>NC_143141.1:74039358-74347819 GCF_059928025.1 Delphinapterus leucas | reverse complement strand
GGTGACGTCTCGGGCAGAGGCTGCCAGGCCCTTACACACCTTGACCCAGTTCTGTGTGGCATCTCACCTTCTTGAGTTTCTTGGTTTTGACCTCCACCTCCTGCTGCAGGGACGTGTAGGTGCCCCGGAGCTCCATGGTCTCCTCGTCTCGGAGCATCATCTCCTGCTGTATTTCCCGTTCGCGGCGTTTCTAGGCCAAGGCAGGGCGCAGGACTCAGCGGGGCAGCACGTACTGGGGAGCTCTGCCTCTCACGGAACCTGGCTTCGTCATGACCACGGGCGCCAGGAGGCAGCAGGGAGCACCCCATGGCTCACATCCATTGCTCCCACCCCATCCTCAATGGAGCCTCTCTGAACCTTCTTCTCAGCTCATATGGCCACGCTTTTGCCAAGGCACTACCCCCTATGGAAGGAGACCTCAGCCCTAACAGCTGGGGCATTCCAGGGGTGTCGACCCCGTATACCGATGCCCAGATATTGGCTTTCCAGCTGCCTCAGCCTCTCCCACGTAGTATCACAATTGATTGGTAAGACGAACAAACTGTGGTTCTTGATGATTTAGGACACAGTCCTGCAGTTGGCAAAGAATTCACACCTTTGTGGAAGGCCCAGAAATTAGTACCAGGTGCCTTACGGAGGCTGTCCTCATGGAGAGCCACCACCTGGGCAGTGGACCCACGGGATGCAGGGCAGCATGCCTTAGGTTCTCAGCGCTGTAATTCCAGGGATCCCGAGCCCACGATGGCTCACTGCCCTAAGCACCCCCGTGCGACCTCAAGGCCATGTGCCCCCTCCCACCCAACTCAGGGACCTGAAGACCCCTGCCCTACCTGCTCAGCAATCTCCTGCCTCTTCAGCTCCAGCATCTTCTGCTGTTCGTTGGTGTGGTCCATGATGTTCCTGCCCCCGATGAGCAGCTTGCTCTCCATGGCCTGCGGACACAGAGGGCTGAAGAGATGGGCTTTGGGGCTTTTCAAAGGGCCACAGCAGCCCCAGCTTGAGAGGTCTGGCTTCTCTGTTTTGTGGTCCTTCCAGGAGGGGACAGAAGATGTGTCCCAGAAGGAGCCTCATGACCCTCAGCAAGAATGAAGTTTTCCCCTCCAGCCTCCTGGGCCCCAGCACAAGGCTCCCATTCTCAGCAGGACCATTAGGTGAGACAAAGAGAGGGAATCCCTCAGAGAATACAGGGCACCTGCTCTGTTTGCTTTGGATATGGAAGCTTTGCTTTGGATATACGGAAGGCTGGTTCACCGCGCTTGGGAAGGGAGTGCGGGTGGCAACCTAATCCTGGCAACAGGACCCAGCTGGTGTTAGGAGGCGGGGAGACACCGGATACAGTCACTGGGCAGCCCGGCCCTTTAGGTAACTGGCTCCTGACTCAGGAAGGGGGTTCTCACACAGGCAGCAGGAAAGGCTCTAATCTTCAGCTGGAAAACAGAAGAAAAGCCAAAGGGAGAAGACTCTGCAGCACTAAGGGGCGCATGGGGCCCCAGAAGCAGCATGAGCTTTGGAGACGGCCAGAAAGACTTGGGCTCTACCCACCAATTGCAAGGTCTCGGCCGAGTTATCTGTCACCTCTCACGTCCATAACCCTGGAGCCGCCTCTGCTCCGGGAAGGAAAGCCACAGCAAACATCTGCTGAGTGCTACCGCTACCTGCCAGGTGTCTCCATCCTCACCCCCAGAGAGACCCCAGGCAACAAGTAAAGAAACTGAGAGGAACTAGCCTCAGGCCATGCAGCTAGTTAACAGGGGTGAGATCTGAGCTCCACGCCAGTCTCCCCACTGAGCCCCTGCGCTGTGTGCAGCACCCCCAGCCCGACCCAGCACTTGGCACAGACATTCCATAGGTGATGGTTGAATCTGAAGCTTAAATAATAAAGGAGTAGGGGAAACTGTTTAAGTTGTGACTACATTAAAATGCATTTTCAGGGACTTCCCTGGTGGCGCGGTGGTTAAGAATCCACCTCCCAACGCAGGGGACACGGGTTCGAGCCCTGGTCCGAGAGGATCCAACAGGCCACGGAGTAGCTAAGCCAGGGCACCACAGCTACTGAGCCTGTGCTCTAGAGCACGCGAGCCACAACTACTGAGCCCACGTGCTGCAACCACTGAAGTCCACGTGCCTAGAGCCCGTGCTCCGCAACGAGAAGCCACCGCAATGAGAAGCCCGTACACCGCAACGAAGAGTAGCCCCCACTCGCCGCAACTAGAGAAAGCCCGCGCGCAGCAACGAAGACCCAAAGCAGCCAAAAATAAATAAATTAATTAATTTTAAAAAATGCATTTTCATTATTGCTAGTCAGAGGGTGCTGCCCAGGGCATGCCAGCTGTCCACTGATTTCATCCCAGGCCCCCTGGAAGGTTGAAATCACCTTGAGCCACTGACCTGCCTGAGGGCTCTCCAAGCACGGTGTGCTGGCAGAATAGGGGAGCAGGGGGTCCCTGTACCATCCGTCACGGAGGACAGAGCAGGACAGGGGTCGAAGGTTGCTTTCGCGGGGTCAGAGGTTGGGCTGTGTGAGGGTGACAGAGGACACGGAGTGAAGCAGGGCCAGTCAGAGCCGCCCCACGCAGCCTCAGAGGGAGCTGTTACCAAGCAAGGCACCCTCCCCATGGCAGCGTAGCCAGGGCTGCACTAGCACCTCCCCCAGGCCCAGCTCCTGGCTACCATCTCACCATCCACCCACCTCCACAGCACAGACTCCTTCTCTCTCACGGTCACACTTGTCCACCCTTTGCATGAGTGACTCCTTAAATTGTGTGCCCCAGGCACCTTACCCACCTCACCTGAGTCCCCACCCTGCAGCTCACTCAGCCCCTTCATCTGGCCAGTCATTAAATCCCATCAAGTCTGTCTTCTGGGTACAGCTCACCTTCTTCCCTCCTTTTCATCCTCATCACAACGGCTCACTTCACTGTGGTCCCCATGACTCACCTGGATCATTGCCAGGATCTCCCCCCACCTCAGTTTCCCCTTCCAGCCCTCTCCACATGACACCCAAGGGGATCCGCCAACCACACAAGTCTGAACGTGCCTCTCCTCTGCTGCAAACTATTGAAAGGGCCTCCATTCCTTGCAGGATGAACCACAAAGTCTGTAGCAGTTACTGGCCCCGTGGGCTGGTCTCACCTACTCCCCACATGTGCTCTGTGCTCCAGCTTTGCCAAAAGAATCCCAGCCCCCTGAGTGGGCTGTGCCTTTTCACAAGACCAGGCTTCTCTCCCCGCTTTACATCCACCTGGAAAATGGCTACTTCCCCTGTGAGACACAGCTTGAGCATCTTGGGAAGTTTTCTCTGATCCCCTCAACTCTGCACATTTCCTCCCGTAGGCCTCCTCAATACCTAGGACACTTTCCTACTATTTTCCCATATTGTCCCATCATTTGTTTACATCCTGTCTCCTCTGTGTGCTCCTTCAGGTCAGGAATCATGTCTTACTCGGATCTGAGTCTTGGGACTTAGCACAGTGCCTGGCACACAGTAAATGCTCAATATGTTTGATGAACAGAAAGGACTCCTTGGGGTAGCCTCAGGGGGGGCTTCCAGGTCCTTTCTCTGGGCTCACTCATCCAGAGCAGAACTGGAGCTTCACCTCAGCTTCTCCTTCAATTGGTCAACCCACATGCACTGGCTACGGGGCAGAGAAGCAGGGTCTGGGCATCTGGGAAGCCTGGCAGGAGGGATGGGCTGGGTGTGAAGAGGGAGGAAGGAGGAAGCTTCCTTGTCCACAGAGGAAGCCCCCGACCGCTGCAGGCCATGGACAACTGATCCCTCTAACTGTAATGGCATTTGGGGGGACCTGGTATCTGGCCTGGCCCCCCATTCTAGGACACACTTGCCTGCTCCAGCCCTGAGTCCTCACACTTCCCTTGGCATGTTATGTGGCCCTAGTGTTCTTCACTCTTTGCCACCGAATAGAAAGACACTAGTTCTCAAAATAGGTTGCGTATTAGAATCGCCTGGGGCGCTTTTGAAACTCCCAGTGCCAGGCCACATGGCAGGGTTATCCTGGTCCCTTTCCCTCACAAGTGGCACTGAGAACTCCCAAGCCAGATGCTCTAGAGGAGACTCTAGTAAGGAAGACACAGGGCGACAGCTGATGCCCTGCTTTCTCCTACCTGATGTAAAGACTGGGGATAAGGATGGAGAGAGAAACACAGGGCAAGGCACCAAGAGAAAGAAAACCATCCTTTTCTTTGCACCTGCTATGCGCCAGGTGTCTCACACTTACTTCTGCTAATAACCCTTTAGGCATTGAGTCTCAAACTTTGATGTACATTAGAATCACCTGGGGAGCTTTTAAAAGGCTCAGTGCCCAGGCTACATCCCACTGCCAGTTAAACTGGAAATGGAGGGGGCAGGTGGTGAGGTCCAGGCATCAGTGGTTTTCAAAGGTTCCCAGGGGATTCCAGTGTGCAAATTTGGGAATCACTGCTTTAGCAGTCCCCAGAATCAGCATTATCTGAGAACTTGTTAGAAATGCAGAATCTCAGGCCCTATGCAGACCTAGTGACTCAGCATCCGAGACCCCCAGGTGACTTGTGCAACATGTTTTAAGTGGCATATTATTAACACCATCATTTTTCTGCCGAAAGCTCAAAGAGGTTAAGTAATCCATCCAAGGTCACATCACAGCTGTTCAATTTAAATGGAGAATCCAGACCCAGGTCTGCCTGGCTCCAAAGCCCATGCTCTTCCTACTGCAGACAATGTGTGGTGTGCTTTAGGAAGCAGAACCTGCTAAAAGAAAAGCAACGTGTTTCCAGCAAGAGGAAATCATGTCTGACTAATCTCCAAGAGTTCTTTCAGGGACAAAATAGATTATTTCAGTCCATGGGGAAGCCAGTGGCCAGAACTTTAGAGGTTAAAATGCTCCTGGCAAGGTCCTACATCAGAGGTTACTCAAAGTTACATGGGGGAGGGGGTGAGGAGACAGAGAAACGAGAGGGGGATGAGGGAAAGGAAACAGAAATAAACAGGCACCTCTCTAGGTGGAAAAATGTCCAAATGTTAAATGGGGGTACTGATTTCCATCAGAAATCATGCAAGAAAGGGTGTACAGGTAAAATACCAACTTCACAGATGCCCCCAGATTCTTGCAGGTGGTAAAAAGCAGAATTTCTAGGCCGTGTGAGCTGACCAAAAAATGGCAGATGAGCTTGAGTTAGAGTTTTACATTTTGGGAAAAAGTAATCTTCGCTCTACTCATTAAATGATAGCTGTGAGCGATCAGTTATAAACCAAAACAGAGAGAAAAGAGGGGGAGTAATTCTCTATTGTTCCCAGAAGACGTTGGCTTAATATGCTGCCACAGCTAAAAAAGCTAAGAGCATCTGGCCAGGCACCATCACCAAGGCTTTTTGGAAACAACACAAAAATCATTCTACCCTAATATAAAACTATGATGCAGCTGAATCTAGAGTACTGTGTGTAGTCCCTTGCTGCATCTCCGGGGACTTGAAGGAGAGAAAAGATCCAGAGAAGGGCAGCTAAAACCATGCAAGGGCTATTATAAGAGACTTAAAAAAAATAGGACTCTTTAGTTGGCAAAGACAAAGAAAGGTTAAGAGGATGGACCTGGAAATTATACCATCAAAACAGGTGTGAAAAGGAAAGCTCCAGGCTTTTCCAATCAATCCCTGGTACAGAGAGTAAGAGCTTGTACCTTGAGTTTTAGAACAAAGAGTTCTGTTTACAGAAGGTAATAAATGTATGGAATGTATTATCTCAGGGGTACTGGATTAAATACCTCACAGTTCATTAAAGGATTCTGGACACATTTTTAACCTTTTATTGTCTTTCTCCACTTTCAGAAAAAAAAATTGCACTAACATCAAATAACCACAGAAATAAAACAAAATGGGAAAAAAATTCATGTATTCCTCCTCATAGCTAACTAAATTGCTTTTTTCCCCAGATTTTTCCATATGCACACATCATTTTTTCACATCTATAGACGTGGTATAAATATAAGTTTATGTCCTGCTATTTCCATTTCATCAAATATCTCAAGAATTTCCTGTTACTTCCATAAGGTTTATGATTATATGTTTAATGACTGCATAATGTTTAGAGTGGATGATTTATAATATATTTAATTAACCCCCATTATAAGATATTTTGGTTGTTTGCTTAATGTTTACAATAAACACTCTTGTGCATATAATTTTTTTGGCCGAGCAGCGTGGCTTGTGGGATCTTAGTTCCCCGACCAAGGATTGAACCCAGGCCCTCGGCAGTGAGAGCACTGAGTCCTAACCACTGGACTGCCAGGGAATTCCCAATTTTTTGCTTTTTTAGAGACTTTCTTAGAAGGAAATTTCAGGAGTGGACAAAGGGTTGTAAACATTTCGTATATCTTAGAACATACTGTCAAGTTACCTTTCTAAACCACTGCCAGCAATAAATAATGGAACCATTTTTATTACAATGTCATAGTCATGGAGTATTATCATGATTTTCAATTTTACTTAATAAGAGATATAAAATTGAGCCTCCCATTTATTTTATATTCTCTATACCTTTGCGGTAGACTTGCAAAGGTCTGATCTCTCCTTTTACAAAATGCTCCTTTATGCTTTTTTTTTTTATTTTTGGTGATTTTAAAGTGTGGAGATGGACCCGATTCAAAACAATTCTTTGTTTGTTCGGCCCACACCTTCTCCAGCTGCCCACACCTAGCTCAAGAAACCCATTTGGACACTGTCAGGCAGAACTTCAGCTGCCAATCAGGCCCGGAATCTGATGCGTCAGCCAAGACTACCAGGGCCTCCAAGTTCCAACCCTCCTCCCACTGCCACCCCCATGACATGATTCCCAGGACTGGTTTCTGCGCTGATTCTTACTCATCAGGCTTCGTGTTAAACCTCCTCCTTGGACCTGGAAATCTCACTTCAGGATGTCTCCTTCTGGCCAGGCCCTGGACTCCATGAAGAGAGTTCCTGGACGATGCCTGACTGCCCGTATCACCCCATTCCATTTGTCCACTGCCCCTATGCTTCTCTGCCTAACCCTGGCCCGACACACATGTGATTTAAATGACAACCGAATGTGCCTTACTGGTTTCTCGCCAAGTCTTGCCCACCGGCCCAGCCCACACTGTCAGCCAAGCCTGCCTGACAGAACCTGCCTTGTGCTAGAACACGGGGCTGGTCCTGGCACGAAATCTGGGGGTGGGCCCCAATCCAGGTGCAGGGCCTCAGTGCCCGCTTCTCCCCAGTCTCAGTTCATTGCTGCCTGTTTCATCCCCCCGCTCTGAAATATGTCATGCACGGCTGCAGTTCTTTGCTTAGAAACAGCTTTTTTGCTCTTGCTTTTGCTTTTCCCCATTTCTTGGAGGATACCAGTGGCCGTCTCCTCCTTTTCCTCAGAGATCTCTGTCTTTAACTTTAATCACCTAAGGAGGGCAGGGAGGGACAGGGATGCCTCAAATCCCTGGGCCCACTTCAGGCTGGGAGGGTACTAAGCAGAATATGGGGTTTCTAGTCCCCAGGAAAAGTTCCCTAGAGCTCTTAGCTGCCCCAGTTAATGCTGCCCTTGTGATGTCTCAGGGCAAAAGAGTCCAGGTGGGTGGGGCCTGTGGACAGGACTGGGTTTGGTTCTACTGGTTCTAAATATGTCCATTGTAACTAAAAGGCCAGCAGAGGCTGTGGGGTGGAAAAGACAGGGCTGGGAGCTCCAAGGACACGGTCTGACTCTTGCAAGAGGGAAACGAATCACCGGATAACTAAGGTGACCTCAGGGAATCACCCCTACCGCCTTTGCTTTACAGATGACAAAACTGAGGCCCGGAGATGGAGAATTCTAAGCCTGGAGTCTCATAATTACGGAATCGGTATGTGTGTCTGCTCCTATATTGACTATGCACTCTCCAAATAATTTCCCAACTCGATTAGGGTCCTCGATTCCAGGTATGAGAGGCAGGTCAGCTGCTGTGACAATTAACAGCCAAGATCACCACAGGGACCATGTCAGCTTGCAGATACAGCTTGGGATAAAGGTGAGAGGCTCACCTTTTCCCATTCCAGGAGCAACTGTAGTGCAAAATCAGGAGGAGGAAGGAGACCCCAGCACTCATTAAGTGCTGATCTGGAAAGCCAGAATGGAGACAGCCAGGCCCAGACAGCCACCCTTCTGAGGAGATATCATCAAGGATGATTTTACAGAGAAGCCAAACAGGCTCTGCGCTGCCACTGCCAGCTAATCTATGACATTCTGCAGGAGACAGGAGTCTCAGATGCAACTTGCCATGTGCCTGTGGCTGGGCTAGGTCCTTTTTGCATTAATCATCCTATTTCACCATCACAAGAACCTTATGAGATAACGAGTATGATCCCCGTTTGACATAAAAGGAAACTAAGGCTCAGACAGGTGAAGTGACTTGCTTGAGGTTATGGAGCCAGTAAGCGGCAGAAGTAGTATTTAAAGAGCAGCTTCCTAATTCCAAGTCCAGGGTCCTTTTTCTTGTCCCACAGCTTTCTCCTGGGTTCAGGCAGAAAGGTGCCTTGGAGAAAAGCAACATTTGGTCTTAGCACCTTTGCCAACTCAGGAACCATCAGGAAAGCTCAGGGCACCATTTCTTTCTCTTCCAGATGAAACAGGCAGGGTTCTGCTGAAGACGCTTCTGCCTGTGTGAAGTTCTTATAGGGGCCTCTGAGATAAGCGGGATAGAGCTCTTAACTGCGTGTGTGGGGGGAGGTCGCCAGTAATACTAGGGTCCCCCAGAGAGGTTGAAACCCGAATGCTCACGGGAAGGGCCACCTCACAAGTTCCATGGTGGAAAGATGTAAAGGGCACTGGGCATGAGAGTCAGAGAACTTGAATCCTGGTACACACTCTACCATCCTATTTGCTAAGAAATCTAGGGCATCAGCTCCTGGACTTCAGTTTTCTCATCTGTAAAATGGGGCAAATACCCACTAACCTTGCAGGCTTTGGGTAAGAATGGTGAGTTGCATAATAGATGTGGAACTCCCTGGTAAATGATAATGTACAATCAAATGTCAGTGGTTACTTGCTGTTCCAGTACCTGATTGACATTTACCCACCACTCATCACAAAGAGCAAAACAAAATAACTACTGCAACAATCCTGGCTCCCACCTCTTAGGAAATACGGCCATGCCTACCATCACAGACCTGTTTCTCCTTTTGTGGCCACTGGTTATAGATCTCAAGGAACCAGCAGTAAGGGAAGAAGAAATGAAAGGGACAATGGTGAGGGGAAGAATAGTGCTATTTTCAGTGGTTCTCTGCCTTGGGGAACATAAATCAGGAAACCGCGTCCGAGTTTCCTGCCTTGAGTCTCCTTGGATGGCTCAAAAAACTACATAAATGGTCTTTCAAATGCTAGTAATTCTCTCATCAAGAAGAAGGAACAATTAGAGATCAGGAAACATATTGGCTGGGGAGTGAGGTAAGCTGGACTCTACTTCCAGCCTTGCCCTGGACAGGGTAAGGATGCCCAGAAATGCTTCAGTCCACCCTGGAGACAAGCAGGAAGAAAAAAGTCAGCCCATCTACTTGAGTGAGAAAACCATGAGCACTTCAGATCTGATCCTTACCTTGTCTTTCTCCCCTACTTCCCTCACTTATTTGTGTTGTGCTAAAGGGTTTCTCTCCAGCACCAGGGATGCAAACCCAGCCAGACAACAGAACGCAACAAAGCCAGCAATGGATAAGACCTAAGGATCCATAAAGTGCAGATTCAGTATTTTACAGATCCTGGGTCATTCAGCCTCCAGCTTCCAGGTAGTGCTTGGTCATTCCTCTCCAGCCCTCACTGCCCCTCATCCAGGCTGTCTCTCACCCTGGGCTCCTGACCCACTGCTTCCAAGATGAATAGGCAAAGGGTGCAGAGAGCAAGGAATCATCTACTGATCATTTCTTACAGTCCCTGGGAGGGGAAGTGACTTGTCCAAAGTCACAGGATTACCAATAATTGGGTATCATTAAGAATTATTATCAACTCTGGATTCCCCTCAATTATTCACTTAAGCCAATCTTCCAACCATGTATTAACACATTTCTTTTATATATTTCTCTCCTTTAAAAATTCTAGATTTGTTTTTGTTTAATTAACAAAGTAATATATGCTTGTTGTAAAAACACTATAAAGCGAAAAATAAAAGCCCCCTTCCTATTAAAATCCCTAGAGATAACCATTATTGGTGAGTTCTTGTGATTCATTCCAGAAACTTAAACAATTTAAAGACAAAGTTAACCCTATCTACTGATTTGTATTCTTGGTCATAGTGTTAAAAAAGACTTGTCGATTATATGAACGAACGGCTCTAGGCTGAGGTCAGAGGCTGGGGGTTTGCATCATGTGGGAGGACAGAGTTGAGTCAAGCATCTCAGCAGACAAGTGCTCCCACTGGGGCCTACCAGCCAGGGATGTGGCATGGAGCCTTCCTTTCTGAGTTGGTGATACAGTGTGGAGGGGAAGATCGTGGGCTTTGGAGTCAAGCAGACATAGGCTCATATGCTGGTGCTAACACCTCACAGGCATGTGACCTTGGATGGTTCCCTCGTTGTTACTGTGCCTTAGTATCCTCATTTGTCACATGGAGATTAAAACACTACTACTTCATGGTGCTATTGTGAAGACTGAATCAAACAATGTGAGAGTATGGCGAGTACTTGGCATTAAACATGCACTAAAGAAATGGTAGCTACCGTTATTATTCCAATTGTTGTTGTTATTATTATTCTGCTGGCTCACTTGAAGAAAGGAGAAAGCCTGCAGGTCCATTACCTACCACCGCAGTAACAGTTCAACCCAGGGCCTGGCACCCCTCAGTTAAGTACATCTGAGAGGAAAAGGAGACAACTAGAAAGTAAGTCTTTAGTCTGACCAGGATTTAATGCCCAGGAATTCCTCGGGGTATTAAAAATTCTAGATATACTCCAAAGCACTGGTACAGGTGCCCTATAAGCTCTGAGCACAGGAGTCTGCCTTGTGCAGCTCCCATGGCTGAAGGGCTGGATTGGTGGGAAGCGAGACCATTTTCTTATCTACTCAGGCTACCTGATTCAGCAGCTCTCAGGCCCAGCTGGCCCCAGAAGTGCCCCAGACTGGCTAGGGACAGCAGGCTGGCAGGGCACAGATGGGAGGGGGTACCCTTCTCCCGCTGAATTCCAGGCCCTTCCTCCTAGTCCTCAGAGCACAATGAGAACATTATCACAGCCACTTCATCCAATCTTGCGCTATCCGGGGGCTGGAGATGACTAAGGGCAATATGATAATACACTCCGCCAGCCAACACACAGCAAGAGACACCCAACACTGGACCAAAAGGCCTGCTGAGCCCCAACATAACTTGAATCCCAGAACCTCTGATGCAAATATATTAGTCTTAAACGCTTCCTGCCGGTCCAACCTTTATATTACCAAATGCCCCCAGCTCATGGAAATTCTGTTAACTGACCACACCCACCAGGGAGACAAAGGAATGAAAGTTACTGCTCCCAACAGTGCCAAGAGGCCATGGACTCTGACCTAGATACCAGACCCAGCCTGGAGCTCTGGTCACTTGCTATGGTGAGGCTACTTCTCTTAAGGATCATGGAGGACTCAGCTGGGATGGAGGTGCGGGTGCGCACAGTTCCGTGACGACCCGGCCCTGTAAGTCTCAGAGTGTCTGGCGTGGGGCTGGTGTCCTTGGGGACATGTGGAAGGAACCAGGCCAGTTTTGGGATCGTAGACGCTCCCCAGGTTATTGGGGAGTCTCTAGAGACTGGACACAGCCCTATGTGGAGACTAACCTTAAGATCAGGAGAGTGGAACGATGCTATTTCACTCTCTCCTCCAGGGCATTTTCTCTCCCAGTTGGGGTTTCTCCTCCCCAGAAACACTGCTGTCCACCCCTTACGCACTCTCTCTCCTTCTTTCTTCCCGACTCTGTGACTCAATTTCTCTTTCCCCTCTTCACTGTCCCCCTCTACTTCTTTCCTGTCTTTCCTCCCATTTTCTTCTATTTTCTGCTTCTCATTGTCTTTCTCTAATTGGCCATGATAGAGAGCTGGAAATATCTCTATTATTGGTTGATCTCCTTCATTAACATTTAAATCCTGTCACCTTAATTTTCAAAAAGATGAACCGAACATTTTATATTTTGCTTTAAAAAATACTACTTTTACTACTTTTAACAATTAAGGACTTTGAAGAGGAGGGGACTTTAAAGATCACCTAGTTCAATGGCTTTTCTGGTACCTGAATCCCTTTAGAGCAACTGTGACATTCAGTTTCTCCTCGGACACTTCCAGGGATTGGAGCCCATTATCTCTAGAAGTAGATCGATTCTAACTATTAAGAAGTTCTTTACATTGAGCTTAACCTGCTCCTGTAACTCCCACTCCCTGGTTACCAGGATAATCGAGGATACAAAAACAGTGCAATCAGCAGAAGGGCAGTGAGGTACATCCTGAGTTCAAAGTATGGGGTAGACGAGTTGGCTGTTAGGTTCTCTTATCTCTTGCTTAGGCAGGTGAGATTGATGACATATATTACAGCCAGACTCTGGTAGGCCTTGAATGCCAGACGAAAATGTGATATGTTTAACATATCAGGAAGGTAGTCAAGTGAAAACATCCATTAAGCAGTTGAAGATAACAGTAATAAAGTTATTATTTACGAACACTTACATGCCAGGAACTATGCAAAGTGCTTTAATGTCGATTATCATCCTCTCAATAGAACTATGACATAGGTACTGTTACTATCCCATTTTATAGATGAGGAAACTGAGGTCTCAGAACTAGTAAATCACTAAACCCAGGCCTGCCTGACTCTGATATCCATGCTCCGAAAACAGCACTCTACAAAAAAAGGTCAGCAAAGACCTGGACAGGAGACCTTGATTTGGGAGTCACTTACATAAAGGGAGAGAGCATCCAGAACAGAGGGCCAGGGGGCTCATTTGAGCCCTCTTCTACAGATGAGCCCCCAAACTCCACTTCCAGTCCTGTGCTTGCTTCTAAACTCCCCTGCTCCACCTCCTGCTGCCTACGGGACTCTTGTCACCTTAAACTCAACACGTTTACACCAGCTCCTGTCATTTTTCACCACCTCCCCAGAAACCAGTTCCCAGCCCAATGATCCTGATTCTTTAAGCATAAAAGAGGATCCAAGTTTGTGTCAAACCAACCTGGGCTCAACTAGATTTGCCATATACAAACCATAAGGCCTTGGGCAAGTCATAAATCCTCAGTTTTCTCATGTATAAAATGGGAACAGTAATAACACCTTTCATGGAAGATGCTTGTAGGGATTACATGAGATAATTTGTATACCATATATGGTATAGCGCTTGGCTCGTGGCAAGTGTTAAGTAAATGGCATTACTCTTGCAATTATTGTTGTTTCTCGGGCTTGAAACACCTCTTGCATAACTGTTTATGGTTAATGCCAATGCTGAGAAATAGGAGGAAGAAGAGGGCCCACAAATAGACAGTAAAAATTCAGTGCGGTCTGTACTCTCTGTAGTGACCTCATCCCTCTGGCTTTGGGGGCAGCTTCTGCAGGGTCTCTTTCCCATACCCACCACAGAGAGAGTTGGGCTCTAGCCAAGCAGCACCCCGCCCCCTCCCTCCAGACCTACTTACTTGGGGATCAACAAGCAGTGCTGTTGTCTCTACCTCTTCCAGTCCCCCCGTCAGTTCCAGCCTGCATATTGTCTCATCCGCAGCCCTTGCCTCCCCTACATACATACTCTTCTTTCCCTCTAAAGATAGAATCAAAGCTTTAGAAATCATCTAGCCCGAGCCCTCAAAAACTTAAGCTCAAAATTAAAACAGTCATTAAAAAATGTTCCGGGGCTTCCCTGGTGGCGCAGTGGTTGAGAGTCCGCCTGCCGATGCAGGGGAGGCGGGTTCCTGCCCCAGTCCGGGAAGATCCCACATGCCGCGGAGCGGCTGGGCCCGTGAGCCACGGCCGCTAGGCCTGCATGTCCGGAGCCTGTGCTCCGCAACGGGAGAGGCCACAGCAGTGAGAGGCCCGCGTACCGCAAAAAAAAAAAAAAAAAAAAAAGTGTTCCTTGCACAATTAAAGTGGGCCTTCTCCAGATCAAGCTACGGGCATCCCAGTCCTCACTGCAGTATGTGCATTGTGCACAAACACTGGAGTTGCCATTGTGCAGAGGCATAACCTCAGCTGTGGGTCTGCCTGTGACTTTACCAACTCTCCCTACCTCTCAGGTCTAGTATGCTATCAAGCCCCCCCTCCCGGAGACACGAGGTAAGTATGGATGGCTAATGACTACTGATAAACAGGGCACTAATGACAATCACAAACCCTCAGACACTTGCACACCCTCCCATCCCCTGAGGCCCGAGGTAAATATCAAAGGAGACCCCAAGGAGACAGGCATGGTGTTTGTACACAGTGAGGGGAGAACAAAGGGAACGGGGAGCCTAGAGGTGGCGGGCAGAGAAAACAGGCGAGACAGACTGTAAGATGAGTCAGAGAGAGTGAATGAGGGCACTGGGTCGCATCAGCTACCGCTCCGCTGCCCCCAGGGGTGGTGTGAACTGGAAGAAGGGAATGAGGGAGGTGACAAGGGGAGTTGTGGAAACTCAGAAAGTGGGAGCCGGAGTGTGTTGCAGATGGGGAGCAGAAGCTCAGCTAATTTCCAGGGGGGACCGGAGCTCCCGCCTTCGGAGGGCTCCCGGATCTTTCTCGCCTGGCTCTGTTCCCAGGGCTGCAGGGCTATGGCAAGGCAGCCGGGATGGCAGGGGAAGGAAAGCGTTAAGCCAACGACAAAGATGTCAGTCCTAGAGATCACTGGACCCCTGCTTGGCAGACAGAAGCCACCCAGTGGCTGCTAATGCCCTCCACTGATGTAGTGCTTTCAACATATTTCAAATGCCTTCACACTAATGATCTCATTTAATCTTCAGCACAACCCTGTGAAATGGGCAGGCTTGGGATCATCTCTCATATGCTCCTCCCCTCATTACCCAGTGGATCCCTCAAGAGCCCTCAAATTGCTTCCTCTACCCTAGAAACATCCAACACTGAACCAGCAGTCCCTTAAGGACTATAGGGAGGTCGGGGTCCTCTATACAGGCTCCATTCAGGGCTTGCTGGCTGCTGTTCGTCCAGGGCTGGGTGTGACAAGAAGTCACAGAATGTGGAATCATTCCCCCCCTGGAATTTACCAGGCAACCCTCCCCCTGAAAGCCTGGCACATAATGACTATTTCACCCAGTCCCTAGGAAGCTGTGTCAGACTTCCCCTCATCAGACCAATGGAAACCTGAGGCCTAGAGAGGCAAAGCCCTCTGCCCCGAGTCACACAGAGATCAAATGTGGAGGAATCCGTGAAGACTTGGAAAGAGCACAGGTCTGGGGCCATCAGAAGACCTGGGTTCCAGTCCTGGCTCCGCCTGCCTATTAGCCCATGTCACGGAGACAGTCGCCAGCCTTGGTTTTCATCACTGTCAAATGGAGATAGTAATACTCATCTCTTGAGGTTGCTGGGAGGATTCCATGAGATTAAAACATAAAAGAGTTACATAAAAATGAATTACTCTGATTATCAAGTAGCACAGGTAACAACATCAGGACATTGGTGTAATGGAAAGAAGCCGGACCAAGTATAAAGAGTCTGGCTCTCCTTAACTCACCTGTGTGGCCCTGCGCAAGTCTGGGCCTCAGTTTTCCAAGGCCCCTGGCAGCTGTAAGATGGGGGGGGTTCTGTGGGCTATGCCTCTGGTACAAGAATTCTGGCTCTGGCCGCCCTGATCTCTTGACAGTCCCATTATCCATGCCCCACATTGCTTTAGATCCAAGAACCTTACTGAGGGAACCAGGGAGTGGCCAACAATGGGAGATCCCATTGGATCCTTCGCTTCATCCCTTCTACCCATTTGCTCAGGGCTGAAGTGCCCTCTCTTAGCTTCCGTTGACCCCCAGCTTTAAGGATGGGTGGGGAAGGGAGTAAGGGGTGGTGGTGGGGCTCTTGGTAATGAAACTGGTGACAGATTGCCCGTGTAAGATTTCCTGGTGGGAAGCACTAGACTGCCTGGATCCCCTTCCTCCTGGGAGAGCTGAGTCTAACTGTCCTGCCTTTAACATCCTGCTTCTCCCAGGAGGACCCCAAATGTACCAATCCCTTTGAGGAAGCGGCTCAGCATAACCCTTGCTGAGCTCCTGGAGGTGAATTACATACTAAATAAGCAAGGCCAGAGCCCCTGGTGTAGCAGCACATTCCCATAACACAGACAATGGCCTGTAGCTCATCTGTCCCTCTTCCAGCCGTTGCCACTCTCCCTCCCAGGCAGGGCTTCCCTGCACCCCAGCCCACACTCCTGAGAGGGACTAAGAACTGGTAATGTTTTGCTCCCCCCAGCAAGTCACCAGCTCACGGTTCCTTGCGTTCTTCCTCCAACCCTCAGTGTTAAGGACTCCAGGGACCTGGAAATGCCTGGAACATTGAGTCATGGCATCTGCAGCATTGAAACTTAACAGGTCTGTGGTTGGCCAGGCAGGGGGCCTCTGCAGCTTAGTTCCAACGGGGCCTGGAGGCTTCCCCAGGGAAGGGAGCAGCTCAGGAAGGACGCCGAGGCCCTGATATCTCTCAGGGCAATGGGGAATTGGAACTTACTAGGATGAGGCCTGGGTGTGGGGGCCAGTTGGTTTGTTTTTCAGATCAGAAGAACCTCAGAGATCACCCAGGCCAACGGTCTGTTTTACAAAAAGGGAAACTGAGGCTTGAGGAAGGGAAGAAGCAACGTACACAAGGTCACTCAATGAGCTGTAGCAGAGCCAGGCCAAGATGCCAGGTCTCCAGCGTAGACCCCGGCGCTCTTTCCAACCTTCTGCGTGATCTCCTTCCTAAGATTCTATGCAATGGGCCCAGGGGACCACTGGACCACTTTCACAGGGAGCAGGACCCATGTATAATCCTGCCTCGCCATCCAAGAACTAAAAGAGCCCAAGGGCCACTGGTTCCAGCTCAGCCCTGCCACTGTGTAGGATGGAACCTCAGTCATGTCACTCTTCTGAGCCTTAGTCCCTCACCTGTAAAATGGGGGTTTAAGAAGCAGGACCCCGGATGGCTACCGTAAGAATCAAATGAGATCAGGTATGTGGGGCATTTTGTAAACTGTGAAGTGTCCAAACGTCAGATATTAAAATGGTGTGAGGTTTGATGGTGCTGCAAAGGGAGGACGTCATGAGGGAGGTGGCCAGGCAAGAGTGAGAACCCACACCCAGACGGGGCTGAGTGCCCGCCTGGCTGTCCATGGACCTGACCGGTACTGGGGGCCACCAGCAGAGATTGACAGGCAGCAGGTCAGACCAGTCCAAGCTCACTGGCTTGAGAGACTGCCTGCTGCTTTGCTCTGTGTGTGTGTGCGCGCGCGTGCGTGTGTGCGTGTGTGTGTGTGTGTGTGTGTGTGTGTGTGTGCGTCCTCCTAGGTGCTCCAGGGAGGCTCTGCCTGGCAGTCCAGAGTCACAGAAATTCGCCTGCCTTCTCCAGGGGAGCTCTTGGCAGGAGGGCAGGACACTTTGCTTCCGGCCAGGTCACAGACCCTCAAAGAAAAGCCTGCCAGCCCAGATCCCTCTGGGGACCTCTGGAGAGCCCCTGCTCCCTCGGGGGCTCTTACCTTGTACTTGGCTGCGAGCAGCTCTGTGGCCTGCTGCTCCCGCCGCAGGTCTTCCAGCATCTTCTCCTTCTCCTCCAGCAGCTTCTGCTTCTCCTCGCTCACCAGGCTGCGGTCATCCTGGATGGCCGCCTTCTCCTCCTCCAGCTGCTCCTTCTGCTCCTGCAGGTAATTCTCCATGTTCTTGTCCAGGGCCGACTCCAGGGTGGGCTGGGGCGGACGGTAGTTGTTGTTGTCATCCTCCTCTTCGGCCACCCAGGCCTCCATCAGCGGCCCCTCAGGGTACCCAGCCGGGGCTGACACGGCCTTCTTCCTGCGGCTGCTCTTCCTCCGGAGCCGCTTTCCCAGCATCCCCTTCTTCTCCAGCTGGGCCTTCAGGCGGGCGATCTCCTCCTGGAATTCCCGCAGCAGCGTGTCCTTGGGGTCCTCGTTCACCCGGGGCTTGTTCTTGATGTTCTTGGCCCGGTTGGCAAAGCGCAGGGTGGAGAGGCTCTCATCGTAGCTGTGAGAGGCTGGCCCCAGGGTGGCCACCATGATGGTCTTGGCATTCCCCCCCAGAGAGTCCTGGAGCAGCCGGGTCAGCTTGGAGTCCCGGTAGGGGATATGGGTGCTCCTGTTGCCCGCCAGAGCAGCGATCACGTTGCCCAGGGCAGACAGCGAGAGGTTGATTTTGGAGGCTTCCTTAGGCCTCTCTCCACTACCACCACCACCTCCACCACCGCCACCACCCGTGGGCTGCGTGGCCGTCCCTCCAGCCGCGTTGGGGCCTGCCTTGTTCTGCCTCTCACTTCCAGCCAGGTCCACGAGGTTGAGCTTGCCCACACGGATGTGGTCCTGGCCATCCAAGCCACGCTCACTGCACTCCACGGTGATGACAAAGATGGCATGGGAGCGGGAGCTGACCTCATTCATGTGTGTACTACCCACCGCCCGGGTCTGGTTCCCCAGGTTCATCACGTGCTCAATCTCCTTGACATTCTTGGTGACGAAGGAGGACAGGTCCTTGATATAGACGCCTGTCTCAGGGTTCTCCTTCAGCTCTAGCCTCTTGCCAGGCTCCTTGGAGAGCAGGTCCCGAATCTCCTCCTGGTAGATCTCCAGGTAGGAGGCCCGGACCAAGTACTGCTGGTTCTGGGAGCGCGAGATGTGGGTGAAGATATGCTCAAAGGCATTGGGGATGACCCCGCGCTGCTCGGGCTCCACCCAGGTCCCCTGCATGGTGTAGGTCTTGCCCGTGCCGGTCTGTCCATAGGCAAACACGGTGCCATTGAAACCTTGAAGCACCGAGTCTACCAGGGGCCTCACGGTTTCATCATACAAGTCTGCCTGCTTGGAGCTGGCATCATACACGGCATCAAAGGTGAAGGTCTTGGGCAGCTCCCCTAGGGCAGCGCGGGGGTTTCGCAGTGTCACCTGGCCCAGTTTCACGTCCATGGTCAGGATCTGCTCGTGACCAGAAGCCTCCTCCTTCCGGCTGAGGGGGCGGCACCGGGCCACCACCTTCAGGGCCTCACTGGCCTTGCTTTTACTGGCCATCTTGCTGCTCTGTCCTTCCTGACCCCCCCACCCCTCTCCGCAGCCTAGGCGGTCCTGCTGTCCTCCCTAGGTCCGGATCGGCGGGGCCGGCCCAGCCCCCAGGCGCCGTTCTTCAATCCGCCTGTAGACTCCTAGGGTGGGGATGCTGGGAGGTGGCCCCGTCGCTGCTGCAGTCCGGGCCTCTACCGCTCTCCGGTCCTCGCTGCACCAGCTGCGGAGGGAGAATTAGGCAGAATCGCCGGGCAGCAGCGGGAGCAGCGCCGGCCGAATGGCAGTACCCGGAGCCCGCCCCATGCTGGGACAGCGGGAGCCCTGCCGTAAACAGCTACAGCAACAATGAGATAAAGGAAGAGGAAAATGGGATGGGGGTGGGCGGCAGGGCTGTCTTCTCCTTGTCCTCCTCCTCCTCTAGGGATCCATGGCGGGGGGGCTGCAGGTCCTGGGCGACCAGGGGTCCCGGCCCTCCCGAGGGCAGAGGCTCACCTGGAGTCCTCTCCCCCAGCTGGGGGATCATTCATTGCAGCCAGCGCGGCTGCTGCTGCCCTTGCTTCCTCCTTCCCCGCCGTCGCCACCGGAGAATGAGAGAGAAAAACAGAAGGCGATGGGGCGGAGCAGCGGCAGCGAGAGTGATGTTGCCGCCGCGCTGCGGCCCCAGCTAAGCCGCCCGGCTGGGGTGGGGCAAGGGGCGGGGCCGTGGGGCGGGAATCGCGAGCCCTGCGCCGCCAGTGCGCTGGGGACCCGGGTGCATGCCCGCTCGCACCCCCACAGACCCCTCCGGAATGACAGGCTCCGGTGCCGACCCAGGTCCTGTGCGCACCAGACGGGTGCAGCGCAGCCACCGCCCGCCGTCACCCCACTGGGCCGGAGCATGCTGGGAGTTGTAGTCCTGCCTTTGTTAACCCGGTTCTGGCAGGTTGCTAATGACTTCTCCAGTCCGGTAGGCCCCTCCCTCTCTGGCGTTCTGCCCCAGGAGTGACTGTTGAGGTTGCAGCCTAGCTGGGGGGGATGCGGGGTATCCGCTACCCACACCTGTTTCCTCCACAACCAGCATCCCCTGTCTCTCTTCTGCTCCTGCCTTTCTGCCGGCAGACTCGTACATGTCACCCCTCCCCTTAAGGGTGTTGCCAGGCATTCTAATTCCTAAATGTTTCTTGACTCTGTCCTTTCCTCTCCCTACCCTGGTTTACTTCTGGCCTTCCTTTTCTGTCTCCTGGAACCAGCTTCCAGCTGATTCTCTCCTCACATCCTCTCCGCACATGCACCCTCGTCCCTCCCCTCCTCCAACACCAGCCTTCCATATTGTATAAAAGCCTCTCCGTCTTCTGACTCCTGCCACTTCCCAGCCTCACTTCCAGCTACTTTCCTAGAGAGACTCTGTGTTCCACACATTCATTCCTTCAAACAGTCACCCAGCACCTGCTAAACCTCAGGCCTTATTCTAGGAGCTGGACCTTCCTGTCCTCAAGGAGCTCACAATTCTAGGAACCATTTTTCGTTTCCTTCTGGCTGTGCTGTGTTGCATCTTTGTGACTTTGCCAGGAGGACCCTGTTACTCTTCTGTACTTGGTGCCCTGCTGCGTGGGCAGTTCAAGCACCTCCTCCTCTGTGAAGCCTTCCCTGACCAATCTCTTTTCCTTAACAGAGAGAGACACAGAATTTGCATAAAACAAAACTTGGACTCAAGTTGCAGTTCTAATCTCCATCCAACTGTGTGACTTTGGGCAGTCACTTACCTTGCCCTAGCCTTAGTTTCCTCATCTATTTAAAACAATTAGTTTTAAAGTGGTTTTGAGGCTCAAATGAAACCATTGATCCTCCTGAAGTTCTGTACCAATGAGAAGACTCATTTTTAAGCAAGCCCTTAACACATGCATATGTCCTGGCTTGGCTTGCCTGACAGCTCCTGATTCCTTGAGAATCCTGGACAGACCAGGCCTGTGTTTGGTGTTCCACTTTGGGGTCTTCATATTTTTTCCTCTAGGATACAAATCAAGTATAATTCCTCAAGCCCAGGGACCCAGCCAGTGTCCTACCCATGCTCCACTCTGCAGAGGGGAGTTGAGTCTATGCATTGCATCCGAGGTGTCCATATTCTCCCACCTTGAGGCCCTTCTTCACAGAGGCGCCAGAAGAATCTTTCCACAAAACGTTCCCAGTCATGTTATTCTCTCGAGGGCCTATTTGTTTAGTTCTTCAACTCTACAAAACCTGTCTCCTCACCTCTTCCCCATCTTCGAATAACCAGGACCCAAATGCCAGCTCAACTGGAAGCTTGAGGCTTAGCTGGTGGCTTCCCCAGTTCTGAAGTTTCCTGGCCTTCCTTAGCCTTCTCTTTGATCAAGTTCTACTGCTTGTGATTCACTTGATTTTTGGACCAATTACTGGGTGAGGTTTTGGCTCCAGCAACCTGACTTCTGAATGGACCATTTGGCTCTTGAACTGTTTTCCTGTTGCACTTGGCTTTGCTTTTTGGACTACCCTTCCTCTGCTTTGGCTTACCTGCTTGGCACTATAGTGCTGGGTAAAAGGGATTCTGGCCCTGCGCTCCCCACCCAATGTTACTACCTGGCAAGGCACTTGCCCAGATCCTCCAGCACGGGAGGGAATCCCATTGATTACAATATGTGTGACAGTAACTAGATTATTCAACTTCTCTGAACAGCTATTTCCTCAGTAGAAAAAGTGAGGATAGGAATGCTTACCTGGCTCACAGCGTTTACATGAGGATTAAGTAAGATAATGCATGTGAAAACTCCCAGAACATAAAAGACATTCAAGAAATAGTAGTTTTCCTTCCTTTTGTCCTTTGCATTTAAGGTTGTTCACATCCTGTATCTCCCTTTTCAGCAATCCTTAACCAACTGACTTCTTTCAACTCTAACCATTGAGTGGTCCTAAGTCTTCTTTTTCTTCCAGTGCCACCCTCTAGCGATCACTACAGTTTATGGCTTCACTTAGTATCTAAATGATTCCTAAATTTGTATTTCCAGTCCAGACTTCTCTGTGCTCCAGTTCTATATATTCAATTCTCTAATTGATATAGCCACTTGGATAGCTCCCAAGTACCTGAAATTCTACTTGTTAACACCAAACTCATCGTCCTCCCCTCCAAACTTGCTGCTCCAAGAATGGTCCCTAGCTCTGTAAACAGCTCTTCCCCCAACCTCAACATATCTATTCAAACGCCAAATCCTATCAATTCAACTTCGTAAATATTTCTCAGATCTATCAACTTCTCCATTTCCACAGCCAATATCATAATCCAAGCCATCATCTTCTCTAGCCTGGCCTCCCACTATAGCCTCCAATCTGGTCTCCCTAGGTCTACTCTTACCTCCACCCATCCATTCTCTACAAAGTATTCTTTTAAAAACACATGTCTAATCATGTCACCCTTTGCTTTAAAACTTTCAATGTTTCTCGTTGCTCTTAAAGTCCAAATCATTAATGCAGCCCCCAAGGCCCCACATGACCTGGTACCTACCCAATATCTCCTGTCTCATCTCAGGCCACTTTCCTCCTTGCTCCCTGTATTCTAGTTCCAATGGCCTTCTTCACCTTCTTTCCAACTCCTACCACAGGGCCTTTACACATTCTGTTTCTGCTGCATAGAACATTTATCCTCACCATCTTTGCCTAGATACCTGATCTTTATCCTTCAGCTCTCAGCTTGAATGTCACTTCCTTAGGGTACCTTTCTTGACTTCCCCACCTGTATTTCTTTTATAGAACTTAGCATAATTGTAATTAAATAATTATTCATCTACCTCCTCTGTTGTTCTATGAAGACAACACATGTCTGTTTCATTCATTTTTGTATCCACAATTACTACAGATCTTCCTTGACTTATGATGGGGTTACATCCCGATAAACCCACCATAAATTGAAAATATCTTAAGTCAAAAATGCAGTTAATACACCTAACCTACCGGACACCATGGCTTAGCCTACCTTAAAACATGCTCGGCACACTTACATTAGCCTACAATTGGGCAAGATCATGTAACACAAAGCCTATTTTATGATAAGGTGTTGCATATCTCATGGAATTTATTGAATACTGTACTGAAAGTGCAAAACAGAAAGGTTGTGTGGGTACAGAATGGTCGTGAGTTTATCAGTTGTTTACCATCATGATCACGTGGCTGACTGGGAACTGTGGCTCACTGCCACTACTCAGCCAGGAGAGAATATCATACTGCATGTCACTAGCCCAGGAAAAGATCAAACTTCAAAATCTGAAGCATTGTTTCTGTTGAATACGTATCGTTTTCTCACCATTGTAAAGTCAAAAAGTCATTATTTGAGCCATCATAAGTTGGGGACCATCTGTAGTCTAATTCCTGGCACATAGCTATACTCAATAAATATTTTTATAAATAAACAAAATAAATATGAATGAATGAATATGAATTTGTGCTTCATATGAATATCACCTCTTCTGGGAAACCTTCTTTGACTCCCCTGATTCTACTTTCTAATTAATCTTTCCTTTCCTCATGATTCTATAGCTCGTTGTTTAACTAGTCTTATAGTACTCGTAGTCTGACTAGTAATGTGGTTAATTGAATCTGTCTCCCTCACCATATGTGTGCCCCCCTGAAGACAGGAGCTGTGATTTTTGTCTTTGTGTCTCCTTTCCCCATATCTAGCACAGAACTCTGTATACTTTAGGTAAGACCTTCAGGGCAAGAAAATGGAGAGGCAAGACAAAGAAGTGACAGTAATAAACTCTTATATTTGTAGAGTGATTTATAGTGAATAGAGTATGATCATCTCTATTACTTTATCCTCACATCAACCCCAGGAAAGGGGAAAATATTAATATCCCCATATTGTGAGGACTCTTAAGCTTTAGGCTAATTAAGTGACCAAGGAAGGAAACCCAGTCACCAAGTGGCATAGTCAGTCTTCAGACTCCAAAACTGAAACCCTGGGGGTCTTTCCCCTATGCCATGGGGACAGCTTACCGTGAAGATGGCAGAACAGTTGCTGCTCAGTCCTGGTTTGAATGACAGTTTCCTAAGAGTCCATACCCATCGTTGGCTTGGTAGGAGGAAGAAGCTCCCTTTGCTTCATTTCCTTTGACAATGAAAGTTCTTTTTTCCAGGGGGATTCCCATCCATTATCTTCTTCCAGTATGGTCTCAGTAACAGTCTGGGTGAGACCATACCAAGAACGCAGAGTTAGCGCTTCAATATTCCCAGGGGCCTGCAAATTTCCAGATGCAAGTAATTCAAGATCTGGGTTTACCTTGCAACACCAAAATCTACCAGCAGAGGGAGATATGACTATGGGACACCATCCCTAGATGAACAGGAAGTTTCTGGGCTCTCAGTGTGAGAGTATCTCACTCAAGGGTTCCCAGCTATGTCCAAGTCTAGATTACTAATAGCTCCTCTTTTCCCAGTAGCTTATTTTCTCATGTCTCTGCTGTAATTTCTAGTGAATGGGGAGTTAACTCCCCACTCCCAACCCTCAAAATAAAAAATAGAAAAATCTGAAAAATTTTTAAATCTGAATATTAAAAAAGAGCTTTCCTTAGAAGCTACCCTGTATTGAGCACCTAATGGGTGAGTTACAGTTGTTTTATCTAACCTTTACACTAACCCAAGTGGTAAGTGGCAATACTTGAACTTGAGCCTAATTTCTCTAACTCCAAAGCTCCTGCTCTTTCTACCACCCTGTACTGGGCCCCCAGGCGCAGCGCTCAGTCTGCTTCTCACCTGGACTAACTCCACCTTCTTTCAACTCCAGCCTCCTCAGTAAAGACTTTCCTGCCTCCTCCAGGCCTCTGGGGTCTCTTCCTTTCCTTACCTCCTGTGGCAATTAGCTTCTGCTTTTTTTATGGTGTTATCCATCCATCTATGAAAATATCCCATCTCCCCAACTGCATTTCTTAGGCTCTGCTGTATTTAAGTTTCTCATCATAGAAGTAATTTAAGAACATGTTTTGAAGAGTTTTGATCAAATATAGAATTGCGCATCCTATTTTTAAGAAAAATATTATACTTATTATTGACGCTTCTTCCTCTTCCCCTATATGCCATCCATCAGAAAAATCCTATCTGGGTTCTATCTGCAAAATCTATTGATTCTGTCTCCAAAATGGCCATTCTAGTCCATGCCACCTTCATCTCTTGCCTGGACACTGTGGTAGCATTTTAACAGGAATCTGTAATTCCACCCCACCTAGACTACCTCCTCCACGGAACAGCCAGAGTCTTCCTTCTAAACTATATATCAAATCCTACCACTTCCTGCTCTCAACCTTCCAATGGCCTCTCATCACTCTCAGAGTAAAATCCGAAGTCCCTTGCAAAGCTGCATTGGCTTTCTGTGACGGGTCCCTCATTACTTCCCCCGTTTCGTGTCTTCATCTTCTCCCCCTCCCTCACTCTGAACTAGTAACACTGGTCTCCTTGTTCCTTAATCCTGCCGTGCACATTCCAGTCGTAGGACCTGTGCACTTGCTCTTTCCTCTGCCACAGGCTTTTTCTCCCATGGCTACACATGGTTTCTCTCTCACTTCATTCAGCTGAGTTTTCAAATGTCATCTCCTCAGAGAAGCCTTTCTAACCGTGCTTCCTAAAAATCTCTCTTCATCCCTCTCTATATCCTTATTCTGCTTTGTTTCTCTTCATAGCATTTATCACAATATGACATTCCAGATGTTTCAGTATCTGTTTATACATTATCTTCCCATTGGAATGTGAGCACCAGGACCAAATTTTATTCTGTATCCCGGTGCCTAGAAATATGCCTGGTTCACAACAAGCCCCCGGGAAATATCTGTTGGATGGGTAAATGAGTGAATGAAGTTATTAATAGCCTTCATGACCATCATTTTGAATGGCTACTTAACTTATTTTTAATTATGAAATATTAGGTTGAACCATATGAAATTGCCAGTAGGTTTAACTATTAAGTTAAAAAGGGTTGAATATTGTCAATTTCACATAGTTCAGTTGAATAAACCACACACTCAGAAAGTTGCATTACATAAATATACCACTTAAAGAATTCTCATAAAACAGCCGGGTACCCACCACCCAGGCCAAAACCAGAACATTGACAGCATCCCAGGAATCCCCTGCAGGACCCTCTGCGGTCACAATTCCCTCCTTCCTCTCTAAGGCAACCTGTCTCCTGACTTCCATGGTAATCATTTGCTTGCTTCTTGTTTTTTCTTTTACCATCTAAAGATTGTGGTTTCGTTTTGTCCTTTCTTGAGCTTTACCTGAGTGTATTCTTTCGTGTCTGGCTTTTTTCCGGTTTCTTTTATTTGAGAGATTCATCCACGTTGTTGTGTCTGGCTGTTGTTCATCCATTACTACCATGTAATATTTTGTTGTGTGAGTATACAAACTATCATTGTCTCTTGATGGATACTTAGGTTGTTTCCAGTTTGGGGTTATTACAAGGTGTGCAGCTATGAGCATTCTTGCTCATGTCTCCTATCACAGTGGACACATTTCTGTTGCACATACACCCAGAGGTGTGATTGCTGGGTCACAGGGAATGCATATCTTCAACTTCAGCTGATAACGTCAAACTGTTTTCCGAAGTGGGAATAACAATATGCACTGCCAGCAGTGTATGAGGGTTCCAGTGGCTTCACATCAGAACCAACACTTAACACCAGCGTTCTCAGTTTTAGATATTTGGTATCGCAACGTGGTTTTGATTTGGACTTCCCTGACAACAAATAAAGTTGAACACCTTTTCACATGCTTATGACATGGCACTTCTGTGTCTTATTTTGTGAATTGCCCCTTCAGGTCTCTTGGTCATTTTTCTACTGGGTCACTTTTTTCCTACTGCTTTATAAGAGTTCTTTTATATTTTGGCTTTGAGCCTTTTATCGCTTCCATGCATTGCAAGCATTTTCTCTGTGGCTTGCCATTTCATTCATTTTTTTTTTAAATTTATTTTTGGCTGTGTTGGGTCTTCGTTGCTGCGAGCGGGGGGCTACTCTTCGTTGTGGCGCGTGGGCTTCTCTTGTTGCGGAGCACTGGCTCTAGGCTCGTGGGCTTCGGTAATTGCAGCACGCAGGCTCAGTAGTCATGGCACGTGGGCTCTAGGGTGCGCAGGCTTCAGTAGTTGTGACTCTCAGGCTTAGTTGTTCCGTGGCATGTGGGATCTTCCCAGACCAGGGATCAAACCCTTGTCCCCTTCACAGCAGGTGGATTCTTAACCACTGCAGCACCAGGGAAGTCCCCATTTCTTTCTTTTGGTGGTACCTTTTTATAACCAGGATTCCTTAATTTTCACATAGACAGACACATTTATCAATTTTTTTCTTTGATTAGCACTTTATGCATTTTACTTAAAAACTCTTCCTCTACCCCAAGATCACAAAGACATTCTATATTATTTTCTAAAAGCTTTATTGTTTTGGATGGCTACTTAAGTTTATGATTTATTTCAGGTCACTCTCCGTATTGAACAGTTAGGATGTCTCTGATTTTTTTTTTTTAACTATTATAAATGTCGTGGGAACAGCTCCCATCACTCTTCTCCGTCTCATTCAGCCCCTCGGGGACTCAGGGGAAGGAAGTGGAGGTTGTGGTGGGGTGGGACGTATTGCCCACCTGGTGGGCTATCGTTCTAGCTTTGCTCTCCTTCTTGAATTTCAGATCGTATCTCCCACTGCCTGCCGCCTTCCCTCTGGAATGCTCGCCATCATCACCGACTTGAGGGGAGGATCCTACAACAGAAACACGGGACACCTGAGTTGAGGCCAAACTGGGGCCACCCGGGCATTTGACCTTGACAGGAAAAACACCCGAATCTCTTCGCCTCCTCTGGCTCTGGTGTAGGTCAAGGCGCAGAGTCCTGCATCTCGAGACTGCCCTTCTGGTGCCCTTTCCCCTGACTCACACACCACCAATCAGCAGTCAGACCGAGGGCCTGGCTTTCGCATCCTGGAATGTTGCAGAGGCACTTTCCTGCTGTGATTCACGAACAGCAAGAATGTTTCAGTCTGACTGGAGACCGACTTAGGGGAGGGGGACCGGGTGTCCCCGGTCAGGAAGCTGCCTTGGAGCCTCCCAGTCCCCAGAGGTCTCTGTCTTTCTGTGCTCACACTGTCTTTTATCCAGGAGGGTCATCGTGTCACCCCCTTGAGAGGGTGCTCACGTCGTCCTCTTTGCTGTTATTTCCCATGCGCTGCTGTTTCTCCAGCTGTGAGCAGCTCCCGGTCAGGGAGCAGGCCTGTGTTTCTGTGCTCGCCCTACCCCAGAGGCTGGACAGGGCTGACACTCCCTGGTTGTGAGAATGATGTTTGTGTGGCACTAGGCATTAGCACACTTTGTGGTTAGAATCACACCTGGAGGAAGGATTCCAAAATGATCCAAAAGACCCACCTCTGTTCTGGTGGTTGGCTGACCACTGACACAGAGGAGTGACAAAGGAGCCTGGGCAAATTCCCAAGGGCCCAGGGCGAGTAGATCTTCAAAGACCAAGCCTGTCTCACTGGCAAAAGCTCAAGTGTCCCCTGATATAGCCCCACCCAAAGGCCGTGATGCCTGCCATGGGGAAGTTCATCCCCTAAGAAGACCCTGCCTGTACCCTCTGTAGGTTTAGAATCTAAAGAAACAACATCAGTACGTGCTGGGAGCAGAGCAGTCCCCACGCTGAGGTCAGGAAACCTGAGCTCAGGCCTGGCTCGGCCACATCATGCCTGCCCGGTGACACCGGACCTTCTGGTGACTTCACCCCTCTGAGCCTCTGCCCTTATATGCCCAGCAAGGGGCAGCCCTGCCCGGCCCCTGCACAGGGATGGTGTCAGAACAAACGACACAATATATATTAAACTACTTTGAAAAGTGTAAGGTGTTATAATGACATGAAGGATTATTAGAAAGAAAAGCGCTGAGAGATGAAAGGAGTGGGCCTCTGACACTTCTCAAGGTAGTTTCCTCAATAGTAGGAACAATCCCTTATTTGTTCAGTACTTGATAATTCACAAAGGTTTCTAGGCTCTTTATCTCACCTGAGCCTCCCAGTAACCCAGTGAGGCAGGCAGGGCAGGTTTTATCCTCCCTGACCACTGACCAGGTAAAGAAAAGGAGGCTTAGACCATGATTTTCCCTTGGTCCTATAGTCACAGACCTAGGACTAACACCCCTTTTTTAAAAAAATAAATAATTAATTAATTATTTGGCCACTCGGTTTGGAGGATATTAGCTCCCCGACCAGGGATTGAACCCATACCCTCGGCAGTGAAAGCACAGAGTCCTAACCACTGGACCGCCAGGGAATTCCCCTTAACCCCCCTCCTCGTAGCTCTCAATGCTCCTTATGATGGGCCCGTTGTTGTGCTCCCTCTGTTTCACTTGTTGCAACCCCATGGGGCAATTTCCCAAAAGAGCTGTGTGAACACATCCTCTCAGGCCTCCTATGACTGGAAGGGGTGAGGAGGGAGGGGGAGAAGAGGGAGGGGGGATGTGGTTATCCAATGAGCAATGTGAAGTTATTAAAATATTTCAAGCAGAGAAATACTATGATCAGGGCTGTGCTTTTTTTTTTTTTTTTTTTCGGTACACGGGCCTCTCACTGCTGTGGCCTCTCCCGTTGTGGAGCACAGGCTCTGGACGCGCAGGCTCAGTGGCCATGGCTCACGGGCCCAGCCTCTCCGCGGCATGTGGGATCTTCCCGGACTGGGGCACGAACCCGTGTCCCCTGCATCGGCAGGTGGACTCTCAACCACTGAGCCACCAGGGAAGCCCAGGGCTGTGCTTTAAATAAAAAATGCTTTCCTTCTCCACCTCCTCCTTCCTTTCCTACTCCTTTTCTCCCTCCCCCATCTTCTTTCTCCTTCTCCTCTTTATTCTTCATTTACTTTATATAATTCCCTAGGAAGAGAAAGAAAGGAACATTCTGGGACCTTCCATCACCAGAACCCTTGGGGTTCCCTGACGGGCTGGCTCTTCGACTTTATAGGGTGCCAGTGTTCAGCCCAGAACTCAGGGTCCCGCCCAGAGACTCCCTTCCTCATGGGGACAGTTCTAGGAGTTGCATGCTCCAGGAGCAAGGCCAGGATTCAGTGAAGGAGTATGATGCAGCAGGCATGTGCCCAGACTGCTTGTCTCCCCAAAGGCTGCAACCAGTCCCTTGGGTGCCTCCCTGGCCCTCTGGGAAGGGTCTTGCTTCGAGAACTGCCTGAAGTGGCCAGAACCTGAGATCCTGGCCATGTGCCCTTCTCCACTGGGTGCCTGCCATTCAGAGTTACACACTCCCCAGGCCACTAGCAAATGGCCAGGTGATGATGTGTACATCCTGGGGTGCCCCTCCAGGCTGTCTGGCCCCTCTTCCTCCCCAGCTTCCTTAGGCTACTGGCCTAACTTCCTTCCCATTTGTCTGTGTCCCTCAAAGATCACATGCCTGGCAGCTGAGTCCCTAGTGGGAAGCTCTGGGGAGGATGTAAGCAGAAAAAGCAAGTGCGTGTGCCTGCGTGCACGTGCGTGTGCATGTGTGCATATATGAGCACGTGGCATTTTGGGAGGAAGAAGTAGACACTGTCTCTGTAGAGAACTTCTGCCTAATGGATCTTGCTCAGTATCGTACCTCCAACACAGGGCTCTTAACAAATATTCTTTGAATCAATGAATGAATGAACAACAAATGAATGAAACAAGATTAGAGCTGGGGAGTATCTGTTGTCTGGATATGGCGACCAGAAAGTCCTTGGAGAACTTGCTAGCACACTTCTAAGGAGAGCCAACAGGGCAGGCATGGTGCTGAGGGTGGAGGAGTGCGGAGGGGGTGAGCCAGGGAGCATGAGCAGCTTTTAAGGAGTTTGAACCGAAGGAAGGGAGGTGTAGGGGAGCTGGAGGTGGGCTGGGGATGGGAGAGTCTGTTTGAGCTGAAGGGAAGAGTCCGGTAGAGAATGTTACTGGCCGCAAGGCCTTCTAGCATCCTTGGACACATCAGATCTTAACCTTGCTGCTTCCTTTTCCCAGGCTAAAACCAAGCTCTCTTTTCTGTGGCTCTCCTTGAACACAGACCTTACACCTTGTCCACATCAGGAACTGTTCGTCACCCAGTTGGTCACTTCTAGACATATTTGACAGAATTTCCATTGGTGCCTTCACTCAGCTTCTTTCACAGTGGCCTTGCCTCCCTGTGGGGTTCGCAGGGCACTCCAGCTTCTGCCAGGTGGGCCCTCCCTCCGAGGAAGCAGAAGGACCTGGTCGGCAGATGCAGAGAAGAGCAGAGGAAAGACCACATGTGCCCCAGAGATACAGAGGGAGGAGCCTCCATTTTTGACTTCCCAGTTCCCCACTCGAGCTAACTCAACGAAGCTTCTGTTCCTTCCAACCAAATGATATTACAAACCCACAGTTTGTCTCCTTTTTTCTGGCCTCACCTCATGGCATGCGGGATCTTAGTTCCTCAACCAGGAATCGAACCCGTGCCCCCTGCAGTGGAAGCACAGAGTCTTAACCACTGGACCGCCAGGGAAGTCCCCAGACCCACAGTTTGGATGTTCCCACCTGAACAAGTTCAAAATGTAACCACATACACGCCCCCTTAATATTCCCAACCAGGTCCTTCCCTCTCAACTACCCTGTCTCTGTCATCATTACCAGTATTTGGAGCTATATTTTTCTCATGCCCTCATTCATGCAGGAAGCATCTCTCGCCTCTCCACCCCCCTCCATCCGTATTCCTACTGCTCTATGCCATCCTTCCTTACCCTAAGCCTCCATCTCACTACCAGCTTCCTTCCTGCATCTCTGATTTCAAGGTCTCTTTTCTCCATTCCATTCTGTAATCAGCACCTCCACATTATTTATTTTCTTTTTCATTTTTCAAAGGTACACATTATATCATGTTTTTATTCAGAAGAGAGTAAAAAACATATATGCATAATTTAGAGTGAACGTATGTGGGCTATAACCATTCCCCATGTTAAGAAACAGAACACTGACTGTACCAGTATTTTCCTTAAATGTCTCTTTTAAATTGTTCAAGAATCTTTTTTTTTTTTGTGGTACGCGGACCTCTCACTGTTGTGGCCTCTCCCGTTGCGGAGCACAGGCTCCAGACGCACAGGCTCAGCGGCCATGGCTCACGGGCCCAGCCGCTCCGCAGCATGTGGGATCTTCCCAGACCGGGGCACGAACCCGTGTCCCCTGCATCGGCAGGCAGACTCTCAACCACTGCGCCACAAGGGAAGCCCCAAGAATCTTTTTTTTTGTAGAATTAAAAAAAATATTATTGGAGAAGAGTTGATTTACAACGTTGTGTTAGTTTCATAGCAAAGTGAATCACTTATACATACACATCTATCCACTCTTTTTTAGATTCTTTTCCCATATAGGTCATTACAGAGTATTGAGTAGAGTTCCCTGTGCTGTACAGTAGGTCTTTATTAGTTATCTATTTTATATATAGTAGTGTGTGTATGTCAATCCCAGTCTCCCATTTTATCCCTCCGCAAACCCCTTCCCTGCTGGTAACCATAAGTTTGTTTTCTACATCTGTGACTCTATTTCTGTTTCATAAATAAGTTCATTTGTATCGTTTTTTTAGATTCCACATATAAGCAATATCATATGATATTTCTCTCAAGAATCTCCTGAGGCTCCCTATTCCTTGTCTAACTTCCTAGCATGTCTTTTAGTCAGGCCCTACCAGGCTGACCCCACCATGCTTAATAATCCTTTCCCACACTACCATCACTCCAGTTATTATACTTAGTTTAAGAGCACAGGATCAGAATTTAAATATATGGTCTAAGCTTTCTGAATCAGCCAGGACTCTGTTAGTAGCAAGTAAAAGAAATAAGATTCAAACTGGCTTAGAACAAGAAGGGAATGTAATGGCTTACCTCTCAGAAAAATCCTAGGATAATGCTGGCTTCAGGCACAGCTGGATCTAAACACCGAAACACACCCAAACACCCAAACAATGTCAACAGAAAATGGTCTCTTGGCTCTGCTTTCCTCTGCATTGGCTTTATTCTCTTCCCCAGTTTTCCAGCAAAGGTTCTGGATGTGAGTCTCATTGGCCTACTTGGGTCACATGCCCATCCCTGAACTACTGTGGTGGTAGTTCAGTAGTAGACCAGGTCTGGTTAGGCCCACCCTGGATTCAGGGGTGGAGTCAGAACACTGGTTGGTCTGAGAGTGGAGAGAGATGTTTTTCCAAGGAAAACCAGGATGCTAGATGCAGAAAATGGGAGATAGGGAGGCTGAGCAAACAAAATCAACAGACTCCAGTTTTCACTTTCTTTGTGAGTGGGAATCTCTGTTCTGTCAAATGCTTGAGGCTGCTGAGAAGATCAAAAAAAGAGCAGGGCTATTAAGTTTCTTTGAAAACTTTAAAATTCAATGGAAATGGGAGTGATTTGGAAGGTGAATATTTCTTTGCCTTTTCCTCACACTGTTCACCTGTCCAGAATGCCCTTTGCTTGTTTATCCCACGCCTACCCTTCCTTCAGGCTCTGTCCAGCAAGAATTGTACATTTCCTAGAAGCTGGAACCTCTTGGGTACATGTGGATCCCCTCAGCCCACATAGATTAGCATTTAATTAGATATGGTCTTTCATTATCTTGTTTATTCATTTTTTTAGGGATATTACAGTTTATTTGACAGTTCACACATGGATCATCAACACTTACGGATGAATTGGAAACAATTCTGAGTCCAGGATCAGGACAGCTCCTCCCTGCCTCCTGGGATGCTTCACACTCTCACTGCTGCCCAGCTGGTGTCTGCTCAGGGAGTTCATGCTAATTTTCATTTTGGCTTAAAATAGAAACACAAAATCATATCAGTTGTACTATTCCTTAGGCGTTTCACATGCCTTATTCTTCTCTCTCTGATTACTTAGTAGCCTCTTTGAGGGGAGACCCTGTGTCTCTTGTTCTCTGCTCCTCATAAGCCTCAAGACACAGGGAACACATTTTAAGTGTGTACACCTGTTGATTGATTTAAAAGTTGACCTTGGGCTTCCCTGGTGGCGCAGTGGTTGACAGTCCGCCTACCGAGGCAGGGGACACGGGTTCGTGCCCCGGTCCGGGAAGATCCCACATGCCGCGGAGCGGCTGGGCCCGTGAGCCATGGCCGCTGAGCCTGTGCGTCCGGAGCTCCGCAACGGGAGAGACCACAACAGTGGTCTTCCCACTGCGCCACCAGGGAAGCCCCTCTTTTTTTTTTTATACTGCTTTACTGGGGATGTTCCATCTTTTTTGCCTGATTAATTTCTAATAACATTATCATTAGTTTTTGCTATTCTTCTAATTCAATTTATTTTTATTTTATTTTTTAAACTTCTTATTTTATATTGGAGTAGAGCTGATTAACAATTTTATGATAATTTCAGTTGTACAGTAAAGTGATTCAGTTATACATATAAATGTATCTATTCTTTTTCAAATTCTTTTCCCATTTAGGTTACTACATAATATTGAGCAAAGTTCCCTGTGCTATACAGTAGGTCCTCGTTGGTTATCCATTTTAAATATAGCAGTGTGTACATGTCAATCCCAGACTCCCTAACCTTACCACTTACTTCTCTAGAGCTACTCCTTTTTTTGCCGGAGCCAGGAGAGAGTCTCTCTGTCATTCCCTGGAACCCTTCCATCAGTCCCAGTTTCTACTTTAAGGAATATATTGTCCAAGTACTTTTTGTCCGAGTAACTGGAAGAAAGGCAGAGCTTGAACATGAACCTCTCCTTCCAGAAGAGACCCTGCCCTCTCTGACAGACGGTGGATAGTTCCTTCTAACCCAACAGGTAGCCCTACTTTAACCATTTAATGCCCTTAACAAGCATACCACACACACACACACACACACACACAAAGTGTAATGAGGGCTTATAGACAGAGTGTCGACCCAAAAAGTATCATTCTTTCAGAGGGATACCCTTCACTCTGGCAGGTCATGGGGAGGTATGTGGGGGACCTGGGATGTTCCTTTCGCTTTCTTGTGCCTTCAGAAACCACTTCCAGTGCCTCAGTGACACAAACCTAGGTGTCAGGTAGGTGGGCACAGTGTCCCGTCCAGGGTTACCAATTTTCCCAGGTACAGGGGTGTGCTGAGGCTGCAGGCAAGAGAGGAAGCCCAACATAGAGGAAGGACAGGGCGTTGGTTCCTCAACTTGCTGAGACCGGAGCCATGTAGCAAGACAAGCTGGAGCACACTCAGCATTTCTCCTTCCTGGCTTGGGTTTCACCCCGGCCCCACTTCAGTGGCAGCCCTGTTGGCTCAGAGGCTGAGGGATCCAAGACGAGGAAGCTTGTACAATCCCTCATCTAGTAGGGGCGGGGGCAGGGTGGAGGTTTAAAGTAAGCCTCTGTCAAAATCTGAGTCAGTTATACTGTCTCAGTTCTGGATCTGGCTTCTCCTGATTCTCTACCCCACCCACCCTGCCCTCCAGTCACAGCAAATTTTGTATCATCCCTGACCATTAGAGGCATGGCTGCTGTGTACAGATTGATGAGTTGTGCACTGCATAATTCCTGGAGGTGCCATTCCCACAGACAAAGAAGTGAAAAGCGATTCTAAGAATCATGTACAATTGGACCAGGTAGCCCTGAGCCAGGTCCTTTTATGACTTCCTTTCCATTTATTGCTTTCTCTGCCAAGAATGCCCCTGTTTGCCTTCCCTCCCACCATATCTTCACCTGGTGAATCATCAAACAAATTTCACTCAAATAATGTTGATGGACACAAATGTAACAACCGAATGCTTTTAGGAATGCTCAAAGCCATTGAGAAGAAATCCTTATATACAGGAGTCTCAAACTGGTGCACTGTTAGCTCATTCCACCTGGTAGTTTTATTATGTCTGTAGCGTGTTCTGAAAGGCAGTGTAAGTAAAATCCATCAGAATGGCTAAAAAGAAAAAGACATAACAGCAAGTATTGGTGAGGATATGGAGCAACTGGAATTCTCATATAAACCTAGAAGGAATGTAAATTGGGATAACTACCTTGGAAAACTATTTGGTGGTATCCACTAAAGTAGAAAAGATGCCTAGCTTATGACGCAGCAGTTCTACTCCTGAAAATACATACATATGTACACAAAAAATATGTGCAAACATGATCATAGCAGCACTATTCATAATAGCCCCCAAACTCGAAATAACTCAAATGCCCATCAACAGTAGAATAAATAAGGTGGTATATTCATAAAATGGAATGTTACACAGCAACGGAAATGAATTAATTATTGCTTCACATAACAACATGAATGAATCTGACAAATATGTTGAGTGAGAGAAGCCAGACATAAAGTACATACTACAGGATTCCGTTTATATAAAGTTCAAAAACATGCACTGTGGTGCTACATATTAGATCAGTGGTTATTCTGGGAAGAGAGGTAATGACTGGAAAGGAACATGAAGTTTCTGGGGTGCTAGTGATGTTCTATTTATTAATATGGGAGTTGGTTACACAGGTGTGTTTATTTTGTGGAAGTTAATGGAGCCATTCACTTAGGATTTGTACATTTTTATGTATGTTTGGTATGTTTCAATAAAAAGGATCACTTAAAAGAATAAAAGCAATGTCTACTTTTGGCTATGATGAAGTAGCAGGACCTAGATTTATCCTCTGCCTTAGTCAATTATAAAATTGAACAAAAGATATAAAACAATGGTCTTAAGACTTTGGGTAACAGACGGGACAGTGATCCCTGAGAGAATGAAAACAAATGAGATGAGTCCTACCAATGTCCCCGCTCACTGTCTGGAGAGAGTTTCCAGGCTACCACAGAGAGAGAGAGAACCCTTGAAGACTTGGTGTTCCCACCAGCCAGAATAGAAAGACCTCCCAACACACTGGGCATAGATACCAAGCCAAATTAGCTCCCATCTAAGAGGTGTTTTGGACCCACCTAACAAAGCTTAAAAGCACACAGTAAAAGGATTAAATTGTTTCCAAGTAACAACTGCATCCCATATTAACTACCGAAATATCTAAAAGAAAAAATCCTAAAACAAAAAAAATATACTAGTACCCAACAACATAAGATTCAAAATATCTGGCATCCAATTAAAAAATTACCTATCATTCAAACAAGCAGAAGAAAAATCAACCAATAGAAACAGATCCAGAAATTATACTGCTAATTTTAGATAAGGACATTAAAACAGCTACTATTAATACATTTCAGATGTTCAAGAAGGTAGAGGAGCGCATGAGCATCATGAGAGTGAGAGTCCAGGTCTAGCCCCTGGACTCATGAGAGTCCAGGGGCTAGACCTCCAGCAGTGAAGGAGGCAATGGATCTCATTGAAACATACCCTCTCAGGGTCCAGGTCAGACTAGAAAGGAAATTTGATGCTGAACCCTCTGAGATGGGGCTAAAGCCTCTTAAGTCTTCCAAGTGAGTAATGGGAGGGGGAGGTTTATAGAACTTGAGGTATAGTTGAGCCTGTGGGAAGGAATTCGGTAATCCTAGGTGAGGAGTGTCACAGTTTGAAATGATCTATTGATTTGTTTGCTTTTCAGTTACGTGGTACCCCTCATAAGTGTGTGCACTCCATGAGGATAGGGATCTTATCTGACTTGTATCACAAGGGCTTGGACCAACACCTGCTGCATGGATGGCACTCAATAAATATTTGTTGAATTAATATTGAATGAATAAACTCACTCTAAACCAAACTCATGAGGGAGAGACCAGATACAGCATTATTCATTCATCCTGTAAAATATAATTGACAATAGGCCTGAAGAAACCCCAGTCAGCACGTTCTTTACTCTGTGGGAAGGCGGAGTTTAGAAGCCAAAAGTAGATCTGAGAGTTGCTTGGTAAATACAGAGTCGGACAAAGTGACTTGGAAGATCTTAAGAGATTGTGTCACTGAGCTGTGGCACCCCGATGAGTCATGCTTTCCCACATGGGGACAGACGTCCCTTGCCAAACAGGATCCTGCCTTGCCCAACGCTGCCATCCCTTTCCTGTCACTGTAGGGGAAACACTGACAGTCTGTCCTCCCCCATTCTTCCTTCTCCGTGCTCCTTATCAGTAATAATGCCTCAGTCCTTTAGGCTTGATCTCATGTTACAGTGTTGAGGATTACACAGTGTCCCCTATTGGTTACATTTTCCATTGTGGCTTCCCAGGGAGATTTCAGCCACAATTTCACAAAACCTGCTCAAGATAAACAATCCTAGACCCCAGATCAAAACTTTCCACTAACTGAGCTGCATAGTCACTGGACCTCAGTTTCTCTATCTTTAAAAGATGAAATAATAGAAAATTTTCATGTATCTCACAGAGCTGTGAAGCCAAAGAAATTGAAGACTGTGAATATGAGAGGCTTAGAAGTTGTGCTTTGACCCTTACGATTAAAGTTCTATACCAGATTTGCCATTAATGAGCTACGTGACATTAAGTCATTTTCATGAGGTACTTAGCCCAGTGTCTTGTTCTTAATAAGCCTTCACGAGATATGATATGATAAATCAGATTATATGGCTCTATGACCATGGGATGAACTGAGACACCTCCCACTTTCCCAAGGAGAATGCTTGAGGAAAAGTAGTCGGTGCTTTTCAGGTAGCTATTGTACTATTGCTTTGTTGAGTGTGTATAAACTTGAAACCAGGGACTTCCCTCGTGATCCAGTGGTTAAGACTCCTTGCTCCCAATGCAGGGGGCCCAGATTCGATCCCTGGTCAGGGAACTAGTTCCTGCATGCTGCAACTAAGGATCCCACAGGCCGCAACGAAGATCCCACACACGGCAACGAAGATCGCGCCTGCGACAACTAAGACCTGGCACAGTCAAATAAATAAATAAATAATTTAAAAACCAAAACCAAAAACAAAAAACCTTGAGACCATAGTTGAACGGTTTGGGAAAAAAGGAGGAATTTCAAATTAAGTTGCATAGTGGGAGAGATGCAGAGAAGAGACCTGACAATAGGGTAGCAAGGGAGAAAACTTTGGGCGGAAGAACAGGTCTAGCTAGTCAAATGGAGGGATATAATTAAGTTTTTCATTGTGGTGTGTGAAGTAATCCTCTTCTCCATCTTCCCATGAAGGCTTCAATAAAATCTTATTAATCATAAGTATTGTTGGATTTGAATGTATTGGGGAGGATACAAAGTGCTCAGGCTGGCCTTGATGTTTAGAGGGAGTGAGAGCAAAGCCAATCATCAACTTAAAAATGAGGAGGTGAATTTATGACCCTATGGGCTCTTCCATTTCTAATGTTCTATGATTCTATATGTGTAAGAGACAGAATGTGCCCAGGAAATTCTGATGCAGTAGGTTGGGGTGGGGCTTGGGAATTCCCATTAAAAAAAATTTCCTCAGGTGATTATGATGCATACTAGCATTGGGCATCATTGTGGACATGCTCATCACCTTCTAGTCAAATTTTTAATCACCTACAGAAAAATCACCCTCATCCCCAATCTCCAGCACGTCACATTGCTGACAAAAGCAACTGGGGTGTGATCAGAGAATATAAATTTACATTAATATTATTCTAAGTAAAACATGTTTACAAAAACAATGTTGTATCCATGGAGGAAAGCATGTAACAAATGGCGCTGGGACAATTGGATAGCCACACACAAAAGAATGCTGTTGGACCCCTACCTCACACCATATTAAAAAAAAATTAACTTAAAATGGATCATATAACACACCATCGTAAAGCAATTATACTCCAATAAAGATGTTAAAAAATAAATAAATAAAATGGATCATAGACTTAGATGTAGGAGCCAAAACTATAAAGCACTTCAAAGACAAAATAGGAGTGAATCTTCTTGATCTTCTATTAGGCAATGCTTTGTTTAGACATGATAGTAAAAGCATAAGTGAGAGGGGAAAAAAAAAGGTAAATTAGACTCTATCAAAATTTAAAATGTTTGTGCTTCAGTGGATACCATCAAGAAAGTGAAAAGAAAACATAGAGAATAGGAGAAAATATTTGCAAATCATATATCTGATAAGAGACTGCATAAATAGCTCTTACTATTTAAAAAGACAACACAGGGCTTCCCTGGTGGCGCAGTGGTTGGGAGTCCACCTGCCGATGCAGGGGACACGGGTTCACGCCCCGGTCTGGGAAGATCCCACATGCCGTGGAGTGGCTGGGCCCATGAGCCATGGCCGCTGGGCCTGCGCGTCCGGAGCCTGTGCTCCACAGCGGGAGAGGCCGCAGCAGTGAGAGGCCCGCGTACCGCAAAAAATAAATAAATAAAAAGACAACACAAGTCAAAACTAGGCAAAAGTTTTGACTATATATTTCTCCAAAGAAGATACATAAATGGCAATAAGCACATGAAAAGATGCTCAACATCATTAATCACTAGGGAAACGCCAATCCAAACCACTGTAAGATATTACTTCACCCATTAGCATAGCTAAAATAAGAAGGACAAAATAACTTGTGTTGCTGAGGATGTGGAGAAACTAGAATGCTTATATGCTGCTAGTAGGAATTTAAATGGTGTGGCTACTTTGGAAAATAGTTTGGCAATTCCTCAGAAAGTTAAATAGGAAGTTACCATATGGCTCAGCCGTTCCATTCCCAGGTATGTACCCAAGATAACTGAAACACATGTCCCACAAAAACTTGTACGTAAATGTTCACAGCAGCATAACTCATGATAACCAAAAGTAGAAACAACACAAATGTACATCAATGATGAATATATAAATAAAATGTGGTATTTCCACAGAATGAAATATTATTCATGTGCTACAACATGCAAAAACCTTAAAAATATTATGTTAAGTGAAAGAAGCCCGTTGCAAAAGTCCACATATTGTATGATTCTATTTATATGAGATGTCCAGAATAGGCAAATTCATAGAGACAGAAAGTAGATTAGTGGATGGTAGGGGTTAAAGGAAGGTTGTGGGGGGAATTGGGGCTGGGAAATGATGCTTAATGGATGCAGTTTCTTTGGGGGTGATGAAGTTGGTTTAAAATAAGATGGTGGCAATAGTTGCACAACTCTGACTATACTAAAGACCACTGAATTGTATATGTTAATAGATGAATTTTGTGGTGTATGAATGATATCTCAATAAAGGTGTTTTTTAAAAATGTTGCCTATACCATATGACCATACAAAAACTTCTTATACAAAATGGAGCATTTTAGATTATGCATTCCATTGCTCAACCGACAACACACACTCTATTAGTCAGGACTTCTTTTGCAAGTGGCAGAAATCCAGTTTAAACTGGTTTAAGAAAAGAATAGAATGTATTGGCTCATGTAGCTGAAAATTACAGGGGTTGCTGGCTTTAGGCATAGCCAAATCTAGAGACTCAAATGATGTAATCCATCTTTCCATCCCTCAGCTCTGCTTTCCTCTGTGTTGGCTTCATTCTCAGGCAGACTCTCCCCAAGTGATGGCAGGATGGCCAGCAGTGAATATGGGATTACAACCTAATTTAGCAGGGAAAGAAAATGTGTTTCCCAACAAAAATCCAGGATTAGACTTTGACTGTTGTGGCCTGGGTCATGTGTGTGGAAAGGGGGGCATATTGGCCCAGCATTATGGTAGGGGACAAACTATAGTGAGTTACTGTTGATGCTTTCAATTTCAGAATTGGATTATCTAGAACAAGTCACATTTGGGTGTTTTGGAAAAGAAAGATGGATACTTGGAACTAACATTAATTCACTTAAACAAATGGATCAAAACTCTTAATTTAAAAAATAGATTGCTAAAGTGGCAGATAAGGGTAATGCTTGGCATTTGGCATTTTGATTCTTGCAAGGCACTAGATAAGTTTTTCATGATACCTTTGTAAACAAAGACTGGATAATTGAGTTAGTTGGAGTCACGTTTCATTGATCAGCCATTTCCAAAAAGGACTGACGAATGAGTCAAGCTAGTAGATCTTGGTGGGTCACAGAGATCTGCTCTTGGTGCTGACCTGGTTGACCTGTTTATTAACTACTTAGATACAGATACAGAAATCATGCTTATTAGATGGAGAGAGGTTACAGGACTAAGCGCAGTTAATACATTCGATGACAGAGGCAAGATTCAAAATAATTTTCTTTTAATTTTTCTTTAGGATAATTTCAAACATTCACAGATTTAGACATTATAGTATAATAAACCCTATCTACCAATCATCCAGCTTCAACAATTTTCAACTCATGGTCCATCTTGTTTCTCCTATTCTCCCACCCCAACTTCCGTTCCCTCATTTTATTTTGAAGCAAATCCCAGACATCCTATTTGTTAAAAACAAAATTCTAACACTATTATCACACCTAAAAAGAAAACTCAATAATTCCTTGATCATAAAATATCCATTTTTCAAATTTCCAATTGTCTCACAAATATTAAAAAAAGTATTTTTTGCAGTTTATTTGTTCAAATCAGGATCTAAACAAAGTCTATATACTGTAATTGGTTGATATGTTAGGTCTCTTTTATTGTACCAGTTGCCCTCTCTACCACTTTTTACCTTGCAATTTATTTGTTAATGAACCAAAATAATCTTGATAACAAAATGACAGTTAGTAGAGATAAACAGATGTAATACTAAAATTAAATCTTATAAAGTCAACTGTAACAATACAAAATGCTGGAGACACCTGCAGTTCGTGAATAAAGGTCTAGGATTTTCAGTTGGCCACAAACCTAAAATAGTCAACACTATGATATAGTTGCCAAAGTCCCAATATATACTTAGGTTACATTAACCACAGTATATACGCACACCACAAGATGTGGTGGGTCTTTTCTACCATACCAAGTCAAATCCTGCCTGGAATATTGTCCTGATTGTGGCTCCCAATACAGTTTTTCAGAGAGACTGAAAACTGGCGCACTTAGACAAAGCCCTGATCCTGGTAAGAGAGCTGAAACACACTTCCTTTGGCCAGAGAGCAGCTAGGGGAGAAGGGAGTGGGAGAGCTAGCTGTTTATCTGGGTGTGTGACTCAAGGCAGAGAGTGTCCTTAGAAACTGGGTATCCACAAGGAGATGGTGCTGGGAGAAGGAACATTCTTCTGGAACACTCACATTCAGGAGTTTTGAAGCTAAAGAAAGGGAAGAAGAAGCTCATTAGTTAGTGGGTGACACAGAAATAATCAGGTGTGACTACATGGTGGTAGCCAAGGGAACAAATTAAGAGTGTGTAGAATCGTGGCGTCAGGACAGTGGTGTAGTGTGGTCTGGGCTGGCAGATGATCAGAAAACGACTGGCCCATGTGGGAATTATGGGAAAGCAGGTCTGAGTACCCAGAAATGAGACACAAGAGCTGGGGCAGTACTTGGTTTCAGGCCTGAAAACTTTGATGTCAGTCCAATTTGAGCAGAAGCCAATCCCCAGGCAGAGTGAGGGAAACTGATGGGTGTTGTGCACCTACTAAGTGCTATACACACAGAACATTGTCTGACCCTCACAATAAACCTGCAAGATAGGTATTTTATTCCTGCTTTACAGACATAAAAACCGAGGCTTGGGACTTCCTTGGTGGTCCAGTGGTTAAGAATCCACCTTCCAGGATTTCCCTGGTGGTGCAGTGGTTCAGAATCTGCCTGCCAATGCAGGGGACACGGGTTCGATCCCTGGTCCGGGAAGATCCACATGCCGTGGAGCAACTAAGCCAGTGAGCCACAACTACTGAAGCCAACGCGCCTAGAGCCCGTGCTCTGCAACAAGAGAAATCACTACAATGAAACGCCCATGCACCGCAACGAAGAGTAGCCCCCGCTCATCGCAACTAGAGAAAGAGTGCAGGCAGCAACGAAAACCCATCGCAGCCAAGAGTAAACAAACAAAATAAATAAATTTAAAAAAGAATCCACCTTCCAATGCAGGGGACGCAGGTTTGATCCCTGGTCGGAGAACTGAGATCCCACATGCCGCAGGGCAACTAAGCCTGTGACGTAACTACAGAGCCCATGCACCACAACTAGAGAGCCTGCATGTCGCAACTACTGAGCCCGTAGACTGTAACTACTGAGCCCACGGGCCCTGGAGCCTGGGCGCCACACCTAGAGAGAAGCCCACGCACAGCAACTAAGAGCCCATGCGCTGCAACTAAGACCCAACGCAGCCAAAAAATAAACAAATAAATAAATATTTTTTAAAAACCAAAAAACTGAGGCTCATAGAGGTCAGTTACTAGCCCAAGGTCATGAATGCCTAAGTGGCAGGGCCAGGATTCAGAACAGGCTGGCCTGGAGGCCAGAAGGATAGAGCTGACATGGGGGAAAAGCTAACCTTAGTGACTTAGCCATGGGGCCAATGCCAGGGCACCAACACCTGGGGAATATATCGTGTCAGCACTTGCTGTAGCTTCACATCTAGACCAAGAAATGGGTATAATAAGAGGACAATGGGGAGGGATGGGCTGGGATTTGGGGGCTAATAGAGGCAAACTGTCATATATAGAATGGATAAACAACAAGGTCCCGCTGTATAGCACACGGAACTATATTCAATATCCTGGGACAAACCATAATGGAAAAGAATATAAAAAAATGTAGATATGTGTATAATTGAGACACTTTACTGTACAGCAGAAATTAACACAACACTGTAAATCGAATATACATGAATTTAAAATATTAATTAAAAAAAAAAAGAGGACATTGAGCATTCTCCACAAAAACACGGACCAAGAATTTGGTCTTCATGTCACCCCAGCCCTGGGCTCTTCTGGGTTTGAGCCTAGGCGTGGAATCCTCCTCTGTAGGAGAGGGGAGGTGTCTTTGTATTTTCCTCTGCTTTCCTCCTAAAGCAAATCCCAGAGTCACCAAGCAAAGGAAGACTATCTTTGGTAGATGGTGGGAGATGCTGGGGCCCAGCTCATCCTTTCTACCCAGGGATAGATTCCTGAGCCCTGTCCGTATCTCCAACAGCTCGGTGGTGGTCTTCAGCTCCCTTCAGAGCTGACAGGGGCAGTGCAAGGGTGGGAACCCCAGGTGAGAGTCAGGGAGCAAGAAGCCACCCACTGAAGAGGATGCTGGGATGGGGCAGGGCTGGGCTGGCCCAACCAGTTCAGCCCAGCCAGGAAAGGGCAAGTCAGATCTGGCTCAGGAAGGGCCACTGGGTGGGGGCGTGGTGCTGACTCAGGGCCTGGCAAGTCAGGTGACAGCCAAGGACAGCTGTTGCCTGGGTGTTTTTAGAAAACTGGTTGCCAAAGGCTCTCTCATGGGCTGCTTCTGCACCTACTCAGAAGCAGGCAGAGAAAATGGGGGCATCTTCTTTATAATAAGCTGTAGGCGTGGGGAATTAATAACCCGACCATACCCTGTTGATTCTTGCTTTAATGTACCTAGAGAACAGGAGCAGAAATTAGTCGAGTCTTCTGAATTCCCTTTGAATCCTTTGAAAATCACTAATCTGTTCCCCTTAGATCTTTTTAGGTACCTTGCCAGGAATCCAGTGCAGAGGTTAAGAGAGCAGGTGCTGAAGTCAGGAGGGCCTGGGATCAAAACCCAACTTTATCACTTATTATTTGTATGACTTTGATCAAGTTTCTTAACTTAAAACAAAACATACTTTTTTTTTTTGCGGTACGCGGGCCTATCACTGTTGTGGCCTCTGCCGTTGGCGAAACACAGGCTCCGGACGCGTAGGCTCAGCGGCCATGGCTCACGGGCCCAGCCGCTCCACGGCATGTGGGATCTTCCCGGACCGGAGCACGAACCCGTGTCCCCTGCATCGGCAGGCGGACTCTCAACCACTGCGCCACCAGGGAAGCCCAAAACATACTTTTAATTATGGAAAAATTCAAATATATACAAGTTAGACATAACAGTATGAATTTCCATATACCTGTTACCCAGCTTGAACAATTATCGACCCATGGGCAACTTGTCTCATCCACATCCTACTCATCTACCTCCCTCCAATTATTTTAAAGGAGATCCCAGGCATCATCTCATTCCATCCCTCTTTATTCCTTTAAACTCTTGTTTCCTCATTTGAAAATGGGGATTATAATAATCCCCACCTCAGAGTATTAATGTGAGGTCATGCATGTAAAGGGCCAGCACAATGTAGGAACTCAGTAAATGATAACTTATAGTATTAGATTAAAATATAAAAATAAGAAATGTCTCTGCTACCCTCCCATCTCTCTGCCTGTGCCCCTCTTTCCTCTTGGTGACCCTTCCTTCTATCTGAGGACTCTCTCCCCTGGTCAGTACTAGGTCCAGTGCTGACATCACAAAAGGGTTAGGATGACTGCCCAGCTGTCCAGGCCTCAGGATGGGCTGGGAGCACAGGGTGCTTGAGCCCGAGGGAGGGAGCTGGAGGAAGGCAGTGGAGACACAGGGAAGAGGGATCAAAAGTACAGCAGCCTGGGAATTCCCTGGAGGCCCAGTGGTTAGGACTCTGTGCTTTCACTGCTGAGGGCCGGGGCTCAATCCCTGGTCGGGGAACTAAGATCCCACAAGCTGTGCTGTGCAGCCAAAAAAAAAAAGTACAGCAGCCTTGGGAGAGAGACCGGCAGACAGGGGCAAAGTTTGAGCAGGTCCAAGTGGCAAGGGAAGCAGAAGATAGGAAAGAGAAAGTGGACATGGTGAGAATATCAGGCAAAGTTGGAGTCACCCTAGGAGTTCTACCAGAAACAAGTGTGTCCGTCAGGAATCTTGGTTGCAGCACAGTCTGACTTTGGCAAATAGAAGCAGAAAATAAATTTACTCAAGGGCTATTGGGAAGCTCTCAGAATTACTGGGGAGGCTGGAGAACCAGGCTAAGGAATTGGGGCACAGAAACAGGCCACACATGCAGTCTGTTGAGGCCAGACAATGAGGTCATCACTGCCCTCTCTAGACACTAAAGAGATTCTGCAGCCGGCAGCAGGGCCAGCATTGGTCGGAGGATACACCTAGCTCTGGGGCCTACGGGTGCCCTGGAAACCAGGTGCTCCTGCTGTACCCCACTGCCTTCTCAGTACACACCCCACTGCGCCTGCTTCTTTGTGTCCTAAGCCCCTGTGTCAAGGTTTTGGGCTGGCGCTTGAGACTGGTAGAGCCCCACTCATGTCCCCACAGCCTAGCTGTGTGTTTGGGGGTGCAGTGGGGGTGGGTGCTGGGGAGGAGAAGATAGTGGGAGGAGGGCTCTGCGTACTGAGAACTCACGGTGGAGAGTTTCTTAGTCAAAGAAGGTTTGGGCTTCCCTGGTGGCGCAGTGGTTGGGAGTCCGCCTGACAATGCAGGGGACATGGGTTCGTGCCCCGGTCCAGGAAGATCCCACATGCCACGGAGCGGCTGGGCCCGTGAGCCATGGCCGCTGAGCCTGCGCGTCCGGAGCCTGTGCTCCGCAACGGGAGAGGACACAGCAGTGGGAGGCCCGCGTAACGGAAAAAAAAAAAAAAAGAAAGAAAGAAAAAAAAAAGAAGGGGGTTCAAGGCTGGGCAGCTAAAGACCTGTCAAATGTCCATTACACAAGGAAGGGAGTGTGAATATGGGTGAGGGGTGGCGGACTGGCACTGGTAAGAACAAGGCAAAGAAACAGGATCTCCATGTGGCTGTCAGGGACACCAGAGCCCTGAGGTAGGGCAAAGGGTAGTGGAATGCTGGATGCACAAGCTACATGGGAGAGAGCCTCGCTTCCTCCTGGGGGTATTTTGGACAAAAGAGATGGCTGAGCTCAGATATTATCTTGGCAGTGTCTAATTCAATTGGTATGTAGCATGAGGGCTTTTGATACCCTGAGCTTCTACCCTCTCTCCGGCTCTGGGAAAGAGGTGGGGCAGCCTGCAAATAACTGGGTGCTTAGTCTGAAAAGCTGGGACCAGACAGGGCTGGGCAAGGGCTGACAAGGGACAGCTGAGAGCAGAGTACAAGCTTTGTGAACAGGCAATTCCATGAAGTCTGAGCTTCCATGATCAAATAAATGTGATCAAATCAATCTGCCACAAAATTTAAAATCTGCATGACTATTGTTACGCTATGTGTGAGTTAGGCATAAAAGCAAACAGCCAGAATCTGTGTTCTTTTTATCAAACCAAACCAAATATTTAGGGTTTTTTCCTCTCACTTTACTATTATTCTGAGATCTATAAGGAGTATCAATCAGTATCAGTTTCCTCTGTCTCCATGTACAATGTTAACCCCTTCCTCACTTTTTTAAAAGTCCTTATTTATTTATTATTATTTTTGCTGTGCAAACATCACCACCACTTATTTCCAGAACATTTTTATCACCGCAAAAAGAAATCCATACCCACAAAGCAGCTGCTCCCGTTTCCCCCAGCAACCATTAATCTGCTTCGTGTTTCTGTGAGACTGCATATCCTGGACATTTCATGTAAATGGAATCACACTTTATTCCTTTTCATACATGTGAAAATAGAATATTTTCATACTTATGAATCATATAATATGGCCTTTGGTGACTGGCTTCTTTCATGTAGTGTAATGACGGTTCATCTGTGTTGTAGCATGTATCAGTACTTTATTCAAATAATATTTTGTTTATCCATTTGTCAGTTAATGGACATTTGCGTTGTTTCCATCTTTTAGTTACTGTGAATAGTCCTGCTAAGAACATTTATGTACAAGTTTTTGTTGAGCACCTGTTTTCACTTCTTTTGGATGTATACCCAGGAATGAAATTATGAGGTCATATGGTAATTTTATGTTAATTTACTAAGGAACTGCTAAACTGTTTTCCACAGTGTCTGTACTATTTAACATTTCCACCAGCAATGAATAAGAGTTCCAATTTCTCCACATCCTTGTCAACACTTGTTATTTTCCCTTTATTATTATAGCTATCCAAGTGGATGTGGAGTAGTATCTCACTGTGGTTTAAATTTGCATTTCTTAATGACTAATGATGTTGAGCATCTTTTCACATACTTGTTGGCCATTTGTACGTCTTCTTTGAAAAAATGTCTGAAAAGACGTTTTCTGACATGAGATGATCTGAAGAGACATTTTTAATTTATGTATTATTAATTTATTTTTTGGCTGTTCTGTGTGGCTTGTGGGATCTTAGTTCCCCAACCAGGTATTGAACCTGGGCCATGGCAGTGAAAGCGCTGAATCCTAACCACTGGACCGCCAGGGAATTTCCCCCTCTTGTTTCATCTCATTTTATATTTTTCCCTTCTTCCCTTCTCAATGTCCTCTCCCTCCACAGGTTCCCTCTCTAATGTTGGATGGGTGTTACTAAATACCTATGAAACTTCATAAAATATAGTTTTGCATGTTTTTAATTTACATGAATGGCATTGTACTATAAATCAGTTTGTTTCCTTTGTTTCAGTTTTCTATGTTGCTGAATGTGTAGTTAGTTAGTAGTTTAATATTGCTATAAGGTATTCAATAGCATGTGGGGTAAGCCATGGGCGGGCCTGCTATAGGCCCAATAGTACGCCAGGAATTTTCTTTTCTTTTCTTTTGAAGTATTATTAAAAAAAAATATTTGTGTATATATGTATTTATTTATTTGGCTGCGCCAGGTCTTAGTTGCAGCATGCTGGATCTTTGTTGCGGCATGCGGGCTCTTAGTTGTGGCATGTAGGGCCCTAGTTGCGGCATGCGGGATCCAGCTCCCCGACCAGGGATCGAACCCAGGCCCCCTGCACTGGGAGCACGGAGTCTTAACCACTGGACCACCAGGGAAGTCCCCAACAGGAGTTTTCTTACGTGGTAGATGGTAGACCCTTGAATGCTGACCCAGCCCCTCCCCAAGCCTAATCTTACAAAAACTTAGTCCTGACTGAACTCATTAGACAAGTTTTCTCCCTCTGAAAAGCCTGCTCTGATCACCAGAATTGGGGCATATTTCTGTGGGGAACTAGGAAGGCATTGTTCTTTGCAAGTTTGCTAATTTATTAGTAAACTGAAGTGATAACAAACTTGACTTGGGTCTGAGTTGTCATATTAGCCAATTTTCAAACCCAAGCCAACTCTTTATCATCTGGACTAACCACCAGGGAATTCCCTGGGAAGGCAGTTTCCTCTCAGTCAGGTACCAAACCACCTCAGCCTCACAGAGTATCCCAACTGGCCCTTACTACTATAATAAGGTAATAGCCTGATCTGGGCATTTTCACAGGGTTACGTTATCAACTCAAGCACAGTGTTCAATTATGGATGCCACGTTCGAAAACGGACATGTGCAAATCAGAATGGTGGCACTAACAGTTATCTGAGGGTCATCTTATTTGAAGAGGGTTAGTTTGGAGCAGTTTAGAGGAAAATACCAATGCTATCTTTAAATAGTTGAAGAGTTGTCAAGTGAATATAGGGGAAGGTTTATTCTGTGTTGCTCCAGAGGACAGAATTAAAACAAGTTGATGATATAACATGGAAGCACACTTAGACTCAGTGCACTCTTCCGTCTGAAATATCCAGGCCTGCAATCTCAGCCTTCTTGGCATCAGCAAGCTCACTGGCAGTGTTCACACAGAGGCTGGACAGGCCATAGGTTGGTTTCGGCATTTCTTCACAGAGCAGAAATCAGTTTAGATGACTTCCAAACTTTTTTCTAATGCAGACAGAATTCAACCTAATTAATATTTATTGAGCCCCTATTACAGGCAAGATACTGGGCTGGGTATTATAGGAGATACAACAGTGCTTCCTTAGATGGTTTACATCTTATGGGGGAAGAGAATCAGTATTTAATGAACCAATTGTTCTCCTGCCAGGTTCTTTGCATAGATTAGTTTAATCTTTACAATAGCTTGAATTTGGTAGCTACTGATAACCTCAGTTTCCAGATGAGGAAACTGACCTTCGGAATGCTAAGAAATGGTCTAAGATGACCCGGCTAAAATGAGATGGAACAACGATTCAAGATCAGATCACTGTGGGGACTTCCGTGGTGGTGCAGTGGTTAAGAGTCCACTTGCCAATGCAGGGGACATGGGTTCAAGCCCTGGTCCGGGAAGATCCCACATGCTGCGGAGCAACTAAGCCTGTGTGCCACGACTACTGAGCCTGCGTGCCACAACTACTGAAGTCCACGTGCCTAGAGCTCGTGCTCCGCAACAAGAGAAGCCACCTCAATGAGAAGCCCGCGCACCGCAACGAAGAGTAGCCCCTGCTCGCCGCAACTAGAGAAAGCCCGTGTGCAGCAATGAAGACCCAACACAGCCAAAAATAAATTAAAAAAAAAATCAGATCATTGTGACTCCATTATACCATGCCATGAGTCTACGAATTTATGTTAAGTGTAGCTTCATACTTCTTGTCTTGGCAAAGGGTTAAAGCATTCCCCTCTTGTCATTGTCTTTTTAAGTCTGATGAATCCTCTAGGTCTTGATGCTTGAGATACGGTTTTCTGGAGAGATATGTAAGTTTCTGTTCCATTGGGGTTCCAAGTCTTTCCTTGAGCAGACCTCTTTCCTCACTTTGCCAATGCTCCCCTGGGTTCTGCCTTTAGGAAGTGCCTTTTTTCTCCAACTCTATTCTGTCCTAACTTTTAGTGGCTTCTCGGGTTTTTTCCAATCGTCTCAGGCAGGTCAAGTTGCCATAACCTGTGCTCTCTGCCCTTTTCTCTCTCTCAGTTTACCTAAAGCCTTTTTTGCTCTTCAGAGCTCTGACCGCTGCTACAATAAATACCCCAGTTTTCCTTTGACAGCGGAAGTGTGCCTTATAGCCCTCTTTTGTATTGATCCATCTGGGGGTTTACTATGCACCTCTTCATGTTAAAAGAGAACCACTATGTTTGTTCATTTCTTGGTGCTCTCCATTTTCTAAGTAAAAAATGAATGAGCAGTTATTACTTTAATATATAGTTGAATAGCCAATTATTAGCAAATAACCATCGTTTGCCTTAGATGATTCTTTTGTTTTCCTTTAGACATTAAAAAAAGAGATTAACTTACATATTTACATTTTAATATGTAAATGTAAATATACAGTTCCTAGTGTGGTTAGGGCTCCTGCTTGACCGATAATCACTTTTAGAAGAGGCATAGAGTTGCAAAGATGGATTTAGGGGAAGTTTTTCCCTTCTAGGAGATCCCTATAGATTAACAGAATGCATTACTTGTCTCATTTAACTTACGTCCCTCTAGATTTGCTTTTTTCAGCAAGCCAATGATCCCCAAACAGAAAAAGTTTTCTCAGTTCTTGTGGTGGTAATAACATTTCTGAACATTAACTAAAGGCCAAACATTATGTCTTATTTCATCCTCACTCAACCCTATAGTAGTTTTTATCTTGTTCCTACTTTACAGATGAGGAAACAGGTTTAGAGAGGTTAAGTAACTTACCCAAGGTCTCTAACAAAGTGACAGATATAGAATCTTAGGTCCAGCCAACTCGAGGCCCATGTTTATAACCACTGTGCTGGACCAATTGCTTCAACAGAAGTCAGTAGAGATTCATCCGCTGGAGTTGATGGTGGGAAGTTTTTTTTTTTAGGGGGCAGTTGTCTGCTGCCTTCAGCCATTGTATTTCTTTCTTTTGGTCTCCTTTTGATGATTCCATTAAATCTTCACAGCTTGTCAGTTCCAATTCTTGTTTCTTCCTGTTTTAATCTTTCATTCTCCTTCTGACCTATTCCTGTTCTTTGTTCAACTTCCTTTGGCACCATGTTTGGTCCAGGATGGCTTGTTGCTTTGATCATTTATAAGTATTCTAAATTTACTTGTAATTTTCTGCTTTTTCCTTATGGTGCAATTCATTGCTCTTATCTCTTAGTAATAATAGTAATCATTTATATTTGCATAGTGTTTTACACTATATAAAGTACATTTACTTACATTATCTTATTTAATTTTTAAAACAGTCTCATGAGGTACTATATTCTTTTGATGTATGAGGTTTAGTGAGGTTAAATGAATCACAGAGCTAGTCAGTAGCACAGTTGGTTTTTTTTTTTTAATTTTTATTTATTTTTGGCTGTGTTGCGTCTTTATTGCTGCACTCCGGCTTTCTCTAGTTGCGGCGAGCAGAGGCTACTCTTTGTTGTGGTGCACGGGCTTCCCATCGCGGTGGCTTCTCTTGCTGGGAGCACGGACTCTAGACGCGTGGGCTTCAGTAGTTGTGGTTCGCAGACTCAGTACTTGTGGTTTGCGGGCTCTAGAACGCAGGCTCAGTATTTGTGGCGCATGGGCCCAGTTGCTCTGCGGAATGTGGGATCCTCCTGGACCAGGGCTCGAACCCGTGTCCCCTGCATTGGCAGGCGGATTCTTAACCACTGTGCCACTAGGGAAGCCCACACAGTTGGTTCTTGAGTCTATGTTATCTGATTCCAAGTTAAGTGTTCATTCCACTATATCACAGTTGCTCCATTAGTCCTAACAGTATTTCTTGTTCATAGAAATAAACTCTAAAATGGAGTTAGGTGAGTTCTTCATGTATTTTCTAAAATTAATAAAATATTGTTCCAAAGGTATTATCTTCCCATTCACTTCTCTTGAATTTTCAATCCCTCCCCACCCCCAGCATTTTGAAAGTTTCTCCAAATTAGTACTGTTTTCCAGGAAAAAAAAAAAAAGTGAATCTATCTCTGAATTTCATTTGCTTTTTCCTTCACTAAACATGTTCTGATGTTCTGATATATTCAAGGCACTGTGCAAAGTGATGTATGCAACAGTCACAGCCCTCAAGGATATTCCAGTTTGAGAAAATACGATATGTACATAAATGTCTTTCAGAAAATGTGGAAAATGTGTCATAAGAAATGTCTAAATAAAGAGTTATGGGAAGAAGAGTATCCACGTAGCTATTCACCAAAATGCTAATAGTGGTTATCTCTGGGGTAGAATTTTTAAGAATTAAAATTTTTGTTTTGCTTATCTGCAGGTTTTAAGTTTCTAAAAGTAAATATGTATTATTTGTGGAAATGAAAAGGAGGAAACATACTTGATTTTTTAGTGCTAGGGAGTTCAAAGGAGGAACAAGTTCCTTCTTAGAGAGTGTGCTGGGGAAGACAGGCTATGGTGAGGACATTAAAGTTGAAGGGATGTGGGTGGGGTGAGCAGCGGTGTGCACTTTGCATGGAGAGAACCACAGTAAACTAAGCATGAAATCAAGAAGATATAGAGTAACTGTGAGAAAGATGAGTAGTTCAGCCTGTCTAGAGACTAGTATGTGGAAGATAGATAGGGTAGGAAATAAAGTTCGTTGGCTAGGGCCTGGCGCTCCTTAAGTGCCAGGTGAGGAGGCCAGCATTTCAGAACTGAGATATTCCTGGAGACTAGAACAAACACATCCAATGTGCTAGGGAAGGCTCATAGGGCAGTAATTCTCTAACAGGAGGTAGGACTAAATCAAGATATGAAGGCAGAGCAGAATATTGGCAGGCTATGGTGATAAGAACAGTGGTAGCCTCTGGGCAATCAGTACTTAGCATCAGGAAGGTCAAACAAAGACCTTCCTCTAAGAAGGCCCTGGGGAAGAATGAGACTGTGAACACAGGAACTAGGCAGTAGTAAATAGGCAAAGTCCCAGGAACTGGAGGGGTAGGTTTTACAGCAAGGTGATGACTTAGCAGTGGGGCTACCATTCAAGGGAAGACTTCATTCTTTTTTTTTTTTTAATTAATTAATTAATTTTCGGCTACGTTGGGTCTTTGTTGCTGCACGCGGGCTTTCTCTAGTTGTGGCGAGCAGGGGCTACTCTTTGTTGCGGTGCGCGGGCTTCTCATTGCAGTGGCTTCTCTTGTTGCGTAGCACAGGCTGTATGTGCGCGAGCTTCAGTAGTCATGGCACGCGGGCTCAGTAGTTGTGGCTCACGGGCTCTAGAGCACAGACTCAGTAGTTGTGGCACACGGGCTTAGTTGTTCCGCAGCATATGGGATCTTCCCGGACCAGGGATCAAACCCGTGTCCCCTGCATTGGCAGGCAGATTCTTAACAACTGTGCCACCAGGGAAGTCCCTGGGAAGACTTCATTCTTAACAATAACAGAGAGAGCAAGGGGCAGAGAGATTAAAGAGGAAGAAATCAGGGAGAGAGACTGGGAAATATATGTGGGAAGAATGATAAAGACAATCCTGAGTCACTATCTTTTCATGCAGGGATTTCTTACATGTTGTAAAGGCAGGTTCTGAAAGTTGAAGCTGAAGCCTGGAACCATGAACTGGCCAGCTGTGCACTTTCTAGAAAAATACAGAGACAATACCTTAATTACTGGTATGAACATATAAATATACCTATTTTCTTTCTTGGCTTTGCATATATTTGGACTAGATTCTGTACAGAGCAATTCTTTTTTTTTGCGGTACGCGGGTCTCTCACTGTTGTGGCCTCTCCCATTGTGAGCACAGGCTCCGGACGCGCAGGCCCAGCAGCCATGGCTCACGGGCCTAGCTGCTCCGCGGCATGTGGGATCTTCCCGGACCGGGGCACAAACCCGTGTCCCCTGCATCCGCAGGCGGACTCTCAACCACTGTGCCACCAAGGAAGCCCTGTACAGAGCAATTTTAAAAACAGGTATAAGCCCCAAGCTATTACTACTAAATTGGCATTTTCTTTCACTGTTTCAATTATTATCAAATATTACTTCGCAACTCTAGGTATACCTTTAGGCCTACATAGACTCCCATTTTATTCTTATTTTCTAGAGTCAGAGATCATGCCTGATCACTCTAGTGGCCTTCAGTGGTAGACAGGGCTTGAGGTTTAGGCCTCACTGCAGCAAAACCTTTAATTAATTTTAGGGAAGCCAAACATTAAGTACTTGCTGAGCCTTCCAATTCTCGCCTTCTTGCAGTATGATGTCCTGTAGAGGTGTTCTTCCCTTTTCCCTTGCGCATATAGTGGCCGGCTCTGACACTGCCAGTGTGACCTCTGGCAAGTCCCTAACCTCCCTGAGCCTTAGACTCATCTGTAAATTATGTGCAGGAGTTGAATTATGACTTAAAAGATATTACAGCTCTAAACTTCTAGGATCCTGATACAATACTAAATAAACTTCATTAATAGTATAATTAATTACTAAAGTTCCAGAATATTGAGTGCATGCAGAAAAGTCTCTAACTGATAAAACTGTTGGAAACAACTGGGATAAACAAAGAAATTAAAAAAAAATTATTTTTCATTTTTAGCTGCCCACTGTCCCCAACATTTATGTAGTGGAACTAATTAGGCTTTCTATGTTTAAAAATCATAACTTTCTAAAATGCTTCACAACATTGGGGTTTGAGTTAATTGTAGTTCTTTTGAAAGGAAGAATCACATTAATACTGATGATTTTCCTAAATGTTATGACTGAATTGATGACAAACCTGTGAAGCACTGATCATAGCTCATTTTGTGATTTGCATGGCTAGGCTATTTTAGAATTGTGGCATTATTCCTAATAAGACATTCCCAATTGGAGAAAGAATGATTCATAGAGAATAAGGTTTAAATGACAAGAGCAATTCCAGAAACAAAGCGGAGGGTGAGATTAGAGAAGACAGGCATCTTCAGAAACGAAGCTTTAGGGGTAGTTGGAAAAGAAGAATTTAAGACAAGTCTTCAAAGAATGGGAGACTGAAATACGATTACCCTACTGCCTAAAGACTAATTTTAATTACATATTAAATACACAAACATTTTGGTGGTGGGGGGGCATAAAAATGCAGTTTTTACTTCTTTCGCAATCCCTGTGGCTTTTTTTTTTTTTTTTTTTTGCGGTACGCTGGCCTCTCACTGCTGTGGCCTCTCCCATTGTGGAGCATAGGTTCCGGACGCGCAGGCTCAGCGGCCATGGCTCACGGGCCCAGCCGCTCTGCGGCATGTGGGATCTTTCCGGACTGGGGCACGAACCCGCTTCCCCAGCATCAGCAGGCGGACTCTCAACCACTGCGCCACCAGGGAAGCCCCAATCCCTGTTTCTTGCTTTCCAGATGTCTCAGGGTTTTCTCCTGTATCGGGCTGAACCAGCCCACCAGGTTCAACTACTCTGCCATCACATCCTAGGTGTGCTTCGGAGCCATGAGACACACTAAGAAAGGTAGGGCAGGAGTATGAACATTTAAACTACAGAAAGAAAGAAGAAAGGGAAGGTATACCTGAGACTGATGGAAAGAGAGGGAAGGAAGAGTGCTAGGCATATGAAAAGAAAGTGCAAGGAAAAGGCAGCGGGGTTGGGGCTGGCTTCACTATCTCTCAATTTGGTACATTGGTGGTTCGATTCTGGCGGCAGGGAGGGGCCCCGCTTCCTCAGCATGGTGCTATTGGGCTCTCTCTATTGCAAAAGGGCGGCCAAGGGCTTCCCCGGTGGCACAGTAGTTAAGACTCTGCCTGCCAATGCAGGGGACACGGGTTCGAGCCCAGGTCTGGGAAGATCCCACATGCCGCGGGGCAACTAAGCCTGTGTGCCACAACTACAGAGCCTGCGCTCTAGAGCCCGCGAGCCACAACTATTGAGGCCGCGTGCTACAACTACTGAGACCGAGTGCTACAACTACTGAAGCCCATGCGCCTAAAGCCTGTGTCCTGCAGCAAGAGAAGCCACCGCAAAGAGAAGCCCGCGCACCGCAACGAAGAATAGCCCCAGCTCGCCGCAACTAGAGAAAGCCCGCGTGCAGCAACGAAGACCCAACGCAACCAAAAATAAAAATAAATAATAAAAAAATTAATTAATAAAAAAAAAGTGTCCAAGTTCTGGAGCCGGTTCTCCACGTAGAGCACAGCACCGGCGTTTCCGCTTGGTGGGGAGGTTGGCCCTGCACCCAAGTGTTCCTCGGCCCTCTACTCCTCGCCCTGGAGGGCAGATTACATCATCCCAACTTGAGCAGCGTGGCCAGTTTTTCCCATTTCAAACTCCTGCTCTCTCGAACGCCAACTCTGGTTACTTAAGTAAACAGGGACGGAGCTTAAAGTTTCCCCGGCCCCGACTAGCCACGAGAGAGGGCACTCAGGATGCGCCTCATTTTAGCAAAGAGGCTATTAAATGACCCAGGGCGCTACTTTTTCTCACATTTACGACTACAGCTACACAGGAACACACGGCGACCCAAGCTCTTGGCTGCGCCAAGACTCTCAGCGAAACACACGCGCCAAACGCGGCCCGAAGCATCCTCAGCTGAGCCCGGTGAGCGACCTGAGGAGGAAAACGGTGGATGTCAAAGGGCTACTCCAGCATGCCGCGCCTGCGCAGTCACTAGGCAGCGCCCCCCCCCCCCCCCCCGCGGGGCGTGCTCGTAACGCCGCGCACCCTATCAGATGGCCGCAGGGAGCGCGCCCGCGGCCTCGCCCTCTCTCGCCCCTCCCCTCTCTAGTCTCCGTCGGGGCTTAGACTGAGGCTCGGAGACCTAGAGCTCCACTCTGCGCCCCCGCGGGCCCCCACGCCCTCTGGTGCGCGTGCGCAGAGGCGGCCCGCAGGGCGAGGGCGCGAGGGGAGGGCGGGCGTACGTCCTTGCGTGCGTCTCAGGCAGCGCGCACGCCGGCGTGAGAGGGCACGGGGAAAAGGTGGCTCTGGCCGGGGCGGCTCGGCTTCCTGTGGCTATGTAGCTGAGCTCGTCGGCTCCGGGTCCTCCTTCGCTGCCATCGCCGCGTCCTAGCGCGGAGCGGCTGCTCGCGAGGGATACTGTCTTCACGCCCGCCGCTCTCCTTCGACGGCTGAGCTTGCTTGCTCGCCCGTGGGAGCGTCCCGGCCGAGCAGCCCTGAGGGGGGAGGGGAGGCCATTTTGTCCCGACCGACTCCCCGGAACCGGGCGGAGCGGCTGGGAGAGGCTGCGGAGCCGCGGTCGCCGCCCTCGGAGGCACCGGACGCTTCCACCGTCGGGGCTTTCTCGACGAGGCTGTTCCTAGGTCGCCCGCGCCCTCTCGAGCCCTCCTTTTTCCCACGCTTTCCCGGTCCTCCGGCCTGAGAACGCCCGAGAGAGGAGGAGTTGGCCGTAGTGAGAGGGACCGATCCCTTGGGGCCGCCGGCGGCGAGAGCCTGTGCCGCTCCTCCCAATGGCGAAGAAGACGTACGACCTGCTTTTCAAGCTGCTCCTGATAGGGGACTCGGGAGTGGGGAAGACCTGCGTCCTTTTTCGTTTTTCGGATGATGCCTTCAATACCACCTTTATTTCCACCATAGGTAAGACCTGTGGGAGGGTGGTGTGCGGTCTCTGCATCTGCAAACCGTTTCTTTTATTCCAGACATCTTGCTTCCAGTAATATACGCCTTTGTTTCAGTGATTCTGATTCCAGGCGACAGACCCAAGTTACTGTTTGAATCGGCATCGAGCTTTCTGGGGCGGGGTCTTCCCAAGCTTTGCATCCGGTCTTTTGGTTTCAAGTCTCTCACTCTGCTCGGTGCCTGCTGTTACAAAATATGCAGCATTAACAGCGTTCCAGAATCCTATTTCTTTAAGCGTCTGGATTGGCTTTTTCCATGTTTGTGTGGCGTTACTAGCTGTACGATATTTGTAAGGGATTTATTTTGGTGGTTGGGACTGAAGCACTAGGAGTCATTTGGTAAAGGCCTGGATTCATACTTCAGGGCAAAGAAGATTCCATATGGTCTTAAAGTAAACTTGAGGATTTGTGTGAGGAATAATTAAGGCAAATTAGAAGGGAAAAGTGAGTTGCTCGGCGTTGACTAATCCATTGATGTGTCAAACAATCGGAGGCTCTTCGTGCTTGGGGTGGGACTCTCTGGCATGTTTGCTCACAGAGCTGTTCGAGACATCAACAGAAGCAGTAATCTAATGGAGACGGTCAGCTTCTGTCCTCGAACCCGAAAGAATGAAGTTCTCCCTTCTGTTTACGCTAGAATTTACAGGGAAGTGTCTTGCCAGTCATAGCCTTGGGACTTCTAATGTACTTTTCACCTCATGTTTCAGAATTATTTAGTGTGAAAATAAGAGCTAAAGATTGACCTTTTAAATCGGTTTCCCGTTTAGGAAAAGAAAAGGGAACGCTCTAGGAAAGTCCCATTTGACTCTGCTGAGACAATTTAGTGCATTAACACGAATTGTGTTAAATGGGTTGTATGCGAAATCCGTTTTTTCCCCCACACACAATAAATATCTTAAAGGACACATAGTTGTCTCTGTCACTTGGGGCCCAGAACACAGCGTTGGGGCAGTGCAATGAAACCCATTTTTAAGTGTAACTAGTTTTATATTAAGATGAGTTTTTAAAAAAGCAACTGTAGTCTTTGAACTCTGGCAGTTGTCACAATTAAGCTGATTTCAAACAGTTTATAGCATTTGGAATCGTTGATTTGGATTTCTTGTGATAAATATTTGTCAGCTACTTAATTCATTCTCATAAAACAAATTTTACTGAATTTAAATTGAGCAAGTGATCATTTAAACTACGTTTTGATTTTACTCCCTTTTTTGGGGGGAGGGGGTCATTGTAATCATTATTTCCTGAGTGTCATACTGCTCTCTAGACCTGTCATAAATTTCACGAAACTTAGAACTTGTTCTCTGCCTGTGGGTTAGCACTTCCTACCACTATGTTTACTTTTAATATTCCACTTTTAGCTGTATCTGGGTGGGTCAGGTAGTTAGATAGTTCAGTAAATATTTATTGAGCACCTAATGCTAGGCACTGTTTTAGGGACTGGGGATAGATAAGTGAACACAATAGACCTTTTAAGGAGCAGTGTAGTGAGGACAATCACAATAGAGTGTGGAAAGTGCTACAGTGGGGGTAAGCATGGGAAGGAGGGGTGACTAGCCCAAATTAGGCGCTTGCATGGAGATGGTGTCTAAAATGAAGTCTGAAGGACAAATAGGAATTGGACCACAGGGGTGGGTAGGGCCTTTCTGGAAAAGGGAGCATTGAATAAACCTGTAGTAAGATCAGGGATTTAATTCACGTGGTCAACTTTAACCTTTCATTGAGAAGGGTAGGGGGTGGAGGAGGGTAGGAAGCAAAACATTAACTCCATCTACTCTTGTCTTTTTTAATGAGTGCATACCCTCAACTAAAGCCCAATCCTGTAAGATAATGACATAATCTTCTTGTGTAGTCTTTCTTTTTTACTTTTTTTTTTTTTTGGCTGCCCCGCAAGACTTGTGGGACCTTAGTTCCCTGACCAGGGATTGAACCTGCGCCCTCTGCAGTGAAAGCTGGGAGTCCTAACCACTGAACTGCCAGGGAATTCCTTGTGTAGTCTTTTTACTAGGGAAAATGTGTAGTAATTTGGGATCAAACCTGCTGGGTTGGAATCCTAGTCCCACAGGTTACTAGTTATGGAACTTTGGCAAGTTAATTAATCTCTGTCTGCTTGTTTCTTCTTTAAATAGTGTTAATAATAGGACCTATCACATAAGGTAGTTGTGAGGATTTTATGGGTCATTGAGAGCAAAGCACCTAGCATGGTGCCAGGCACACTGTAGGAGCACAGTGCATGCATATTAGCTATATGTGGAACTTGTGACCCTTCTGCTGCTGAAGTGAGGCAGAACAAGTTACTTTATGGATTGAATGCCCTGCATGCAGTGTTCACACAAATATTTGTTAGTGCTCTGTTAAACAATTGCACTTTAGATTCTGAAACTTTAATATTTTGATATAAAAGTGTTTGATATGTATGATATTTTGATATATAAGATATATTGAACAGTGTAAGCTGAGAAACGGATAAATACATGGGTGTAAAATCCTGAGCGCAGCTCCGACACGTTGCATGTATTAGCTCTGTGTGCAGGTTTTAGAAGCCTGCTGGCATCTTACACCAGTGCATCCAAAAGAAATATAATGTGAGTCACATAGATAATATTTTTTAGTAGCCACATTTAAAAAGTAAAAGAAGTATTTAATACTATATTTTAACTCATGTTATCCAGTCTTATAATTTTATTATGTAATCAAGATTAAAAAATAGTTGAGACATTTTACATTCTTTTTCTCCAGAGTGTATGTTATATTTACAGCTCATCTCAATTTAGATTGGGCACATTTCAGGTGCTGCGTGTGGCTAGTGCTGCCACATTGGACAGTGCATGTTTAAACAGTGTAAACTAGCCAGCTGGCTAGTGTGCAGATAATTGGAGGTACTTGGAATGTGTACTACTTTTAGGACATTTTAAATTTCATCAGTTGACTAGGATTTTTTTTGTTTTGCTTTGCTTTTTAAAAAATCTAGAGCACTCTCTAATTATGAATGATACTGAAATTTGAGTTGTCACTTGACTGTTAAAACCTCTTGAGGTTTGGACAGAAGTAGTTACCTTGCAGGTGTTCAGTAGGGCCAAACTGCCAGTATAACGCTGGCCCTCATTATTTTAGGCACAGTCATTTCAGTTACTTATTGGCTATTGATTCTTGGAAGAAGCAATTTGTACAGGCTTATGGTGCTTACTTACAGTGCTTACACAGACTACCGTATTTAAATTTTTCTGTATATTTTCACTTCCCACACATCTATGTCAGAAATTGTGTATGATGTTTATGGTCAGATTTATTGCAGACAGAGTTGTAAAAGCAGATTACTGGTATGTTCCACACTCACCAATCGCAAAGTGAATCCAAGGGCACTGGAATATAAGCTGCATAAGGACAGAGGGCTTTGTCTTTTAGCTGATAGATGCTAAGGACCTAGAAGAGTCCCTGCATTTAATGGGCGCATGGTAAATAGTGAATGAAGGCAGGCAGACAGACAGGTAGTAAGTACAATCAGCATCCTCTAGAATTGGCTAGTTTTGTTTTAACATTTCTTGTCTACCTACTTTCTGAGCATTAAATATGTGAAGTAGATTGAGGTCAGATTTTATATAAGAAATCAGCTGTTTGGCTAATAGAGTAATTTTAGGGTAAAACTGGTCTTGGAAATTCAGATTGTTGAAGTATTTGCTAAAGAGAGTTACTGGTTTTGGATGAGCAGATTTCATTGGTTTATTTGGCTATAACCCTGTTGGCAGTATGAGCTCAGGAAAGCATTACCCTTTTCGTGATATGGTAGTTACTTGGACTCGTCCCAAAGCAGAAATTTTTAGTGGGCTGTTTTACTGAAAGTGCTGTCTTTTGGTGTTGTTAATCCTCCCTCCACCCCTCGACTTCATATTACTTTTTCTGTTAGGACTGTCTTTCACTGGGAAACGGAGTCTCTGGATTCCACGTAAAAAATTAAATTGGTGGGCTTCCCTGGTGGCGCAGTGGTTGAGAGTTCGCCTGCCGATGCAGGGGACACGGGTTCGTGCCCCGGTCTGGGAGGATCCCACATGCCGCGGAGCGGCTGGGCCCGTGAGCCATGGCCGCTGAGCCTGCGCGTCCGGAGCCTGTGCTCCGCAACGGGAGAGGTCACAACAGTGAGAGGCCCGCATACCGGGGAAAAAAAAAAAAATTTAAATTGGTAGAGGCTCTTGCCTCTGGGAGAGGTATAATGAACACACCCTTTTTGTTGTCTTTCTGAGTGTTTTTACTAAGCGTTGGAAGAGTAGGATGGTTCCACTAACATGCAGAATTGGTTTATTTAATTGAAATGAGCCCATTTTATATGAGAGGCTGCTTTTTAGAGAATTGAGCAAAACCTTTTTCATATTAAACGTGACAGGACTTTGCTGTGACACCCAGGCAGTGGCTCATGCTGCAGGAATGCCAGCGTGCCCAATGAATTTTTCTTTAAAAAAAAAAAAAAAATTTATTTATTTATTTATTTTTGACTGTGTTGGTCTTCGCTGCGGTGCGCGGGCTTCTCATTGAGGTGGCTTATCTTATTGCAGAGCTCCCACTCTAGGCGCGTGAGCTCAGTAGTTGTGGCACGTGGGCTCGGTAGTTGTGGCTCATGTGCTTGAGAGCGCAGGCTCAGTAGTTGTGGCACATGGGATTACTTGCTCTGCGGCACGTGGGATCTTCCCGGACCAGGGCTCGAACCTGTGTCCCCCGCATTCCCAACTATTGCGCCACCAGGGAAGCCCGCCTAAGGAATTTCTTTCATTTGAACGTGTATTTTTAGGATTGATTAAGAACTATCCCGAGATTTTCCCAAAGAAGATACAAAGGGCCAGTAAACACATGAAAAGATGTTCAACATCACTAATCATTAGGGAAATGCAAATCGAAACCACTATGTGATGTTACTTCACATCCATAAGGATGACTGACATCAAAAATTAACTTTGGGAAAAAAAAAAAGAACTTTGTCATAGACTTATCTGTTCGAGTCCCTGCTTTCAGTTCTTTTGGGTATATACCTGGAAGTGGCATTGCTAGATCACACCATAATTCTATTTTTAATTTTTTGGGAAACCACCATATTGTTTTCCACAGTGGCTGCACAGTTTTATGTTGCCATAGCACTGCACCAGGCTTTTATTTCTCCACATCCTCATCAACACTTGTTATTGTCTGTTTAGCAGCATTATTCACAGTAGCCGAAAGGTGGAAACAACCCAAATGTGCATAGACCAATGAATGGATACACAAGATGTAGCATATACATACAATGGAATATTATTGAACCTTAAAAAGGAGTGAAATTCTGATAGATTTTACAACATGGATAAACACTGAAAACACTGTGCTAAGTGAAACAAGTCAGACACAAATAGACAAATACTGCATAAAATCATTTATGTGAGGTACCTAGAATAGGTCAATTCATAGAGAAAGTAGAATAGTGGTTACCAGGGCCTGGGAACTGGGTAATGGGAAGTTATTGGCTAATGTGTACAGAATTTCAGTTAGTGGGGAATTATTGCTTAAAGGGTACAGAGTTTCAGTTTGGGAAGATAAAAAAGTTTTGGAGATGGATAGTGGTGATGGTTGCACAGCAGTGTGAATATATTTAATGCCACTGAGTTGTATACTTAGAAATGGTTAACATGCACAGAAGGACAAATACTGCATGATTCCATTTATATGAGGTATTTAAAGTTGTCAACTTCATAGAAACAGAAAGTAGAATAGTAGAAAGTAGAATGATAGTCTCCCAGGGACTGGGGGGAGGGGGAAATGGGGAGTTGTTTAATGGATATAGTATAGTTTTAGTTTTATGAGCTGAAGAAGTTTTGGAGATCTGTTGTGTATCAATGCAAATACACTTAACACTACTACACTATACACTTAAAACTGGTTAAGTTGGTATATTTTTATGTTATGTGTTTTTTTTACTGCAATTAAAAAAATGGTTTAAATGGTCAATTTTATGTTACGTATATTTTACTACCAAAAAGCCCTCAAAAAACTCTTTGCCACTTGACACAGCTCTCTAAAAGAGCATTTAATCACAGACAGCCCCTCACTGTTTCATGTGATAACTACTGTTAACCAGTGGTCATTGAGTCAAGAGGATCCTTTAAGGTACTTTCCCATGCTTTATTATTACCGGTCTGTACTTTCAGATACTGAAGGCAGGTTTGTCTTTTTGTTGTGTGTATCTACATAGATCTCCTTGGAATATTAATACAGGAAAGTACCCTAATATGACTTTTTTTTTCCTTTTTTTTTTTTTTAGCACGTTGGGTCTTAGTTGCTGGGCGCAGGCTTTCTCTAGTTGCAGTGAGCAGAGTGGGGGGGCTGCTGTTCGTTGCGGTGCGTGGGCTTCTCATTGCAGTGGCTTCTCTTGTTGCAGAGCACAGGCTCTAGGCGGGCAGGCCTCAGCAGTTGTGGCTCGTGGGCTGTAGAGCTCAGGCTCAGTAGTTGTGGCGCACGGGCTTTGTTGCTCCGCGGCATGTAGGATCTTCTGGACCAAGGAACAAACCCATGTCCCCTGCATTGGCAGGCGGATTCTTATCCACTGCACCACCAGGGAAACTGAGTCAGGAAACTGAGACTGATGAGGGGAGGTAACTTGCAGAAGATTATATGGCTAATTAGTGAAAGAGTTTTGACTAAAATCCACATCCAATCTTGTTCATGGCTGTGTTTCTCATCCTGAGAATTTCATTGTTTTGTTTGAAAAAATTAATGATGGGGTCATTCTCCTACTCACCAGTTTTAATTTGAAAAGTGGAGTTACAGTGGTTTATTGTTGTTTTGTCTTTGTTTTGACAGAAGTGGGAAAGTAACAAGTCTCGGCACCAAATACCAAGGGGTTTGTTCAGGTTACTTGTCTTTTGCAAACAGAGCGTAACACAGCAGAGCTGAGCTGATAGTGTTAGAAATGATTATTTTATTTTCAAGAATTATCGTGTATAATGGTATACGAGATGTGGCAAAGGAAATACTGATATTCCTGTTTGGTTTGTAAAGGAAAAGAATGATAGGAGAAATACTGTCAATCTGTTTCAACTTTTAACAGTACAGAGTTGCCCAGCCAGTGCTGTGATAGCAATTGTGATTAACCGAGAAATAGGGGCTTGTTGAGTTGATTTACAAATAAGAGACCGTTATTTAGCACAAAATATAAATTTGTGAATAGCTAAGAGATCTGCATGGGAAGACTGCTTATGGAGATGGTTCAGTCATAAAGGTAGAGCGTAAAAGAGCTCTAAAGTGTTGAGACCATTGTCTGAACCCAAAGACTGATAAAAGTCTTGAAAAGGTCATGGATTTGCTTCCTTCAAAGAGGTAAATATTGGGGGTTAATGGATTAAGTCCTTTAAATTTGGGTCATAAGAAAAGGAATTTGAAAAGATGACTAGAGTAAAATTTTGGTGAAGAAAACTCATCGGAAGGTACATCTCAAATGAGAAAAAACATTATATTTGAAGATAGTAGTACCATATATTTTGAGTTACAAACAAAAGTGATTGCTTGATATTTATCCTTCTTTCCAGAGATGAAAAATCATATTTTTGGGGAAAATAGCAACTGGTGATGGAACACTAAGTTTCCAGCATGACCCAGAAACAGAGCATCCAAGGTTGTAAAACATTAGAAAATGGAAAAAAACATTATTCTGGAGACCCAAAAAGTACAATGTAGCAAAATCAGAACAGAGGACAGTATTGATTTGTTTCTTTCATATCAGTAGCAATGCTTATGCAGGCTTTTTTTAATTGACATTTTTATTAAGGCAGTTGTAGATTCACATGCAGTTGTAAAAAACAGTACAGAAGGATCCCTTGTACACTTTGCCCAGTTTCTCCTAATGGTAACATTTTGTGAAACTGTGGTATAATATCACAACCAGGATATTGTCATCTGTTACAGCACACCAGTCTTACTCAAATTTCTCTAGTTTTACTTGTACTCATTTGTGTGTGTATGAAATTCACTACAGTTTTGTCACTTCTGTAGGTTCATGTAGCCACCACCACAGTCAAGATACTGAACAGTTCCAAGGGACAAGGATCCCTTGTGTTCTTTTTTAACTATACCCCTTTCCTCCCTCCACCCCCGCTTCTCTCCTCCAAAAATTTGTCCTCCATTTATAAAATTTCGTCATTCACAAATGTAATATAAATGGAACCATATACGATGTAACCTTTTGGGATTTGCTTTTATTCAGTCGGCTTAATTCCCTGGAGATTCATCCAAGTTGTATGCATCAGTAGTACCTTTTTTATTATGGAGTAGTATTTCATGGTATGCATTCCCCACAGTTTGGTTAACGACTCACCCATTGGGGAACACCTGGGCTGATTCCAGTTTTTGGCTGTTATAAATAAAGCTGCTATGAATTTTTGTGTAGAAGGTTTTGTATGATCATAAATTTTTGTTTCTCTGGGATAAATGCCTAATAGTGCAATTACTGGGTCATATGGTAATTGCATGTTTAGTTTTATAAGAAACTACCGAACTGTTTCTCGAGTGGCTGTACTATTTTATATTCCTTCAATAGCGTGTGAGTGATCTTGTTTCTCTGCATCTTCACCAGCATTTGGTGGTTTTACTATTTTGTGTTTTAGCTATCCTGATAAGTGTGTAGTAATAATCTCATTGTTGTTTTAAATCGCATTTCCTTGATAGCCAGAGGTGTTGAAAAATCTTTTCATGTTCTTATTTGCCATCTGTGTGTTCTCTGGTGAAATATCTGTTCACATCAGTTGCCCATTTTCTAATTGCATTCTTTTTTCTTTTTTACTATTGAGTTTTATGAGCTCTTTATACATTTTATTTTATTTATTTGGCTGCGTTGGGTCTTCGTTGCTGCACGCGAGTTGCCGTGAGCGGAGGCTACTCTTCGTTGCAGTGTGCGGGCTTCTCATTGCGGTGGCTTCTCTTCTTGTGGCGCATGGGCTCTAGGCACGTGGGCTTCAGTAGTTGTGGCACGTGGGCTTCAGTAGTTGTGGCGCACGGGCTTAGTTGCTCCGCGGCATGTGGGATCTTCCCGGACCAGGGCTTGAACCTGTGTCCCCTGCACTGGCAGGTGAATTCTGAACCACTGCACCACCAGGGAAGTCCCTTGAAAGCTTTTTAAAGTTAATTTTTACCAGTGATGTGTACACATATTTGAAGTTAAGTAAACTGCTAAGAGATTTATAGTAACAAAAAAAGCAGTCTCCTGACTCATTTCCTCTCCATCTTCAGTCCTTTTCTTTAGAAGCATCTTCTACCTCTTCTGTTATATACTCCTATATTTTCAAAATATAAGGTATACAGCCATCTCTTGAGTATTAATATTAGATGAAAATTTTAACCTGTTATAATCTCATCCCACTTTTATCCCAGTTTTTTTTGTTAAATTGATATCCAGTGGTTACATTAATATGGCCATGTGAATATTCCCTATCAAGCCAAATAGTCTGTTACGACTCCGTTTCCTTTTCTCTGAAGTTGAAAGTTCTCTTTATTTGATTAATTTCCTTTACCCATTATCAAGTCTTCCTACATCCTTCAACAACCTCTCAGAATGACTTTCTACACAGTCAAGCCATTAGAGATATATATATATATTTCTTCCTGGATGCCTCTCTTCTAGGCCTTTCTCCTTCTTGCTTCCGTTCCCTTAGCCTCTCTCATGTGAGATACTGTTGTTAATTTATTGCCTTGGATCATATCATTCTTTAGTAGCTTCTTGCAAAAAGGGAACATGGCAAAGGAAATTTTTTGAGACTTTCCATATTTGATAATGTCTAAATTCTTTCCTTTCACTCCATCGAAAGTTTGACAGGGCCTAGGGTTCTGGTTTGAAAATAATTTTCCCTTAGGATTTTGAAAGTATTACTTTTGTCTTTTAGCTTCTGATGTTGTTGGCAGGTACAATACCATTCTGATTCTTTTTTTTTTTTTTGCGGTACACTGGCCTCTCACCGTTGTGGCCTCTCCCGTTGCGGGACTCCGGATGCGCAGGCTCAGCTCCGGACGCGCAGGCTCAGCGGCCATGGCTCACGGGCCCAGCCGCTCCGCGGCATGTGGGATCTTCCCGGACTGGGGCACGAACCCGCGTCCCCTGCATCGGCAGGCAGACTCTCAACCACTGCGCCACCAGGGAAGCCCTCATTCTGATAATTTATCCATCGTTTATGGCCTAGTTTGTCTCTGGAAGTTTTTTTAATTTTTTTGAATTCCTGGTAACAGATCATGCACCTTAGTGGGTGGGTCTTTTTAAAAATAAATCTATCATTCTCGATACTTGGTGGGCCTTTCCAGGTCCTTAACTTCTTCACGTTTTCTTACATTTTTCCCTCCTGTGATTTTCTTCCCTTTATTTTCTGTTTTTAGTTGGATGTTGGACTTCCTGGATTGATGGTATAATTTTCTATTTTCTAGCTTTGCTAATTCGTTCTTTCTGGGAGATTTCTTTGACTTTATCTTTTCTATTGAAGATTTTATTTCAGCTGTAGTATGTTTAAATTTCTAGTGCTTTTTCTGCTTTATTCCTTAAAATTTGTTTTTTAAGCATTCTGTTCCTGTTTTATAAATACGGTATCTTTCTTGGAAGATAGGTTTTTTGACATTTTCTTCTTGACTCTCTTTTTCCTTCAAGTTTTCCATACCCATGTTTGTTTTACTCTGTATTTTATTTTAGAGGCCTTTCTCAAATGATTGGTGATTTCAGGACATATGTTCATAATTAAGAATGGGTCGTTGAATCAGCTGCACTTCAATAAGATTTTTTTTTAAAGTGCCAAAAAAAAAAAAGAATGGGTCTTTGAAACAATGTTCCTGAGCTTTGTAAACATGGGTGGGGCTTTTTAATCTCCCTGGTTTTAGATTCATCTCCACACTCCACTGAACCTCTTGTTCCTGAATTCAGAGTGTGTCAGTTTCAGATTTTCTAGAGAATAAATCTTTAGACTCCTGCTAGGTCTTGAGGAGTGGTAATATCTGGTTATGTGAAATGGAGGCTACGTCTTGGGGTGTCCTTATATAAACCTTCAATCAGCCTTTACTTTCTGCCTGGTACCTAATACCTCCTATTGCTAAACCTCCTATTTAGACGTGAATTGGCTTGCTTCTCATTGGTATCTTCTTCAGTGGGTTCTGAGGTCATAAACTTCTTCATCTATTGTGGTTAGTTACAATGTCTATCCATTTGTAAACTCTTTATATTTCTTGTTTTCCTTGAAGTTTTGGTGTGATTTTGGAGAGAAGGGGTCAGAAAGATTTTTCTCTTCTAGTTTAACTGGAATTTGAAGTAATTTTTGACTCCAAATGATTTTTGACTCCACTTTTTAACTCATAAATAACATCCAGTAGGATTAGGGATGGATGATACTTTGCTACTGTTCTTGTAACTATCTAGTCCATCCTCAAAATACTGATATTTTTGTTATTTAGGATAGTCAAATGAATGTAGTAGGGAATCAGAGTATTCACAACAGCACCATTTAAAGGAAAGAGCTTTAATTTAGATGTATAATTCTTGGCTGATTTACTTGGGGGGAAGGGAGAGTATTTTTTGCTTTTTGAACAGAGTATGACTGTAGTCTTAAATTTCAGTCTTTTGCTCTCGATGTATACTGTTTTATAGAATACTGACCAACAAATGATTCAGCAAACTCATAATCTGTCAGAGGATTGCAGTGGGTCCTATATATTATAGCACTTGGCATTGAATGATAAGGTATCGCCCGCTTGATTTTTAGCTGGTTTGAAACCTACTAGTAAACATTTTTCCCTACAAAGTGTGAGTAGAGTTATTCTACCTCTTTGTATATTCTCAGTCTTACTAACTTTGCCTTCCTTAAATTAGACATTAATGGATACGTGTGAATTTTTAAAAATCCAGTAGTGTCTTTTTGCATATTTTTGTGTGTGGGAATATATATTCAGCATAATAAATGGACACGAGTGCTGTGGAAGGTAAATATAATATCAAAATAACTGTTCAAGTGTTAGCTCTTTGCTTAAGTGAGTAAGAATTCTGAAAACTTTTTTCTTCTTTTGGAAAGTTTCAGACCTACAGAAAAGATACTTATTATAATGAATCCTCTTATATCCTTCCTCTAGATTCACCAATTGCCAATATTTTGCTACATTTGCTTTTATGTCTCTTTAGATAGTTTATTTTGTGTATGAAGTGGTGTCTGATTCAAAATAGATTAAAGATTTGTGTGCCGTAGTCATTTTTCAAAAATAAAGTAGGAAATTAAGCTATAAGCCTTTGCACTTGCTGTTGCGGTTTTACAATGTGTCAGGCACTCTCTGAGCGCCAGAGATGCAGTGGTGAGTAGTACAACTTGGTGCCTATCCTTGTGGTGTTTAAGTTCTAGTGGAGAATTTTGAAAAGTGCACCAAAATACCACTACTTTCTCAGCACCTAAGTTAGAATCTGATTCTCAATATCTTTGCTGCTCTTCTAAGACATTTCATATTTGTGGGAAATACAAGCTTTATGCCCTTTACTGTTTTCTTGTCTTACAAAGTTATGTTTGCTATACCTCATGAAAGAAAGTTTTGTTTTGTTTTTTTTAAGATACAGAATTTTAAACAGTCAGGTGGTAACACTTACATGTATCTAGAGATTAGTCTTCCATTAACCTCTGAACATAATCCAGATGAAAACAAATAGTATATTCACAAATCACCTAAATTAAAGCCACACATAGTACTTAGTGTTTTCTTAGTGCCTTACTGACTTTGTTTTTTAATTCCATTTTATTAGACCCTGAAGAAGCAGCAGACTTTTGTTTTTATGCAGGTGACATGTCCAGCCAGCAGAAATGAGACGAGATAGACATTTAGGTAGGAGAGCTGAAAACTAAGACAAAGATTAAAGATTGTATTACCATACGATACAGTTACAGATTTGTGAATTGATGATTATGGCCAATGAGAAGTTCCTTTTTTTTTTTGGGCCGTGCCGCACAGCTTGCGAGGTCTTAGTTCCCCGACCAGGGGTTGAATCCCGGCTGTGGCAGTGAAAGCACTGAGTCCTAATCACTGGACCACCAGGGAATTTCCTAGAAGTTCTTTTATCTTCAGTAGTCTCTGTTGACGTAGAAAGTTTGATATATTTTGGAGACATAATAAAAAATGAGTTTTGTTGCCTTATGTATGTATAATCAGAGTTTAACTTTTGTGGAATAATTTTTCCACAAGATGCTAGATAAATGCTTTATTATAATAAAATGAAATTATTTCTTGTATTCAGAAAGAATTTTAAAAATTGGGATGCATTGATGGAAAAGTGAAGCCTGAGGGTGAATATAATCCAAACAAAATTATGAGCTTGGATGAGGTAAATTTAAGATTTACTCACTAGTTCTCAAGTATTAGGATTGTTGGAGGATTATCCTTTAAAATGTGAGTGAACCAGTTTTGGGAGATAAATATAAGGATTTTTTTTTCATATTGAATGAAACATTTACAGAAGTAATTTCTCTATTTTAAATGGATTCAAAAAGGGCCTGCACAGATTTCTGAATGTCAGGACCATAAATAGCATCTTAATGAAACTGGCTTAAACCTAAGCTCTAAGATGGACTTCCAGGAAGTCAGCCATGCTCTTAACTTAATATGCCTCCCTCAAGAATAGTGGGCTGGGCTTCCCTGGTGACGTAGTGGTTGAGAGTCCGCCTGCCGATGCAGGGGACACGGGTTCGTGCCCTGGTCCGGGAAGATCCCACAGGCCACGGAGCGGCTAGGCCTGTGAGCCATGGCCGCTGAGCCTGCGTGTCCGGAGCCTGTGCTCCGCAACGGGAGAGGCCACAACAGTGAGAGGCCCGCGTACCGCAAAAAAAAAAAAAAAAAAAAAAAAGAATAACGGGCTTTTTGGATAAGTCAGACAGGGTTTAGCAGTTTGTATTTCTCTGTACAATAAAATATTCTAATAAAAGTGTTTAATAGTAATATCTTATATAACACAGGTAACTATAAATTAAGCAACAGGTGGACGGTTTCCTTTGTGGGTTATTTGTGACTGATGATCAATGGGTGCTTAAGGGAATAAAAATAATTTCAGTGTTAACCTGATACACTCAAATAACTAATTTATACACTATAATATCACGACTTCCCCCTCTAATTTTTTTTTCTTTTTCTTTTTTTAAAAATACGCACACAGTCCTCTTGGGTGTGTATTTAGGGGTGGGATTGCTGGGTCATGGTGTACGCATATATTTAGCTTTGGTAGGTACTAGCTTTCACAGATAGTACTGAACAATTTTACAAAGTGGTCCTATCAATTTTGGTTCATCTTTTTTTTAAAATTTATTTTTATGTATTTATTTTTGGCTGCCTTGGGTCTGCATTGCTGTGCGTGGGCTTTCTCTAGTTGCAGCGAGGGGGCTACTCTTCGTTGCAGTGCTTGGGCATCTCATTGTGGAGCACAGGCTCTAGGCATGCGGGCTTCAGTAGTTGTGGCGAGTGGGCTCAGTAGTTGTGACTCACGGGCCCTAGAGCGCAGGCTCAGTAGTTGTGGTGCACGGGCTTTAGTCGCTCCATGGCACGTGGGATCTTCCTGTACCAGAGCTCGAACCCGTGTCCCCTGCATTGGCAGGTGGATTCTTAACCACTGTGCCACCAGGGAAGCCCCTTCCCCCTCTAATTTTTCTTCAGTTTCTCTTCTGAAAAACTTTCTTTAGTAAGATGTCTATATGTAGGTGCCACAGATTACAGGACTTATTTTAAACTTTCTTCTTTAGCCCCCAACACATTTTCTTGAGCTGATTTTTACTTTTTTTCTACGTTATGCTTTTTAGCAGGCACTGTTTAAGTCATTAGTGATGAAGATATACATACATACATACATACATATATATATATATATATATATATGAATGCTATTACTCTTTGCCCTAGGTTGTGGTCTTTCTATTAAATGATGATTTCCAACTCCAGCAGTGATTTAATTAAGCACAGTTTGCCTTTCAAAACTTGCTTCAGTCTGAGGTAACATCCTCATCCTTGACATTCTGTCTCTTGGAATGCGTGAGCCCCCTGGAATACTTTAGCCCCTGCTGAATGGATTTGTTTCTTCAAACATTTGCCTTTTTTCCTGATCTTCTATTGAATTTTAGCAAACCTACTGAGTTTAAAATTGCTTCAGTTGAGTGAGAGTTTTTTAGAGAACTGTATTTTCAAATACAGTTTGTTTTATCATCTCTTGTTAGGTGAATTTGTTGGTTGATGGAAATGAGTGGCTAGAAGGGAAGAAATGGAGGTCTTAAAACATTAATTTTAAGGAAAGCATTATAGGTAACTTAATTTCAAGAGTAAATAATTAAAAATTTTTGTTAGTTTGCTCTTGACTCTTCTACTGTAAAACACATCTTCCTGAAAGCAGTGGTGTCAGTGTGCCTGCTTGGTATTGTATGATATATGCAATGCAGTTGTACATATGTTGTTTTGTAGATTTTGAAATGTACCATGGAGTACTATTACAGCTTGGCTCATCCTCCTTGCTATTTGTCAGTTGAATTTTCTCACATAACTGCCATGATCTGCTTCAGTGGATGATTTTCTTTTAAGACCATATTTGGCTTTCCTCAGCCATTGAATTTGAACAATCTGTGGTGGGTTGATTTTCTTTAAAGATGATAAAGAATGATCCTTTTTTTTTAAATACCTTTATTGGAGTATAATTGCTTTACAGTCTTGCGTTAGTTTCTGCTGTACAACAAAGTGAATCAGCTATATCTATACGTATATCCCCATATCCCCTCCCTCTTGAGCCTCCCTCCCACCCTCCCTTTCCCACCCTTCTAGGTAGTCAACAAAGCACCAAGCTGATCTCCCTGTGCTATGCAGCAGCTTCCCACTAGCCAGCCATTTTACATTTGGTAGTGTATATATGTCAGTGTTACTCTCTCACCTTGTCCCCTTCCCTACCGTGTCCTCAAGTCCATTCACTATGTCTGCATCTTTATTCCTGTCCTGCCACTAGGTTCATCAGTACATTTTTTTTTAGATTCCATATATGTGCGTTAGCATCTGGTATTTGTTTTTCTCTTTCTGACTTACTTCACTCTGTATGACAGACTCTGGGTCCATCCATCTCAGTACAAATAACTCAATTTCGTTCCTTTTTATGGCTGAGTAATATTCCATTGCATATATGTGCCACATCTTTATCCATTCATCTGTTGATGGACATTTAGGTTTCTTCCATGTCCTGGCTATTGTAAATAGTGCTGCAATGAACAAAGAATGATCCATTTTTTAAAATACGCAGTGACTGTGAAGACACTGGTTCCAAAGTGTGGACCTCTTCACGGCAGCACCAGCATCACTGGGAAACTTGCTGGAAATGCGAATTCTCACGTTCTACCTGTCAACTGTTGAATCAGAAATTCCTTGGGTAGGACTCATACATCTGTATTTTTTTTTTTTTAACACACGCATCGTCTGACATTTATAAATTTATTTATTTATTTATGGCTGTGTTGGGTCTTGGTTGCTGTGCACGGGCTTTCTCTAGTTGCAGCGAGCGGGGGCTACTCTTGGTTGCGGTGTATGGGTTTCTCATTGCGGTGTGTTCTCTCGTTTTAAGGAGCATGGGCTCTAGGCGTGCGGGCTTCAGTAGTTGTGGCATGTGGGCTCAGTAGTTGTGGCTCATGGGCTGTAGAGCGCAGGCTCAATAGTTGTGGCACACGGGCTTAGTTGTTCCACGGCATGTGGGATCTTCCCGGACCAGGGCTCGAACCTGTGGCCCCTGCATTCACAGGCAGGTTCTTAACCACTGTGCTACCAGGGAAGTCCGCAGCCATCTGTATTTTGACGGAGCCGTCCAGATGATTTCCATACAAGCTGAAGTTTGAGAACCAAGGTTGTACTATTAAATACATGACAGAAATAGTTGTATTTTACTTTTTTTCCTCCCTCCACAGTGTATCTTGGAGATCATTCCTCATGATTAGTTTCTTCATTTTTTTAAAACTGCTGCATAGTGTTCCGTTAGATGTATCACGATTTAGTTAACCAGTTCCCTGTTTATCAACATTTTGGGTCTGGAGCATAAAGTGTTTAGAAATTATGTGGTGCCGCCTGTGAAGGGCCTTATATGATCTGGCAGTAAGCTTGTACTTCATCCTGTAGATGGGGTAGTGAGTGGCAGGATTAGATCCATGTCACATAATCCTGATGCTACCACTGGCTGGGCGAACCGGTGCCACTAACTTACGGAATATGCTAGTTAGGAGCATGTCTCACAGGCATGATGATAAGTTTTTTTAACCAAAATGCGAAATTTGAGAAGTACATGGTAGATATTCCAAAGGTTTATTGGGGCAAAAACCGTGAGTATTTTAGGATTACAGTTATCATAACTAGTCAGATAATTTAAAAAATAGAACTACTGTATGGTTCAGCAGTCCCACCTTCGGGTATAGATCCTGAGGAATTGAAAGCAGCGTCTTGAAGAGATTTTGCACACCCGTGTTCATAGCAGCACTTGTTACAGTAGCCATGAGGTGGAAGGAACCCAAAGACCATTTGTGCTTATCAGGAGCTGGGGGGAAAGGGGCAAAGGAGCGTTGTTTAATGCACGTAGTTCTGCAAGATGAAAAAGTTCTGGAGATCTGTTGCACTACGGTGTGAATATACTTAACACTACTGAACAGCACACTTAAAAATGGTTAAGATGGTAAATTTTATGGTACTTTAAAAAAATTAATTTATTTTATTATTTATTTATTTATTATTTATTTATTTTGCTGCGGGTTTCTCTAGTTGCGGTGAGCTGGGGGCTACTCTTCGTTGCAGTGTGCTGGCGTCTCACTGCGATGGCTTCTCTTGTTGTGGAGCATGGGCTCTAGGCATGCGGGCTTCAGTAGTTGTGGCACACAGGCTCAGTAGTTGTGGCTCATGGGTTGTAGAGCACAGGCTCAGTAGTTGTGGTGCGTGGGCTTAGTTGATCCGCGGCATGTGGGATCTTCCCAGAGCAGGGCTCGAACCCCTGTCCCCTGCATTGGCAGGTGGATTCTTAACCACTGTACCACCAGGGAAGCCCTGGTACTTGTTTTTACCACAAAAAAAACAAAACAAAAAAAACCCCACATCACAACTAGGTTGAGATTGTATAGCATACATAGTTCAGGCCATACCAGCATGGTCATGTCCAAAGCGCACTCAGTACAGGCGTACCTCATTTTACCGTGCTTTGCTTTATTGTTCTTCACAGATTCTTAACTTTTTACGAACTGAAGGTTTGTGGCAACCCTGCATTGAGCAAGTCTGCTTTTCCAACAGCATTTGCTCACTTCGTGTCTCTGTCATATTTTGGTAATTCTCATAATATTTCAAAACTTTTTCATTATTATTGTGTTTGTTATAGTGATCTGTGATCAGCTATCTTTGATGTTACTGTGACTTGCTGAAGGCTCACATGATGGTTAGTATTTCTTAGCAATACAGTATCTTTAAGGTATGTACATTTTTTTAGACCGAATGCTATTACTGAATGGACTACAGCGTTGTATAAACATAACTTTTACATGCACTGGGAAACCAGAAGATTCATGTGACTTGCTTTATTGTGGCATTTGCCTTATTGTGGTGGTCTGGAACAAACCTCCAGTACTTTGAAATATTTCGAGAATTATCAAAATGTGACACAGAGACAGGAGGAAGTGAGCAGTGCTGTTGGAAAAATGATGCCAACAGACATCCTCAACACAGGGTTGCCAGAAACCCTTCAATCTGTAATACGCAATGTCTTTGAAGCACAATAAAGTGAAATGCAATAAAATGAGATATGCCTGTACATTATTTCAGTTCATTCTCACACTGATCCTCTGAGGAAATTTGTATTATCCCCATTTTGTTAATGAGAAAATTGAGGATTAGGAACATTAAGTAATTGAGCCAAGAAGGTCACACAGCTAGTAAGTGGTGAAACGAGAATTGTTAATCCCGGTCTCTCAGACTCTAAAGCCCATATTCTTTCCAGTACATTATACCAGAGAAGCTGGAAATAACAGACTTTTACAAAAGTGAAATCATTTTTAAAAACCTAGAACAAAACAATACTGGCCAGGCCTGAAATATTGGTACAAGGGCTACCATTTTTTGACTCATAAAACTTTATTGAAAAGTATCTTTTCGGACTTCCCTGGTGGCACCGTGGTTAAGAATCCACCTGCCAGTGCAGGGGACACAGGTTTGATCCCTGGTCTGGGAAGATCCCACATGCCACGGAGCAGCTAAGCCCATGTGCCACAACTGCTGAGCCTGCGCTCCAGAGCCTGCAAGCCACAACTGCTGAGCCTGTGCACCACAACTACTGAAGCCCATGCGCCTAGAGCCTGTGCTCTGCAACAAGAGAAGCCACCACAATGAGAAGCCCACGCACCGCAACGAAGAGTAGCCCCTGCTCGCCACAACTAGAGAAAGCCCACACGCAGCAACGAAGACCCAACGCAGGCAAAAAATAAATAAATAAAAAATAGAAGTAGTTATCAAAACACACACACACACAAATGAGAAGAAAAATATCTTTTGTGAGAGTAATTTCTTTGGGTACATAATTTTGGGGATGGTTATAAACAGATTAGATGTAGTTTCTTTATAGACAAAGAATTTAACTTCATATTTTTAGGTTGAAAGAGCTGATACGTAGTTGAGATTTTTTTTTCCCACTTATCTCTTTTGTCGATAATTTTAAGCAGCCATTGCTCTTCCCAGCATCAAACATCATACCCCTTAAATGGGACTCACTGGAGTATCAAAATCTAACTACCACCAGCCTAAGGTTCTAGGAGCTTTCAGAAAAGGGATGGAGTTGGTTTCTATATAGGACATTTTCTTTGGTTTAGAATGTTTTTATCGTGTGGTAAATCACTGTAGTAAGTGCCTTTACTCCTGGGTCAGGAAAGTGATTTCCAGTGACAGGTGCATCTGTTTTTATTTGAATAATATTTTTTAAAAATTTTATATTTAAAGTAATGCCTATTAGCTTAAAAACATAGCATTAGAATGTATAGCATAGAAAGGATAAGTATTGTGATGTCCCTCTTCTTTGCTGCTAATTCTTTGTTCCACATCCTTAATGTAATTTTGATGGCAATACTTTTTTTCAGTACATTTATGTATTAGGAGGTAACAGCTCCTTGCTTTTCCCTGCCCCCTCCAACCCAGCTGGCTTAAGCAACAACAAAATGTTTGAAGATGTGTCACTTTTAGGGTTAGTTTGTTAAATGCTCAGCATCCTCACCAAGAACCCAAGTTATCTTTACATCCTGCCACTCAGTCAGTTTGTCCTCAGGCTAGTTCTCTTCATTGGTATAGAGATACATGCAGCAATTTTAGGCTCCAGACGTACTGAGTCATAACATCATCCAGAGGAAAAGGGACAATTTCTTCCTCGTGTCTCTTTTTTTTTTTTTTTTTTTTTTGCAGTACGCGGGCCTCTCACTGCTGTGGCCTCTCCCGTTGCGGAGCACAGGCTCCGGACGTGCAGGCTCAGCGGCCATGGCTCATGGGCCCAGCCGCTCCGCGGCATGTGGGATCTTCCCAGACAGGGGCACAAACCTGTGTCCCCTGCATTGGCAGGAGGACTCTCAACCACTGCGCCACCAGGGAAGCCCCTTGTGTCTCTTTTTTTCCCTTCCAGCTTTTTATTTTAAAAACTTGCAAATGCACTGAAAATTTGAAAAAATAGTGTAACTATTCACATATGTGTCCTTCATGTAGATTTTCTATATTATTAACATTTTGCTGCATTTGTGCACTCATACCATTTGTATTTCTTTTATTTGCTAAGTGATTTGAAAATTTGTAAATAAGCTGCAAATATCATGACACTTCATCCCCTAAATACTCCAGTACGTATCTCCTCAGAACAAGAATGTTCTCTTATATAACTACAACCTCGTAGTTACACCCAAGAAATTTAATATTAGTCAGTAATATATGCTTTATAGTTTTTATTCAAACTGCCTCAACATTTTTGCCTTTTTTGGGGAGTGGTTGGTGGTGTAGGTGTCCAGAGTCCAATTCAAGATTATGCATTGACTTTAGTTGTCTTGTCTCTTTACTTTTGTTAATCGAGAATAAATAAGATAGTGACATTGACTTTTTTGAATGAGTCTAAATGTTTTATTAAGAATGGCCCACATTTTGGATGTTTCCTCATGAATAGATTCAAATTAAACATTTTGGCAAAAATACTACCTAGGTGATGTGTCTTTCTCAGTGCATCACATCTCAGTGCATAATGTCATTTTGTCCTATTATTGGAGATACTAAGTTTGAGCCCTTGGGTAAGATAGAGCCTGCCAGATTTCTCCATTAAGGGCACTTTCCCCCTTTGTAATTAATAAATGATAGGTAGGGAGATGCTTTGAGATGGTGCAACTATCTTATTCTCTAGTAACGTTTTACCTGTTGGTCTGATCTGTGAATGAATCAGTTATTACGTGTTTGGTTGCAAAAACTGCCTTTCTCTCATTTCTTTTTCTCTTTTTTTTTGGGTGGGGGGCACACCTCGCCGCTTGTGGGATACACCTCGCAGCTTGCGGGATCTTAGTTCCCTGAGCAGGGACTGAACCCGGGCCCCGGCAGTGAAATTGCCGAGTCCTAACCACTGGACCACCAGGGAATTCCCCCATTTTATCTTCTTTTAGGAGCATAAAAACTCTGACCAGAAGCCCTTTGGCCGGCTTACTTTCACATTTCATTAGCTAGAATTGTGTTAACATGGCCATGATTAAGCAAGCATTTTCCTGACTTTTTTTTTTTAAGTCATATTTCTAAATCATATGATTATACTTCTGTATTTATTAATTTTAGACATTATGTGTTGATTTCCTATTGTGGAATATGATAGTTTGAGTCCAGACATTCTGGAGCCAGAATATATAGGAATATAGGAATGGAGGAGTCATTGGTACATGGTGTGTTTGGGGACTGCAGGTAGTACATAGAGGCTAGAATTCGAGGCATGACAGGACATAAATTGGGGCTAGATTGTAGAAGACCTCAAAAGTCTTGTTAAGGGGTTTGGATTTTCTAAGATATCATCAAGTAGGGGAATGACTTCAGATTTAAAGTATGACATTTTTCTCTCTTTAAGAAGTGTACTGTAGTTGGCCCTCTGTATCCGAGTTACAGAGGGCCAACCATAAGGGACTTGAGTGTCCACTGATACCGAGGGATGACTGTATATATACTTTGATGTGTGTGTTAAAAAGAACACAAAGAGATATATACCAAAATATTAACATGGGAATTAATGGAGGCAGAGAGACAGATTGGCAAAATGCTAGGTAGAATCCAAGAGAGAGAGATGATGAGGATCCGAGCTGGGAAGGTGAGAATTAAGATATTAAAGATCTGGTGTGATTCGTGTTGGGGACATGATTGGTGAGATCAAGGGACCTAACTTGGGTAACTAGTAACTGATATCTTTAACTGAAGTAGTTAATGGTAGGGCGGGGATGGGGATTTCCTCCCCTTATTTGTGAATTCATTTATGTGAGGTCTCTACTAATCCATATAAACTCTATTGGAAAGATCAAAGGGATGAGCTCTTCAGTAAGTTGGCAAACATGTATTCAGTACTCACTACGGGCACTGTGCTAGGTTGGTGGAGAGTGAACAAAATTGAGTATGCCTAGTGGCTGGAGTGACCATGTAATTTATCATCCAGACTGAAGTCTTGAGAGTGAAAGGGGTGCAGAAAATAGTTACATAATTTATTGAAATATTTGACACTGATTTTATTTATTCCAAAACTATTTTTAAAAATAAGAATTTTTAATTCTTAAAAATGTCTGAAAAAAAAAGAATGTATTCATGAAAGTAACGCTTTTTTTTTTAGTATCAAATATTTGATTGTTAAAAAGATAATCAAGGCAGAATAGTCTTTGTGTCATAGTCATATACCTTTATTAACTATTAACTGTGTCTCTAATGCCATGTCCCTTGTACTTCTGTGAAGAATGTGGTTTTTCCAGTATGGTTGTGTTTTTCAAATAGAGTTTTCTGCAGTTCTCTGAGTTGTATTTTAGGGTTTATATATTGCAAATACATAATTGGAAATTTCATTTGGCACTTCCCTGTTTGCAACCTCATTTTCAAGAACTGCAATTTGCCAAAGGCTTCAAAGCCTTAAGATGGGGCTTCCCTGGTGGCGCAGTGGTGGAGAGTCCGCCTGCTGATGCAGGGCACACGGGTTCATGTCCTGGTCCGGGAAGATCCCACATGCTGCGGAGCAGCTGGGCCTGTGAGCCATGGCCGCTGAGGCTGCGCGTCCGGAGCCTGTGCTCTGCGGCGGGAGAGTCCACGGCAGAGAGGCCCGCGTACCGCCAAAAAAAAACAAAACAAAAAGCCTTAAGATGTTTTTGGCATTTCACTTCATTAAATACTTTGATTAAATACTTCCAGCTGATTTTTAAAAATGCAACCAAAATTTAGAAGGCTCATTTATTAAAAAAAAGTTCAGTACCATTGTAGGATACTTAGATTCATGAAGTAGTTCTTTAAAGGCTCAAACACTTCTAAAATATGATTGAGGACATGTAACAAATCACATGCTGCCCGTTCATTCATATGTATTATTAACAGCTTGATCACAGGTTTTATAGTTGAGTCACTGTGTGTATTTCTAAGGTTTAACATCTAAAGCTTGTCTTTCAGTTGGTAGAATATTGTAGCCTTTTTATATGCAGTTATTTATTTATTTTAATTTTCTTTAAAATCTATTTATTTATTTATTTTTGCTGTGTTGGGTCTTTGTTGCTGCGCACAGGCTTTCTCTAGTTGCTTTGAGCAGGGGCTATTCTTTGTTGCGGTGCGCGTGCTTCTCATTGCGGTGGCTTCTGTTGTTGTGGAGCACAGGCTCTAGGCACAAGGGCTTCAGTAGTTGTAGCACGTGGGCTCAGTAGTTGTGGCTCGCCAGCTCTAGAGCGCAGGCTCAGTAGTTGTGGCGCATGGGCTTAGTTGCTCTGCGGCATGTGGGATCTTCCCGGAGCAGGGCTCAAACCCGTGTCCCCTGCATTGGCAGGAGGATTCTTAACCACTGCACCACCAGGGAAGTCCCTGCAGTTATGAATAATGTGTTCCACAATCATTCCAAGTATATTTTTTGTTGTATAGGTTTTTTTTTTTTTTTAAGCTTAGTAGAAATACTGTCTTACCATGACATCTGTACTCCACTGGAATTTGTATCCTCATTACTACTAAGAGAAAAAAAATTGTCTTTAATGTTGCATATATTTTTAACTCAATTCACAGTAGCATTCACAGTAGTATCAGATGTTTCATCTTCAACAGACTGAGCCTACAGAAGCTTTACTCTTATTAGTATTTATTTACCCACAACACTTTATAGGGGAGAGGTGTGCCTAGCAAATGGGAGTATGGCAAAACCAGTAGTTGCTCAAGTTCTAATTCTCTAGTGTTTTCATGATGAGTCCGCTTGTGAAACAAAATCTCTTTAGAATAAAGTCTCCAGTTTTTTGCCATGTGCCTTAAAGTGATTTCTATTCCTGTTGCTCACGTAAAGGCTTATTTGGTGTTTTTAGAAAGCACTTGTAATGACCCTGGGACTGACTTTGAAAATACAGTATTTTCAAAATTTAAAAAAGTACAGATAACCATTTTGCCATAGCGTTCATGTATAACTAACTTCTTAACATGTAGTTTTCAAATTACATTATTCTGTTTTCAGTGCCAAAAGCTTAATTTTCATTCCATAAATTGGACTAAGTAAAACATGCCATTAATGGGATGATGGTTTTTCTGTTTGAAACATGACTATCTCTTTGTCAAGTTATTCAGCTAATGAAGCCAACAGATTAATAATTATTGATTCATTAAAAATTTTTTTGAGTGACAAAAAACTTGGAATTGAAAAAATGAAAAATTAATTTAGAGGAACGGTCATTTGACCTAAATTAAGTCATGCTTCACAGAATGTTTGTAATGGCATCTTTTGTAGCTGCATGCGTTATTGTCATCCTCAGACACAGTGTTACAGTAACTACTACCTTCTGAATTAAATGCTGATGCTGCGTCAGATTTGTTTCTTCTTGTCAGTATTATCACTTTAAACATAAACTTTTTCTGAGTAAATTGCTGCCTAGAGGGCTTACTGCAAAATATATAGATTGATTATATATATACTTGTATAATATAAAATTATCGTAGCAAAAACATTTTTACTCTCTGTATACTTTATAAAAGAACATTTCACATTAATTTTCCATGTTACCCATTTATCCCACTGACTGGTGACCTGATGACTTCTTGCATCTTGTTGAGGCAGCAGCTTCAAACATTCTCTTCCCAGCATCTGTTAAAACCAGAGGGAATTTAGGACTTCCTAGGTGGTCCAGTGGTTAGGACTTGGCACTTTCACTTCCATGGCCCTGGGTTCAGTCCCTGGTCTGGGAACTAAGATCCTGTAAGCAGAGTGGTGTGCCACCCCCCTCCCCCCCCAAAAAAACCAAAAACAAAACAGGGAACTGGCTGCCTTTTATTACGTTTTGTCAGCTTGCTATGCTGGAAAGGGAAATGTCAGTTATTTTGCATTTGTAAAGGGTTGGAAAAGAGCAACAGGTTATCACTGGTTATCTTTTTAGATGCAACCATGTGTTAAAAAGTGATAACTGTTTACACTGGACATTTGTCTCACATAACTACTTGGTAAGACCTTGGCAGAAGTTAGTACCAATTCAAGGTCTGCCAAACCCTCTCCACATACTTTAACGCAGCTTTGTTAAAAATATGAAATCTGAGACATAGTAAATGTGGACAGGACATTGGGAAACATGACAAATGAAGACTGTTTTGGTCAAACAGACTTAATGATCACCATACTTGCAGCAATTTGGTGGGGGTGATGTGATGCATATTCATCAAACAAAAACACCAAACCAGAGTAATCTCTAATTAGATAATTACTGTGAATACAAAATATATTGTGAAATCAGAATAAACAGGTTCTTAATCTGTTTCAGGGAATGGGGAGACAGCTCATGGAATTTGGTCCTGAGGAATTGGAATTTATGCTGTTATCGGAGATATTATTAGAAGTTAGGTAGGAGAAAAGAGTGAGGAGAGAAGGAAGAACATTCCAGACAGAGGAAATAGTCAGGAAAAGGTCCTTGGTGAGTAAAGAAGCTTATCTAGTTCAAAGAACGAAAAGGTCTGTGTTGCAGGTATGAGTCAGGTAAGGTGAGCAGAGCAGTAGATGTTGAAGAGGTAGGCGTTGGCCAGATCATCCGGAGCCTGGTAGTCCATGCTAAAGATTTGAATTCCAGTGAAGGTCTAAGCAGGTATGTGATGTGGTTAGATTCAGCTTTAAAAGGATGAGTGGCCCAGACAATGTGCAAAATGTATTGGAGTTTTCTAGTGAAAGACTTAACAAAGGTGTGTTTAAACTCTTGTTTGTGTATTGAGTGATTTAATCTTTAAGGATCATGAGAGAGTATATGTGAATGTGCCTATTGGTGGCTGACAAAGAGCCTTTAATTTTTTGGAAATAATCTTTTGTGCCCAAGTGCCCAAGTATATGTGACAGAATATTGAGCCGGGGGACAGAATTCTAATCATGGTTAATTTGCTTTGTGAGCTTGAGCAAGTAATTTAACCTCTGAGCCTCTTTCTTTATCTGTAAATTGAGCATGTTAGAGAAATGTGTGTTTAACCTAGTTGTGTTAATCGCTTAACTCATATGGGCTGAGTCTTGCTGAGTCATTTTCTCAGACTGACTATGTGGGCAAGGCTTAATAAAGGCCAGTTAAACTTAATGATATCTCATACCTCATCTGTAGAAGTCAGGGGAAAGAAAGAGTCGTGTGTATGTTTTATTTACTGTTTTTTAATAAAAGGGTTTTTTGCAGAGCAGTTAGCATATCAACTCATGCAGATTCGTTGTTGAGGAGAGAGAATACAGTACACTATAGCTAGGGGACAGGACTACTGAGGCAGCTCCTTGTATTTTAAATTTAAGAATTTCTGATTTGCCTTATGCCTATTATGTCTATCATCTCATATATTTTAAAAAAAATTTGAGCTGCTAATACATTCTTAGTGTCTAATGCAGCCTCTTTTTCCCTCTAAACAGCATTGAGATGCTTTGTAATTTTTTTGCCCCCAAAATTGGCTTTAATAGAAGTGGTTTAAATTTTCTGCAGCAGGACCGTGGTTGAAGCTAGTGGTCCTGTCACCAGTAGCAAGAACCTACCTAGTAGCATCAGTAAAACTGCATCTTTGCCTCTGTAAATAAAAAACATAATCCTAACTGTCCCTGGAACTATTGGATTACAGTGTTCCAGCATTTACAGATTTATGTTTTTCCATAATTTAAACTTTCTGAGGTATATCTTGAAGATATTAATGTATTAGATAGCAAAAAACTTTGAGTGCTCAGATAGCTTTGTTGGTAACAGTCTTGGTGTGGAGCATTGTACTTCATTGCGTGTTAGTCTTAGATTTCTCTTTACTTTTCATTGCCTGTTATATTGAGCCATAGTGGACGTGTAAGCTACAAGTATTCAATGAGAGCTCCTTGATTTTTAATGCTTGGGCCCTTGAACTTGAAGCTACGCATCCTTGGCTTTATCACGGAAGTTGGTCTTCTTGGCTTTAAGTTTCTCTTTTTCTGTGCTTGACTTCCTGGCTTTTTCACAGAGTGTAAATGACTTGTTTTTGGCTCTTCTGGGAAGTTCAGAAATTCGAGCTTGCTTCAGAAGGATAGGCTAGAGAGCTCAATAAGATATGGTGGGGAAGACTAGATCAAATCATGAAGTTGTGATTTGAGCAAAACAGTATTAAATCTGGTTTTATCTGTGTGTTTTACCATTTTAAAAAACATTAAGTTTTCACAGTCACTTAATAGAGTGACTGTACATCTTTTTGAACCTCAAGGATTTATTTTTTCCTTTTTGGAATTAATTTTATATATATATAAATTTATTTATTTTATTTATTTATTTTTCGCTGCGTTGGGTCTTCATTGCTGCACGCGGGCTTTCTTTAGTTGCGGCGAGCAGGGGCTACTCTTTGTTGCAGTGCACAGGCTTCTCATTGCGGTGGCTTCTCTTGTTGCGGAGCATGGGCTCTAGGCTTGTGGGCTTCAGTAGTTGTGGCACACGGGCTTCAGTAGTTGTGGCTCAGGGGCTCTACAGCGCAGGCTCAGTAGTTGTGGCGCACGGGCTTAGTTGCTCTGCAGCATGTGGGATCTTCCCAGACCAAGGCTCGAGCCCATGTCCCCTGCATTGGCAGGCGGATTCTTAATCACTGTGCACCAGGGAAGTCCTCCCTATCTGTTTTTTTTTTTAAAAAGGAACCAACGAAATACATAATGAAAGCGTCTAACATCGTATGGCATGTAAATTATCAACAGATGTTAGTGTACCTCCATGGTTCTCAAAATTTGGATCTCCACTGACCCCACCTGGGGATCTTTTTTTGACAGATAGTCAAAAGTATTTTCATATTAATTCTAAGATGTTATTTGCCATTTTCATCATGGTACAGAAACAATGGTATGTAAAATTGCTGGTCTTAGTGTGAACTAAGACAATGGCACCAAGCTGGCCTAGTTAGTTATTGTATTCTTCACCACCATGGACTCAAACAGGAGAAAACAAAGCTTAATTTCACTTAAAAATGACCTTGATGAAGCGGAAAGAATTTTCAGTTTTATTAAATCTTGACGCATGAGCACACATCTTTTTTCTGTGACAAAATGGGAAGTAAATGTAAAATACTTCTGCCTCATTCTGTGACAGTGATGGTTGTCTCAAGGAAAAGCACTTGTGAAATTGTTTAAATTGGCGACCTTTTTTAGGAACTCGATTTATACTTGAAAGAAAACTGGCATCATATGGTTATTCAAACGAGTATTTGGCAGATACTTTCTCAAATGAATGAAATGATAGTATTTGTTGCCAATGATAAATTCATGCTTTTAAATGAAAATTAGAATTTTGGAAAACTTGGGTCTGCCTCCATGAGCTTGACAGCTTTCCAGTTCTTAGAGATTCTCCTGATGAAGTCCGTGGTGATATTAATGAATATGATTTTTTTCATATTCTGTAATGAGATGTGTCAACATTTGGAACTTATGTTCTTAAGCTTAGTGAACTGATGTTTTCCAAAAAATTAATGTTTTATATGTTATACAATCATGCGTGGATAAAAAGATCCACTCAAAGTATAAAGTAACTGATGGATTTAATGTAATAGAATATGAAAAATTCATTGACATGGTTTTAGGTTCCACATTGCAACAAATCTTTAAGAAAGTACCACTTGTTGAGTTTGGTAGTGTCAAAGAAGAAGAATATCTAGGGTGATCTGAGAAGGCTCTTAAAATATTCTTCCTTTTTCCAGCTACATATCTGCATGCAACTAGACTTTCTTCATATACTTCATATTCTTCATGCATTTCAATCAGAAGAGCATATTGCAACAGACTGAATGCCGAAGTAGATGTGAAAATTGAGGTCTGTTAAGCTGGACATTAAGTTACAAAGCTGTAAAATCATGCCACTCTTCTCACAGTTTATTTTTGTTTTGGAGGATATAGTTATCTTTCATAAATATGTTATTTATGGGTTTGTTGTTATTTTAAAATATATTAATAAATATTTTTAAATGTTTCTTAGTTTTAGTATCTAATGTGGTAAGTATAAATTGATGTAATCCACATAAACAAAAGCTTGTTGGGCTCCTTAGTAATTTTAGAAGTATAAAGGGTTCCTCAGCACAAGAAGTTTGAGTCCTGGTGGTCTACCTCCTTCATTGCTTCTATGTATGGTCCATCCTAACGCAGTTTATAATCTAGTAGGATAGACTGACACAAAATGAAAAGTCAGATGGTAGGGTAATGTATGAAATAATGGTACTGAGGAAAGTCACTTAAGGGAATCCATTCAAAACAGTAAAAGAAATTTCCTAACAAGTAATGGAAAACAGACAAAAATGTTGGGAAGTTGTTGAGAAATAAAATTAAAACTTATGACACCTAGTTTGTTTTGTCTTGTATTTGACAAAATTTAGATTATAATTTTGATTCCTCATTACTGTTCAGCACTGAGAAAAAGAATCTAACGTTGGAAGTGTTGGCATACTTTTTCTGACAAAAGTATATAAATAAAATCCTTGAATCTTTTGACTTTTATAGTATGAACATAAAAAGCCATTAAAAACACGTTTAAACAATATGGAATAACAGGAGATTAAAATAGGGCAGAGAGATCCAACAAAGAAGCTATTCTAACTATGAAAAACACATTAAATCCATGGCAGTATCTCAAACTGTTTTATTTTGAAGTGATATTACCTCAATTCGCCCAAAAAAGTAACACAATAACATACTGTTATTATTACAATTTGTTTAAAAAATAAACATACATAACACCTTCAAAAAAAAAAGGTTAAGAGTCTTATTCATTTCTTCAAGGGACTCTCTTAATCCTTTGCTCATATAATTTTTTTAATATAAATTTATTTATTTAATTTATTTATTTTTGCCTGCGATGGGTCTTCGTTGCCACCCATGGGCTTTCTCTAGTTGCAGTGAGCGGGGGCTACTCTTCATTGCGGTGCATGGGCTTCTCATCACGGTGGCTTCTCTTGTTGCAGAGCACGGGCTCTAGGCACGCGGGCTTCAGTAGTTGTGGCACGTGGGCTCAGTAGTTGTGGCACACGGGCTTAGTTGCTCCGCAGCATGTGGGATCTTCCTGGACCAAGGCTTGAACCCATGTCCCCTGCATTGGCAGGTGGATTCATTACCACTGCACCACCAGGGAAGTCCCTGTTCATGTAATTTTAATTTTAGGCCCACTTGTGCTGCCATCCTTATCTATTTCTGTTTATATGTTAACTATCCACTCCTTTGTTTGTCAGTGACTTATTTCTTCCCTATCATTTTTCAGTGCATCTTTTACTGGATTTCCAGTCTCTCTTTATAATTAAGTTTACACTATATTATTAGAACATCTGGTAAGAGACATACCAACGATGTCTATGTGATGGCTGAGGGATAGATGCTAGTAAGTTGTGTATTTATTAGTATTTTCATGGTGTTATAACTTCAGCTTCTTTTTACAGCCTTGTGACTTGGAATCTATCAGTAGATAAGGAAGACTTCCGTAGGCATGCATGGAATCATGGAATCACACGTTTCAGGAAATGTAAAGAGCAAATGAGGGTACTCCTTTCAGGAAGTTTGGAATTAATGCTTTCTATATTGTTATTACAATTGTTAATTTCTGTTTGATTTAGAAATAGTTAATTTTAACAGTGTATTAGTAGAATGTTTTTAGCAGTCTAGGAACCCTCAAATAGAAAAACAATTCCTTATTCTGTGTTTGCAGTGAAAGAGAACCAAGGTAACCAATTAATGGGAGGTTGATATAAACCAATATGAGTTAGAAATGGGCTTGAACTTCTTAGATTTGTGCCTATCATCATCATTCTGTAGCACAAAGAGTAGAAGAAGAAAGAGCAGTTGATGAAAGTTATGGAATGGGGAGATTAAGAGTTGAGTGACTGAATGAATCCTTGGATTTTTAAACTAATTCCAGAGGCTATAAACTGGAATACTTTCTTTGTTCTGCTCTGTAGTAATCTTTTGGTAGTATAGTAGTAGACAGAACTTTGTACTGGAGACAGAAAACTAGCTTTGGTAACAGTAAATTTTTTTAATAGGCAAATGACTTCATATCTTGGCCTTCGTTTCCTGTCTGTAATAAAAGTGATATGATCTAACACTTAGGCTAACTAATGTGCTGGGAACCGTACTAAGGGGTTTATATGGATTGTCTTTGTGGTTCCTGTATTAGCATGGTCTGAGAGATGGTTTGTGCAGTCCTACGTATAGAGAAATAGCAGTGTACCAGCAGTAGTGCCTCTGTGAGAGAATAAAGCAACATTTCTTTAAGAGATTTGGAGGAAAGTGACTTAACTGATATGCAAAATAACTTATGCACTACTTTGGGGCTTCAAAAGGGAGCAGTAAAGTGAAAGGCTGTATAGCAGTGGTAGTGTTACATTGATTGGATCTTGAGGACTCTTAAATCTTTCCACCTTTTCTTTGTCATCTGTCACCTCTGGAAACAACATAAGATTGGTCCTATAAAGGAGGGAGAACCATTGGTCTGATTTCTTGCACAGGCATTCTGTAAGTTACAGATTTTATTTTTCAAGGTAAAAAACGGAAGCGGTGGCATTCATAGTTAAGAGCGTGGACTTTGGAGTCAAACTGACGAGTTAAAAAGCCAGTCTTAGCCATGTGTAAATTAGCCTTGGGTAAATTACTTACCTTCCTTGTGCCTTAGTTTTTCTCATCCACAAAACCCTAAGAGCTACTATGAGGATTAAATGAGTCAATGGGTGTAAAGTGCTTGTGTCTGGCACATAGTAAGCAGTATATAAACGTTAGATAAAACAAAAGTAGTAACAAAAGCCAGGGACCTCTGGGAGGAATAAGAAGTTGGGGCCCATATTTGTTGTGAGTGGAAACTGAGATTAATTTGGAGGTCTTGAAGAGGCATGCCTGGTTCTAAATTTTGAAGCAGATACATGCAGCAGCGTGAGAGTACAGGCTTCCTAGACAGTAGAAGAAAAAAGATGCCAAGATGAGATAATTGAAAGTGGAATATTGCTAAGGAATTAGAGAACATTATGCTTAAATTTTATTAGTACATCCCCTTTCCCCACATCAAACATTCTTAACAAGCCATGCCTCCTAAATTCTTAAGTGCCAAAAGTAGAACTATCCTTTATTTTCCAGTAGGGAAAACAGTCCTCATCCCCTCCATTAAGTCATTTATTGCCTGATGCCATTTGAAGATCCTTCCCATCCACCTCCTCCTGGCTCTCTGTTGGAATTGAAATGGTTTTGTGCTTTGGCTGGCAGTGTCCTGAGTGGATCAGCACAGATTTAACTTGTTTAAGCAGATGTTTTTGTCTCTCTGATAAATAAGCTAGAGAAGAGGGTTGCCTGAAAGGTTTTTTTGTTTTTGTTTCTTAAGACTAAAAAAAAGGAGGACTTCCCTGGTGACGCAGTGGTTAAGAATCCGCCTGCCAATGCAGGGGACATGGGTTCGAGCCCTGCTCTGGGAAGATCCCACATGCTGTGGAGCAGCTAAGCCCATGCGCCACAACTACTGAGCCTGTGCGCCTAGAGCCTGTGCTCCGCAACAAGAGAAGCTGCCGCAACAAGAGAAGCTATTGCAACAAGAGAAGCCACCGCAATAAGAAGCCTGAGCACCGCAAGGAAGAGTAGCCCCTGCTTGCCGCAACTAGAGAAAGCTCGCGCGCAACAGCAAAGACCCAATGCAGCCAAAAATAAATCCATTAAAAAAAAAAAAAAGACTAAAAACGAAAAACATTAAATAAAACCTCATCTGAAATCTAAAGGGGAGGAGGACTTAAAGATTTGGCGAAGTCAAGTGAATTAGCAGGAATTTAAAGTGGCTATGTTTTATCTAATACAGAATAAACAAATGCCATGGCAAAGTATTATTCTGATGTAAAAATTTCATGGCTAAATAACAAGTTGTCATATTACTTAGAGAGTAATAAGCATTATGCATTAATAAGTTTGAAACTGTTGATCAACAAGTCCTAGATTCTGGAGATTTGGTGGCCTTTAAAGATAGTATATGAACTCATTTTAATGATTTAGAAAACCTTTTAATACTTGAAAAGTTGCAAATATCCATAAAAGGGGAAGGAAGATAGAAAGCAACAAAGGGTTAGAAGGTGAGTGAACAAGTTCTGGAAAAATTGAGAACAATGTTGCTGACTTGAGATGCTGCTTGGAATACAGTTTGGTCTGGATCAAGGAGGTATCAGGAGAATAAGATAAGGGCAGGCCAAAAAGAAGATAGACAGTTTGACTCACTAACGGCAAAGCGTTAAGACTGGGAGAAGGCTGAAATTGGGTAGCTAGAGTAATGTTCAGAACCAATGTAATAGCTTCATTGAGGGCTTTTTATGTGCCATCCTAGACTTTTTACACATTAATCCTCATGTAATCCTCACAGCATACTGGTGATAGAAATTTTAATTCCTGTTGTGGATGAGGGAAACAGGTCTAGAGAGGTTAAAGTTTCACCCAGTGCAACACAGCTAGTACATGACAGAGTCAGAGGGCATGTTTGTCTGTATCCTCTTAATCACTGTGGTCCATACTGCCTTTCTTAATTCCTAAAGTTAATTCACTGTCAGCCCTAACCTTATATTTGCTTATTGATGTGTAGTGTATAACCTAACAGATCATCAGTATGATTGGAGTAGTTTCGGAGGGATCATGATAGTTATTTGAGGCAGAGTTACTCTTGATGCTGTGGTACCAAATAAGAACATATGAAGATACCGCCATTTTCTAGAGAACACTAGCTTCTGGAAGGTGCCTCCAAAATTTTGAGTAGTGGAAGTAGCAACAAAAGCAGCTAATGGTGTTTTATCACAGAATCTACTTGCTCAGTTCTTTGACATGAAAAAAGTTTCTCTTTCCTTTTTAGAAAAGTGTCAAAGGAGCATTATAAAAGAAGCTCAGGAATAAAGGAATGGAAGTTCATTAGGGACTCAAGGTTAACTAGAAAGTAAGGAGTTAACTAGACATGCCAAATTTAAAACTACCTCTGGAAATGTATGACTCCAATGAAACAAATCTTATGACTTCTGTGAAACAGAGCAAAGCTTATTACTTTCTACTACACTAATTTTGAATTCAAAATAATTAAGACATAGTAAGTGCGTTGTGTTTTTTACTTTTTCAGAGCGTTTGAGTTTTCAGAAATTGTGTGAGATGTACGTGTGAATTGGTTATATTTTTTTCATTTTTACCAAATTTGGTAGGTGGTAAAATGCAAATTCTAAGTAAATATTTAAAATGCCACATGGGTATTACAAATATAGATATTAAAGGAAACTTTAAATTTTCAAATAGGAAAACTTACTCTGGCAGGTCGAGAAAAGGCATCACATCTTTTGTGCATAGAGAAACATGTTAATTTTCTGTTTTTGTGGTATTGCTTTTCTTGCTTTTATATTACTGTCTATTAACTGATGTGGAATTTGTCAGATTTCCCAGCTGTCTTTTCCAACTATATTACTTGTGAGAATCCTAATGACTTTATGAATTAGAGGAGTGTCTCTAAAATTAGTGCATAACAAATAAGACTTTCTTCATCCTGACTTACAGATACAGCAGTTCTTGGGCTTTATTATATATTACCATGTGATGTCAGCTTCTTTGGTTTACTTGGATGAAATTATTTTTTGTTAGAATGACTTTTGTTGGCATTTGTAATGTAATTTTAAGGTAATATAATGTACAGATACTTTAGCTACTTTGGTTTTTAAAAGTCTGTGAATGAGATATAAGAGCAATATGCAGAAATGAAATGTATTTATATACACTGGCAATGAAACATCCAAAAATGAATTTAAGACAATAATTCCATTTACAGTGACATCAAAAGAAACCAGTATTTAGGAATAAATTTGACAAAAGAACTGCAACACTTGCACACTGAAAAAACACTGTTGAAAGAGCTTAAAGAAGATCTAAGTAAATGGAAAGATTACCCCACTGCTCATGGACTGGAAGACAATATTAAGATGGCAGTACTACCCAAATTGACCTACACATTCAGTGCAATTCCTATCAAAATCCTAGCTAGCTTGTTTGCAGAAGTTGACAGGTGGCCCCTAAGAGTCATGTAGAAATAGAAAGGACCCAGAGTAGCCAAAATTACCTTGAAAAGAAGTACAAAGTTGGAAGACACACTACCTGATTTCAAAACTTAAAGCAAAGCTACAGTAATCAAGGCACTGTGGTACTAGTGTAAAGACAGACATACAGATCAGTGGACTAGAGTGGAGAGTTCAGAAATAAACCCTTAACATTCTGGTCAATTGATTTTTGTTAATTAGATATTAAGTACCCCAAAATACTGTCCTTTCCACTTCACCTTTCTGTCTCTACCCTCTCAACTTTCTTCCATTACTTAAATCAACAGGTGTTTATTGTGAGCACATAGGACTAGGGTGACTTCTGAGGTGATTTATTCATATACATCTGGCCTGACAGAGCTGGCTTGTACTCTAAGGGCTTGTATCTTAGAAGAATGCGAGCTTTTAACAGCAGTTAGAGAAGAATGGTGAATAAGTATGTATATGAGATATATATATTTATAATTCAGTATCAGTGTTGCTCTTGCTGGTGGCTAGATTTGGGATAGTAAAAGAAAATAATTCGCCTTTTAATAATTATATAATGAAAAAAGCTAATTACGAAATCGGGTACAAAGTCCAGATAACTTTGGCTTTGTTTCTTCACTCCGTAGTGTCAGACTGCCAGTATATCTTCATGAAGATACGTGAGAAATATTATCTGTCACAGGTGGAGAAAGAATAATAGCTGGATTGTTTCTGAACTTCGTAATAAACTTAAAAAAAAAAAGCGTCTCATTTGATTTAAAAAAAAAAACTTCCTTGGCTCAAATACTTCAATTTCACACTTAGCAAGTTTTCAGTAAATAAAAATTGGCCCTAAAACCTGGAAAGAATGATAGTGTAGTGTACCAATACTATAAGTTACAGCCCTCTGGAACAATAGAAGGTGGAGGGACTGGGGCAGAGGCTATGAACTCCCTGAAATTTTACTTACAAATTTTGTATATATGCACATTGGTGTGAGGGCATGTGCAAAGGATCCATGATTTTCATTAGGTTCTCAAATGATTTGGAACATATCCTAGAAAAGATTAAGGATTGCTTAAACCTTTAAAAGTCAATAAAGCTGTTGAGAACTTTTACTTCTGGACATTACAGAGTAATTTACTGGTACCAGATTAGCCCTCTGGCCATAAATAAGGAGGAACTTGGACAAAACACATACAACAGGCAGGGCAGGACTGCATTCCCTGAGAGAAGGAAAATAAAATTCAGCCCTGCGAATCTCACAGGCTTTCTTTCTGAAACTAGATTCCAGTTAGAATCTAAGTTAATTAGAATCTAAGCAGGGTGAGGCAGTCTTGTTGGGCCAAGGAGGTACAAGTCAGAGAATAGACTTGAGAGGCTGGAATTTGCAGGGGTGATTACCATAGAAGATGGGGTTACACAGACAGTGAAATCCAGAAATCTGCAGAGGAGTTCCTTTGACTCTTTGGCTGGATACTAAGCTGGGTGGAGCTCCATAGGCTGGGCAAAGAACAACTAACTATTAGAGGAAGAACAACTACCAGAGACTTGGTAGAAGTATTGGGACTTAACATTGGGTTGTGAGGCATTTCTAGATTTGACCAGCCAGAATGGAGAGACCTTGTGGAATATCAGAACCATTTGGGAGAGTCCCCAGATACGGTACTCCTTAGGAGTAGGGCCAAAGTAACTTTAGAAAAGGGGCTACTCAAGTCCCACCTTAAAACTGTGCTGAAAAATAGGCCTCAAAAGGATTAAGCTGATTCTCAACTAATTTAGCTGCCCACCTGAACAAAACTCAACATGTAAGAAACCCATTGAAGCATTTAAAGGAAGCATGAACATGAGAGAAATGTAAGATGTAAAAAAGACCTATTAGAACTCCTAGAACTGAAAAACACAATATCTGAAATGAAAAATTCAGCTGATGGGCTTAACAGCAGATTAAAAGAAGAAAAGACACTGTAGAAGAAAAGATCAGTGTAAGGTAATAGAAACTGTGCAAAATGAAACACAGGGGGAAAAGTCTGGGGGAAAAAAGGAGAGAGCCTCAGTGGTGTGTGGGACATTATCAAGCAGTCTCATGCATGTGCATTTGGACTCTAGGACGGCAGGTGGGGGTCCTGTGGTTGCAGAAGAAGTATTTGAAGAAATAATGGCTGAAAAATTTCCAAGTAATGACGAGAACTATAATCCCATAGACTTTATGAACCTAGGTAGGATGAACATAGAGAAAATCACACTGAGACACGTGCTAGTCCAGTGGCTAAAAACCAGTTACAAGGAGAAATCTTAGAGAAGCCAGAGGGAAAAAAGACCACATTACATATACAGAGGGACAAAGATAAGAACAGCTGTTGACTTTTTATGAAACAATATGAGCCAACAAATGAGCAAATAACCACACTGAGGAAGAAGAAAAGAATAATCAAAATACCTTTAGAAAACAGTATTTGATTAGCTGTTGTAAGACTAAAGATAAGAAGGACTGTAAACATGCATTTTGGTGATTCTGATTTCTCACAAGGGTGGTATGGGTTAGCAAGTTGGAAACTATGTATATACTAGGAATGAACATATAAGTAAATATATTTTAGATAATGAGAGCCAGGTTTCTACTATTAAAGAGGTTAAGGAAAGGAAGAAGACTAGAAGGAACTCTCTGATGTTGAATTGGAATCAGAATTATCAGTATGAACTCATGGTTTTATATATTATACATGCAGGTGGTTGTGGAAATACAGGTGTGTGTATATGCATGGATTAGTGTACATAAATATATTTTCTCACTCTGTCCTCTGGGAATGCCTAGAAGAAGCAGTGAGCATGCCTAGTGCCCAGATCTTGGACTCTACATTCAGTTTTTCAACAAAAGGAACCAGGACTCTTAAAAAGAACTGACTGCTTCCAGAACCGGGATATATGGGAGCATCTTTGGTGCCAGAAAATGAAGAAGTGCTCAGAAAAGGATGGGATATGTCAAAAGTATGTAAGAACCGGGCTTCCCTGGTGGTTCAGTGGTTAAGAATCCGCCTGCCAATGCAGGGGACAGAGGTTCGAGCCCTGGTCTGGGACGATCCCACATGCAGCGGAGCAGCTAAGCCCGTGCGCCACAGCTACTGAGCCTGTGCTCTAGAGCCCATGCGCCACAACTACTGAGCCTGCGCTCTAGAGCCCTTGAGCCAGAACTATTGAGCCCGTGGGCCACAACTACTGAAGTCCACGTGCCTAGAGCTGTGCTCCACAACAAGAGAAGCCACCGCAATGAGAAGCCCGCGCACCGCAATAAAGAGTAGCCCCCACTCGCTGCAACTAGAGAAAGCCCGCGTGCAGCAACGAAGACCCAACACAGCCAAAAATAAATAAATTAATTAAAAAAAAAAGTATGTAAGAACCAACCTGAAAGAGCTTCTAATGTCCAAAGCTGTAATGAAATAATTATAATATTGCATTACTACCAATAGAATAAAATAGCCATTAGTCCATATTGGTATGTATAAAACAAACAGATAGGTTGGTAGGTAGAAGGGACAAATCATAAATGAAGAATTCCAATTAATAAGTGTGAAACCGTGACTGAAACAAAATCACCGTTACGCAAATACTGCAGTAATAGTTGTCACAGGCAGTCCAGTGATGGAAGGTAAAATCACCGGGTGAAGGTACGATGAGAAACATTTGCATAGTCTCAAAGTATTTTCTCTTAGAAATTATTGATTACAAAGGGAAAAACAGCAAATTTACAGCGGAGAGAAGCTCTGTAGATACCACCTTAACTAAGTTATTAAGGTTAATATCATAGAAAGAAGACATCCACAATATATACTTGATATAATGAACCAAGAAAGGCAAAACATTACATCTGTGGTGTTTTGTGGTATTCTTATCAAAAAATGCAAAACCTTACTCTAATTATGAGAAGGCAGCAGACAAACCCAAATTGAGGGAGAATTCTACAAAATACCTGACCAGTATTCTTCGGAAGTATCAAGGTCATGAAAGACAAGAAAAGACTGAGTAACTGTCACAGATTGGAGGAGACTAGGGACGTATGACAGCTAAATACAAAGTGGGAATCTGGATTGGATTCTGGAATACAGTGACATTAGTAAAAAACAAAAAACAGAAAACAAAAACTGGTGGGTTAGTTCTGTAGTTTGCATTGTACCAGTGTTACTTTCTTATTTCTGATAAATGTACTATGGTTATGTAAGTGTTAACATTAGGAGAAGCTTAGATGAAAGGTATATGTGGACTCTGAGCTATTTTTTGCAACTTTTTTGTAAAATAATTTCAAAATAAAAAATTTCTTAAATCTACAGTTCTCCCCACATTGGGGAGTTGGAGAAAGAAACAATGCAAGCCAGGAGACAGTGAAATTACATATTGAAAGTTCTGAAAGGAAAAAACTATCAAGTTAGAATTTAATCCTAACAAAAATATCTTTCAAAAATGAAGTCAAAATAAAGACATTTTCCATACAAAAGCGGAGAGAATTTCTTGCCGGCAGTCTTGCACTATTACAAATGTTAAAGGAAGTTTTTCAGGCTGAAGAAAATCATGCCAGATGGAAACTCAGATCTGCACAAAGGAATGAAGAGATTAAGAAATGGTAAATATGTGGGGAAATATAAAACACTTTTTTCTCATTTTAGTTTATTTCAAAGACAGTTGACTATTTAAAGCAAAGATTTCTATGTTTTATAGGATTCATAACATTTAGAAAACGTAGAAGTATAACATGTAGAAGAAAAAAGATTTTTTAAATAGCCCAGTAATAGGAGAAAATGGAAGTATACTGCTCTAAGTGTCTTATATTAATACCAGAAGTGGTATAATGCTGTTTGAAGGTAGACTGTCCTAAGTTAAAAATGTATATTATAAATGCTAGTGCAACCACTTAAAAAAAATTAGGGATATCTAATAAGCTGTTAATCATAAACAAGTTCAAATGACTATTAACATTTGACGAAATAGATTTCAGAGTGAGGGATAAATACAGACTTTACAGTAATACAGACTTTTCAGAACAATAAAGTTGTCAATTTATCATATTTATATACCTAATAGTTTCAAAATACCTGAAGCAAAACCTGACAGAATTGGAAGGAGAAATAGGCAATGTACAATTACATAGCTGGATGTTTCAACATTCCTCTTTAGTAATTGATTAAGTAGACATATATTAAAGAAATTGAGGGACTTACCTGGCGGTCCAGTGGTTAAGCCTCAGCGCTTTCACCGCAGGGGACACAGGTTTGATCTCTGGTCCAGGAACTAAGAACCCACATACTGTGCAGTGCGGCCAAAAAATTAAAAAAAAATTAAAATAGTAAAAAAATAAAAAGAAACTGAATCTTAGTTTAAAATTGTCTGAAAGAAGCCTCAAGGCCCAGATGGCTTCACTGGTGCATTTTTTTTTTTTTTTTTTTGCGCGGTACGTGGGCCTCTCACTGTTGTGGCCTCTCCCATTGCGGAGCACAGGTTCCGGACGCGCAGGCTCAGCGGCCATGGCTCACGGGCCCAGCCGCTCCACGGCATGTGGGATCTTCCCGGACCGGGGCACGAACCTGTGTCCCCTGCATCAGCAGGCAGACTCTCAACCACTGCGCCACCAGGGAAGCCCACTGATGCATTTTATCTAATGTTTAAGGGAGAAAATACCAATCTTAAACTACTTCAATAAATATAGGAGGAGGGCACACTTCCAAATCATTTATGGGACCAGCTTTATCTTGGATACTAAAACCATATAAAGATAAGACCTATTCCTAATGATCATTGACATGTCTTTCATGAACATGTATATAAGAACCCTTATCTAACTTGCAAATCAATTCCAGGAACTTATAAAATGAATAATATGTCACAACCAAGTGAGATTTATTTCAGGAATCCAATGTTGACTTCACATTCAAAATCCATTTTAATTATCCACCTTACTGGAATAAAGAAGAAAAATCATGAACATCTTTAATACGTATAGAAAACCCTTTGACAAAATGCAGCCTCATTTTGCATCATGATACCTCACCAAACTAGGAATAGGATATTTCCTCAACCAACTAAATGATGTACAGTTAACACAGTACTTTAATGGTGAAACTTTCAGTCTAAGCTTTCTCTTTTGAGGATCAAGTACAAAACAACAATGTAGTAGAGGTCCTAACTAGTACAATAAGGCAAGGGAAAGAAGCAAGTCATAGAGGTTGAAAAGGAAGATGATATGGAAGTGCCTTTATACAGACTACCTGATTATATACATTGAAATTCTAAGCCACCATCACCCCCCCCGAAAAAAAAAGAGCAACTGTAATTAATAAGTGCATGTAGCAAGGTTGCAGGATACAAGGTCAATACAAAAATAAATTGTATTCTATATTTAGCAAAAAAAAAAACAATTGGAAAATAAAACTTAAAATTACCATTTACGGTATTATCCACAAAATGAAGTAGGGATAAATTTAACAAAATATGTGCAAGACCTAGGCACTGAAAACTACAAAATACTGTTGAGAGAACTTAAAGAAGACCCAAATAAACAGAGAGCTCTACCATGTTCATGGATCAGAAGATTCGTTATCACTGTACCCAAACTCCTACTTATCTTTCCTGAACATGCCAAGCATATTTCTACCTCAGACCCTACGCACTTATTGTTTCTTCTGCCTGAAACACTCTCCTCACGTATTTTATTTTTTTTTGTCTCCTCTCCCTGGAATGTAAATCCCCTCAACAGAGGATTTTGTCTGCTTCATTTAGTGTCAAGTATATAGTAAGTGTGGTTTATTCTTCTGTAACACACATTACTATAGTGTGAAATAGCTTGTAGATAATACATATATAGACATATATATTACATTGCACTAGAAATGCTTGTGTTATCCCTTTATTACATCTTAGGATGTAGTTGGAAGAGTTGAAGTTAGCTTTGGTTTTGTCAGTAATTTCTCAGTTCCCAGGAACTTATCCTGTCTCATACATTTCAAAAATTAAAATCAGTAGTTAATGGCATGCAGCAAAAGAAAAAAATAGATCATTTAATTGGACTTCATCAAAATTAAAAACTTTGATGCATCAAAGGTAATTAAGAAAGTGAAGACAGCCTATAGAATGGAGGAAATATTTGCAAACCATATTTCTGATATGACTCTGTTTTCCAGAAGATATAAAGAACTCTTACAACTCAACAACAAAAAGATAACTTGATTTAAAAATGGGCAAAGGGGGCTTCCCTGGTGGCGCAGTGGTTGAGAGTCTGCCTGCCAATGCAGGGGACACGGGTTCGTGCCCCGGTCTGGGAAGATCCCACATGCCACGAAGCGGCTGGGCCCGTGGGCCATGGCTGCTGAGCCTGCGAGTCCGGAGCCTGTGCACCGCAACGGGAGAGGCCACAACAGTGAGAGGCCCGCACACCGCAAAAAAAAAAAAAAAAAAAAAAAGGGCAAAGGACTTGAATAGACATTTCTCCAGAGAAGGTATACAAATGGCCAACAAGCACATGAACTGATGTTTAGTATCAGTAGTCATTAGGGAAATGCAAATCAGAACCACTGTGAGGCACCACTTCATATGCACCCCCTAGAATGACTTATAAAAAGGAAAACAATAAGCATTGGTTAGGATGTGTAGAAAAATTGAACCCTCATACATTGCTAGTGGAAATGTAAATGGTGCAGCTGCTGTGGAAAACAGTGGTTCCTCAAAAAGTTAAACAAAATTACCATATGACCCAGCAATTCCACTTCTTGTATATACCCCAAAGAATTAAAAACAGGTACTCATATAAACACATATACATGCATATTCATAGCAACACTTTACCAAGGCCAAAAGGCGAAAACAGCCGAAATGTCCGTCAACAGATGAGTGGATAAGCAGATAATGGTGTATATACATATGATGGAATATTATTCAGTCATAAAATGGAATGAGGTACTGACCGATACATGCTACAATGTGGATGGACCTTGAAAACATTATGCTAGGTGAAAGAAGCCAGACACAAAAGGTCACGTTACATGCTTTCATTTATATGAAATATCCAAAATAGGTAAATCTATAGAGACAGAATGCAGACTGGTGGTTTCCAGGGGAGTGGTGGGAGGGGAAATGGAAAGCCACTGACTGATGGGTATGGAGTTTCCTTTTGAGATGAAGAAAATGTTTTGGAACTGGATAGAGGTGCTGGTTGTACAATATTGCGAATATACGGAATTGTTCACTTTAAAATGGTAAATTTTATGTTATGTGAATTTTACCTCAGTAGAAAATAGGTTAAGAGCATGTATGGTCTGCAATCAAACAGACATGGAATTGAGTCCTGGTTTTTGCCGCCTATTAATTCTGTGACCTTAAGTAAATTACTGTATATTTTGTCTTCTATAAAATAGGCATATTAGGGGAATTCCCTGGCGATCCAGTGGTTAGGCCTTGGCACTCTCATTGCCGGGGCCTGGGTGTGATCCTTGATCTGACTAAGATCCTGCAAGCTGTGTGGCACAGCCAAAGTAAAATAAAATAGGCATATTAGTACTTTCTCAGAGGATTTTTGTTAATATTAAATGAGATAGTATATGTGAAATGCTTACAATATTTAATTATCCAGTGAATATTAGTGTTAATTGATTTTTCTTTTGCTGCTGCTATTGGTTTTTATTTCACTCTTCATTTGTAGAATGGAAATAATAGTATGGACTAGGATTGTTCTGATGACTTAATGAGTTATCTATGCAAAGGGCTTAAAACAGTACCTGGCACATTGTAAATTCTCAAAGTGTTTACTAAGCTATTACTATTAAATGAAAGGATCTTTAGAGGGAACTTTTTTGCATTCTCCATTTTCATATCCATATGGAGATGTCCATTATGGAAAATGGCCTTTTCAAAATTTGTGCTGTTAATGACAGAGCTACGACTAGGTCTTTTAAATTTCAGACTAAGCTACATTCAAAGGATTGTAGGTATGCGATTCCTATTTCCTCTCCTGGTGTGGTGAAAACACTTGATTTTCACCTGTTAAAAACCACAGATATAGATCATTTAGCTATAAGTTGTTGAACTTTGGTTATCTGGAGTTGATTATATAGGTTGTTTCTGCCTGCATTAATTACTACTGATGTGTCATCAGAAGCCAAGCTTTGGAAAACTGATATTTATAATGACTAGAAGTTGCAGTTACTTTTCTTGCCACTGGATGGTGCAACATCATTAAGGCAAATGTTTTGCCTGATATTGTTTCTCACTTTCCTGAGCAACTGAAAATTGATAAACGAATTAGACTGTGGTAAATTGAAATACTCCTTTGAACTGGGTCCCAGGAATCTGTAAAAAGTGGGGATTTCCTCTAGTATATTTTTATGTAAGCAAAATCTGGAAAAGAATCGCTGGTTGGATCAAACCCTATGATTTTGCTCTAGTCTGTGGTAATTTAACAAATGATAGTGTTGCAGGAGAATCTGATTCTTCCTGGCAGAATCTTAAAGGGTGATAGGTTTTCCTAGCTTCTCTTGGCAGCTGAGTTATTGATTTTGCCCTAATCTTTAACTTGTATCAAAAAGTTTTCTAGGGCTTCCCTGATGGCGCAGTGGTTGAGAGTCCACCTGCCGATGCAGGGGACACGGGTTCATGCCCCGGTCCGGGAAGATCCCACATGCCACGGAGCGGCTGGGCCAGTGAGCTGTGGCCGCTAAGCCTGCACATACGGAGCCTGTGCTCCGCAACGGCTATCAAAAAAAAAAAAAAAAAAAAACAACTTTTCTACTCTATCTTAAATATAGGTTTTTCCAACCTATGTTTGAGGGTGTGGAAAGTACGTGCTGGAGTGACTAAGGTATTTACTTGGGAAAAGTGCACAGTTGTAAAAGTTGTTTTTGAGAGTGACTATAGAAAAAAGGCTGGAAGGAATGAGACTGTGTAGGGGTGGCTTGGGGCCATGCTAGAAGTTCGGTGATCAAGTCGGAGTGTTTGTGTAGTGGAGAGAACATTTGTAAACATACCTCCTCCTCTATTAACCTAATTTTTGTTTCTATTAATGTAATAGCTACAGAGTTTTAGAAGTTAGTACTTTAAGGCCTATGACAACAGCAGCAGCAACAATAAATCCTTGCCCCATGCTCACTTGAGTGTTACCTTTCCCAAACATTTTTTGGCCTTTACTTCTGATATTCAACCCCATATTCCCTAGTCATATGTTTTTAACTTTTAAAAAGACTAATTTGAGAAATTTCCTCTTGTTGTTATGGAAGATGAGAATTGGAATACTTTTAATACCATGAGGCATTCTTGGTTCCTCTCCCTTCATCTTCTCAAATAGTTATAACACGTTTTGTAACTGCTAAACCTAGTACTGTACTATAATTGCATTTCCTTTCTTGGACAGTTTTCTGTTTTTACTGAGTTTACAGTCCCTTCATTGTTACATATGCTTAGATTTCAAGGCACTATTCATACTTTATCCCAAACTCTACAACAGAATTGCCAGACCTTCTGAACTCGTCTTTTCATTTAAATTCCATTAATACCATTTCATCCCCTCCTTCTCTTAGGAGGCATACCTCTTGGCACTTTCTCTGCATTTTAGCATTTTATTCTGTCCTGTTGTTTTCTTTCCTCATTCTCTCCTGAACTGGTTGCTTCTCTAGACCAGTTTGAACTGCCCTTTACATCACTCTTTTTTGGGGGGTGGAGGGGTGTGCTGCATGGCTTGCGGGATCTTAGTTTCCCGACCAGGGATTGAACCTAGGCTACGGCAGTGAAACCACCAAGTCCTAACCACTGGACCACCAGGGAATTCCCTATATCACTCTCTTTGCTGGATTCTTTTTCTTCCTATTCTCGGTAAAGCAGTCTCTCCTAGTAGCTGTCTTAGAAAAGATGCACGAGAGCTAAATATTTTGAGATCTTTCATCTTTAGAAATGCCTTTTTTTTTACTCTTATTTGATTTTGGCTGGATATAGGTTGAGAATACTTTTTTTTAAATTAATTTATTTTTGGTTGCGTTGGGTCTTCGTTGCTGCGCGCAGGCTTTCTCTAGTTGCAGTGAGCAGGGACTACTCTTTGTTGCAGTTCACGGGCTTCTCATTGCAGTGGCTTCTCTCGTTGTGGAGCACTGGCTCTAGGCGTGTGGTCTCAGTAGTTGTGGCGCACGGGCTTAGTTGCTCCATGGCATGTGGGGTCTTCCCGGACCAGGGCTCGAACCCATGTCCCCTGTGTTGGCAGGCGGATTCTTAACCACTGCGCCACCAGGGAAGCCCGAGAATACTTTTTTTTTTTTTTTTTTTTGCAGTACGCGGGCCTCTCACTATTGTGGCCTCTCCCGTCGCGGAGCACAGGCTCCGGATGCGCAGGCTCCGTGGCCATGGCTCACGGGCCTAGCCGCTCCGCGGCATGTGGGATCTTCCCGGACCGGGGCACAAACCCGCGTCCCCTGCATCGGCAGACGGACTCTCAACCACTGCGCCACCAGGGAAGCCCCCAAGAATACCTTTTATTTACCTTTTTGTATTCTAGTGTTGCCGTTGAGTAGTTCAGAGTTGTTATTCTTGATTGTTTAATATGGCCTGGTTTGTTTCTCTGCAAGCTTTTATAATATTATCTTTATTCCTGAAATTTATCTTTAGCCCTGAAATTTCATGGTGATATAATTTGGTATAGATCTTATTTTATTCATTATGCTAGGCACTAGGTGAGTCTTTCAGTCTAAAATAGATTCCTTTGATTCTGTTAAGTTTTCTTGCATAATTTTTAGATTACTATTTTCTGTGTGTCATTTTCTCTGTTCTTTCTTGAACTTCTATGAGTTAGATGTCAGATCTCCTGGTATGATCTTTTGACTTGTCATATCTCACATACATTCCATTCTTTGTCATTTTGTTGTATTTTTCGAGAGATCTTAATTTTCCCTTACAGCCTTTCTGTTGAGTATATTATTTCTGCCTTTTTAATTTCCAGGAGTTTTCTGGTTCAGGTTACTGTTTCTTCCCCCCACCCCCCCATCTTGTTCTGAGAAGATAAAAAGAACTATATCTTTTCCTCTGTATTGCCCCTGTTTCCTCCAGGTTTCCTTTTTTGTTTGTTTTTGCTTTTTTATTTTGATATCTCATTGGAACTTTGTCCTTCATGCTTTTGCCTGAAGCTCTAAAAAGCTGACTGGAAGCTAAGTAGGCAAGTATGGAGCTTGTCAAGTGGTGAGTTTCACCCTAAAGGTGAAGTATCTGTGTCTTTTCTCAGGGACCCTTTTATTTTCTCTAGAAAATGTCATTTATCTGTTTATTCAACAGTGATTTCTTGAATGCCTGCTTATATGTCAGGCATAGCTCTAGGTGCTGGGAATTTAATAGAATTGAACAGATAAAAATCCCTACCCTTGTTGGATCTTATATTTGGCAAAGGGAGGCAGAAAAAGAAAAAGTAAATATATACAGTATATTTAAGGAATGTTAAAGATTAAAAAGTAAGGAATAGGGTTAAGGGAGTATTAACAGATAATGGACATGGGGTAAGGGGCATGAGGAAGAGTTGCAGCTTAGGATATGTTAGCTAGGGAAAGGAGCTCTGATGGAGAAGAAAGTATTCCAGGATGGGAGAACAGTATATACAGAGGCCTTGAGGTGGGAATCTGCCTGACCTGTGTGTGGAACAACTTGTGGAAGCCAGTACCGTTAGCTAGATCAGAGTAAGATGATATAGAAGATGCTGGGACTCCCCTGGTTGTCCAGTGGGTAAGACTCCACGTTCCCAATGCAGAGAGCCCAGGTTTGATCCCTGGTCGGGTAACTAGATCTTGCATGCATGCCGCCTGCCACAACTGAGGAGCCCACATGCTGCAACTAAAGATCTCGCATGCTGCAGTGAAGGCCCAGTGCAGCCAAAATTTAAAAAATAAATAAGTAAATTTTTTTTTAAAAAGATGATATAGAAAATGCTGAGGTCAGAGTGAACAGGGGGGAGGTGGGCAGAATGTGTAAGACCTTATGGACTATTTTAGGGACTTTTGCTTTTAGTCTTTGTGAAAGATGAGATTTGGAGATAGCCAGTAAGCAGTTGGGTATCTTAAGTTTGGAGTTAAGGGGAGCAGTCTGGGCTATGATATAAAATTTGAGAGTTGCCAGTGTGTACATGGAATTTAAAGCCATAAAATCAGGGAAAAGACGTTCATTCCAATTTTTAGAAAAGTTAGATGAGGAGGAACCAATAATGAAGATTGATGAGTGGCCGGAGAGGTAGGAACACTAGCAGAGTTTTTGTGCAGAAAAGAATGAAGAACTGCTTCAACTGCTGCTAATTATTTTGAGGATAGACAACATGAGATGGAGAGGGAAACTCATGGACTCTAGGATGAGGTTTCTGTCTTGAACAGTTAGGTGGATGGCTTAAAACAGTCTAAATTCTTGGAAGTTTTCCAGTGTTACCTGGTTTCCATCACAAAGGGTTTAGAGCTTTCAGACTGTCCTAATTTCACTTCTATTCAGGAAAGTTTTCTGAAATAGTATTGGTTGTCAGGTTTGTCATTAAGATTAATTAACAAATTCTATGCCTAACTGGGATTGTTCATTCCTGTTCAGAGTTGTTCTTGACAACCAGGTCATTTTAGGACGATTTTCTCAGTAATTCCTAGAGAAACAAAAATATGGGCTGTAGACATAGTCTGAGGTTTGTAGGTGTCAGACAAATGGCCCTCTTTTTTTCTTTTAATTGGGTATGGGAAACAAACTGAAAGGGCCAAGTTGAAGATTTTAGTTAGTTAAAGAGCAGACAGATCCTGGGGAACCTATAATACTTTTGCTTCATGTACTGTGACACACTGTGTTACTAGATGCATATACATCTAGTACTTTTACACTTTCTAATTCATTGACCTGTTCATTATTATGAAACGACCCTCTTTATCCCTGGTAGTATTCTTTTGTGGAAGCTAGTGAAGGGTATGTTTTTTGCTAATAGGAAACATCTTTTTATTCTTTTGCATTAAAATATTAGATATTAAAAAATATTTTTTTAGTTTCCTAATTATAAAATCTCTGTATATAACTATTTCTTCTACTGTCTTGGATCTTATATCACACAGGTTTACAGTTGGACACTTTTGCTCAGAATTGCATACATAGTAAATTTCCAGAACCAAACAAACAAATTTTGAAAGTGTGTTTTTACACCAATTAATTTTAGTATAGCCATGTTCAGAGCCATAGATACAATTTACCTTTTTTTTTTTTCTATGTTGTAGGAATAGACTTTAAGATCAAAACAGTTGAATTACAAGGAAAGAAGATCAAGCTACAGATATGGTAAGTAATGCTAATTTATTCACTTTATGTAGTAGAATGTTAAGTTCCTGAAGGTTAGGCAGTGAAATCCTTCCTTGTCAACTGTTTAAATTCTAGGAAACTTCCCATTCTAAGCCAGTAGTCAGGTGACCTTCCTTCAGTGATGTAAAAAAAAAATTGTTGCCATGGACTTCGGAGTCCGTGAGATCTGGCTTGAGTGTTTTACCTTTTCTACTTACGGTATGAACTTGGGTAAGTTACATACCACTGTGAGGCCCTTATATCTTCATATGTAAAATGGAGATAATATCACCTATCTCAAAAGATTGTTATAAGGATTACATGAAATAATCTAGGTAATGCCTTTAGCACAATACTTTGCTCAGAAACACTATATAAAAATTAATATAATCTTTTTGTTGTTTGGAGAGTCTTTAAGCTAAAAATGTACTTAATGTGTTTATAACTTTTTATAGGCATTATTATTTTCATTAGTTTGTATAGGATTTGCCCCATAGAAGCGCAATAAAATTCTTTAAATTTGTATTCAGGTATGAATCATAGACTTTAAAATTATAATAGCAGCATTTTTCAGTGAATATTAAGTGATCACAATGACCCTGTGAGAGATATATTATTCCTTTTTTTAAAAAATTTTCCTGAACAGCCTTATTGAGGTATAACTGGCATATGATAAACTACACATATTTAAAGTATACAGATTGGTAAGCTTTGACATATATATAAATCTGTGAAACCATCACCATAGTCAAGATAATGAACATATTCATCACCTCAGAAGTTTCCTTAAGCCTCTTTGTAATCTTGCCTTCCTATCCCCAGTCCCCAGGCAACCACTTTTCTGCTTTCTGTCACTATAGACCTGTTTCCATTTTCTAGTACTGTATACAAATGCAGTCATGTAATGTGTTATTTTTCTTTGTCTTTTTTGAGGGGAGGGGTCTGGCTTCTTTACTCAGCATAGTTATTTTGAAAACTATCAATGATTTTATGTGTATCAATAAGTTCATTACTTTTTATTGCTAAGTAGTTTTCCATTGTTAAGATAAATCACAACTTGTTTATTCACCATAAAGCTGCTACAGATCTTTGTATAGGCAAATGCTTTCTTTTCTCTTGGGTTATTCCTATTTTATAGATAATGAAATGGAGGCATTTTGAAATAATTTAACCAAGGTCATACAGCATGTAAATAGCAGAGCTGGGATGCATTACATGCTCAGAATGTAGGGTTGAGAGTGACATTCTTAATTGCTATACTGCCTCCTATAAATAGTAGTTTGTCAATTGATTTTGCTGCTCTTTTCAGTAACTATCGTTTTTCTTTCTTCATTGCCAGTCAACAGTTGTGTTAAATATGAATTCATGTTAATCTTTGGTTTTACTGTAATAGGACATACCATAGAGTGGTTATGAGGATTAGTGATACATGTAAAGCACTTAGAGCAGTCTCCAGTGCATAATTAATGTTCAAGAAATCATAGGTATTATTATTTGGGGATCTCCCATGTTGAGGCTAGAACCCTAAGAATGGTAACATTTTTGAGCAGAGGAACAAGTTAGCAAAGGAAATTGCAAACCCATAGTTGGAGAGTTAGAAAGGAGAATTAGGAGAGAACAATGTCCCAGAATCCAAAAGACAGTTTCAAAAAGTTAGGTATAATTAGAAGTCGGGTATGTCTAACCAGAATGTCTTCATTACCTGACCATGTAATTAGAAGTACAATCTTTATAACATCTTTAAAATTTAATACAAATTTAAATAAAATCTGGACATTTTAAAGCATTTCCTAAATTTAATGATTCTCTTTGAAGCACAACCCACTTGATGATCATTGATTTTTTCTTTTCTTTAACTGGGAAATAACCCAGCAAATGAAAAATGCCTCATATTCTATTTCATTATAATTAAAGTGATCTCAAGGGAAAGGATGTCAATTACTTATTCTGAATTTCAACCAGCCCCTCACGTCTTATTCCGACCTTGTCCCTATATAACATTTGTGTTTCAAGCGCCCTCCTAGGCCTTGCCAGACTGATTGGCTCTCTTCTTAACTGTATCCCCTCTGTATAGGGGATACAATTATTATTTAAGCCAATAATTCTCAAACTTTTTTGACAGTAGGTAAGATACATTTTACATTGTGACTCTGTGACTCAATATACATATACATATGTGTGTATACATATGTGTGTATACATATGTGTGTGTGTATACATGTGTGTGTATATACATATGTGTGTATATACATATGTGTGTGTATATAACAGAAACAGGAGTGTACAAAACAATATTTTTTAAGACATATTTTTCTTTATACAATATATAAAACCTTTGCCCTACTGAATATGTCCTGTTCCTCCTCCTACACTCTGTCCTCCACAGACTCTCCCTTCTGTTTCTTGACCTGTGGCTTTAAACATTTTTCCCTCCTCTTACCATTTTAGTTTCTGTAGCTTTTAGAAGTAAAGAGTAACACGTAATGCTTGTTTTTAAAAAGAGAGCCTTCCTCAGAAGGTGCTCTTTTGAAATAATAAGTCCTCCAGTGTAGCCTTCAAGATTAATCTAGAAAAGATTTCTAGTGTACCTATAAAATCAAGTATAGCAGAGAAATGGCAACATTTATAATTTAGAGTTTATAACACTTTAGAAGGAAAATTTGATGTAGTTTAGGTTTTCATGTATACAATTGACTGCTTTTTTTTAAAATTAATTTTTATTTATTTATTTTTGGCTACATTGGGTCTTCATCGCTGCACGCGGGCTTTCTCTAGTTGTGGCGAGCGGGGGCTGCTCTTTTTTCTGGTGTGCGAGCTTCTCATTGCGGTGGCTTCTCTTGTTGCGGAGCATGGGCTCTAGGCATGCAGGCTCAGTAGCTGTGGCTCGCGGGCTCTAGAGCGCAGGTTCAGTAATTGTGGTGCACGGGCTTAGTTGCTCCGCGGTATGTGGGATCTTCCCGGACCAGGGCTCGAACCCGCGTTCCCTGCACTGGCAGGCAGATTCTTAGCCACTGCGCCACCAGGGAAGCCCTGCTTTTAATTTTAAATATCCATTTTCTTGTAAAGATTAGGAATGAGTGACTGGTTAAAATTTGTGATTAATAGTTTTCAAGAGGTTAGCATTAGGCCAGCTGATTTTGTTTTCTTTGCTTGAGTTGATATGCATGTTAATATTCCAGGGAGAAAAAAAGTTATGTAGCTCCAGGTTAAGAGATCTGCTGGGATATGCTGCAGTGATTCAAGAAAGCTTTTAGGAGGAAAAACCCCATTACTATTAACTTATGATGATACCAAAATTCAAAATGCTATTCTCAACTTCAGTACTTTGCTTCCAGTTGCTACTAAAAAGCACAGTGATTTTTATCTCTCTTTAGTTTGAATGAATATATTCAGGTTCTTGTTTCAGCATGAAAAATTGTTCTGTGATTGAATATTAATTTTGGAAACTTTCTTTAGTCTGTGCTAAAGCTTTGTCTTATTTTTCTTACTCGAATGGTCTTCACTCATTTCTTTCTAGGAATCTTTTAGTTTAACTGTTACATAAGGGTCTCACCTGTCCAAGGCACTTGTATGTGGGCCTGAAAGTAGCTTGTTTGGCTGAGAAGCAGCTAGCTGTGGTTTTTAAAACCCCAGATCTCTAGAAAGTTTCTACCGGAGCGTCTTTTGCTATCTGCATTTTCCGTAGAGTAGTGGGTCCTGCCAGGGAAACAGTCATAGTGAGTTACTTTAAGTCTGCCTTTTCTTTCGGTTTTTTTTTTGTTGTTGTTATTTTTGGGGGTTTTTTTGGCGGGGGGGTCAGAAATGTTTGCCACTGTCAACATTTGTATCTTGTACCAGCAGCAGATTTTAACATCAGCACAGTTACCAGAAACCAGTTAGTATCATATTGTAGAGAAATTAAACATTTACCTACATAAAGTGCCGGATACACGGGAGCCGTCTTTGAGTTTTCCCATTCCCTTAACCCCAACATCCAATTTAGCAAGTCTTGTTGATTCTATCTCTAAAATATGTCTAGAATCCAAATACAATCTGATGTCTCCGTTGTTACCCCCTAGTTCAAGCCACCATTACCTATTCTTTGGACCATTGCAGTAGGCTTTTAATATTCTAACAGGTCCTTACTTCCCCTTTGCCTTCTTCCAGTACTTTTCCCAGGTAACAGCCTTAGTAACCTTTTTCAAATATAAATATGATCATGGTTGTCATTCCTTCCCCTATTTATAACCATTTTGACTTTCCTTTGCATTTCGAATGAAAGCCGAAATTCCAAATCCAAACTCCTTTCCACAGTTTACAGAGTGGTCCCTTGCCTGCTGTTCTGACCTCCTTTTATGCTCCCTGTAATATAGTCTCTCCCCACAGCTGATCTCCTTTCAATTCCATGAACATGGCAAGCTCTTCTCCAGTTTAGGACCTTTGTACATACCCTGTAGACCCCCCTTAACCCACCCAAGTGTAGCTAGACTAAGCATTCTGAAGTACAACTCCATTCCAGAGGCTTCCCATTTCAACAGAAATGAATTTGAAAACTCCAGTTTCTGGCTACTGCCCCTTCTGACCTCATCTCTTACCAGCTTTGCTCCAGCCACTGTGGTCATTTTTTCCTCTCCTGAACATGCCAAGCATATTCCCATCTGTGGGCCCTTGTTATTCACCTGTTCCTTCTGCTTGGAATGCTTTTTATCAGATCTTTGTGTTGCTGCCTTCTCTCATTCAATCTCAGTTCATTGTTAGCCTCTGAGAGAGGCCCTGCATGATGACAAACTAAAGCCACCCCAGTCCTTTAGGCACTATCATGTTTATCTTAGTTTATGTTTGTCATAGTATTTTTTTAGTATCTAAGTTTACCATATTTAAAAAATGTGTTCATTGTTGTTCCCCTCACTAGAATGTCAGCTTTTTGAGGGTGGGGATGCCATCTGTCTGATTTGTGGTCATGTAACCACCCCCTACAACAGACCCTGGCAGATACAGATGCTGAATAAATATTTGTTGACTGAATGACTTTGTTTGATTGGTTTCTGTTCATACTTCACTTCTCACTTACCTTAAACATCACCTCTATAGAGAAGACCTCCTTGATTATCAAGATTGCTTCCTCCCTCCCCTTTACGTCATTCTTCATCACTCTACCCTGTTTACCTTGTTAAGATTTATCACAATTTGGAATTACATATTTATTTACTTGTTTGTTCCTGTCCCCACTGTAATGTAAGCTCTGCAAGGGTAGGTATCAGGCTTTTGACTTTTGACCCGTTTTGGGCGATGAAGACGAGCATAAATTAAACTCACAGTATTTTGGGTGTAGAGAAGTTGCATATCTGTGAGGAAATCCAGGCCTTGTTAAAATAAAACTCAATGTGAGAAATTTAACATCCTAATTTATAAAGTAAATAACTTCATTATGTTACCAAAAGCACAAAGTTACGAAATTTGGGGTCTCTGCCTTGCCCGAGCAGCTTCATGTTGTCTCTGGCCTGTTCTGGTACTGTCAGTGTCCAGACTAAAAATAACTGTCATAATAGTAGCCAGAGCACACGGCTTCTTTGACCCTGTGTGTGGGACTAACAATTAAGGAAATAAGCTCTTTTAGTTCCTGGGAATATATCACTCCCTTCATTATATGTCAGTGGGAAAAAATAGGATTTTACAACATTCTCTTAGCTGTGCATCTGTCATTTTATGTAAGGAAAATTCTATTGCCATTGATTCATAATTTCAGAAATCTGATTATACTACATAGGCTGAGAAGAAAAAATTTTTAATAGGAGAGGAAGACCAAGTGGTTTTGAAAACAGGCTCAAAAACCTGTAATATGGGACATAAAAAGGTAATGTGAATATATACAGTGTTTAATTGCTCTTCAGATAATAAACACCTGCTTTTGCTGATTGGAGTCAACCTGCTGTCTTTAGACCTGGGTGTATGTGTTTTAGGTTTTATGCAAACCTAAAAATAATTTGACCATGAATTAGCAGCTGTGGCTATTTTTAGCCCTGGGCAGAGGGTCACCAATTAGCCTAGAGGTAGTGAGGCAGGGACTCCCTTTCTGCTTTGAAATAAATTGTTGATTGCATTAACAATTGGTAGGGATTGGTATTATAGGAGGATCCAGGAAAAGGATAATTTTAAAAGACTTAGCAAGGAGAGCATATAAAAAGAAGGAAGAGGGGTTGTAAGAAGTTTTGGGAGATGGAGGAGACAAAAATCAAAGAACAGATGGAGTAGTATGCCATCAGTGAAAACAAAAACTCTGATTTTGTTTTGAAATCATGATTACTTTTTCAGAAGGGCCATTAATATTTCAATATCTTTATCAGTATTTCATAACTAAGCAGCATAATAATATAAAAATAAAATTTCCTCTCCAGGTGCCATTGATTTAGATTTAGCTAAGTAGTTTCTTTGCAGTGTGTTTTTTTCTTGGTGGAGAATCTAGTCATAGATTTGACACTGAAGTGTGTATATAATTTGCTAGTTGTGTAGTGTGAATGAATGGGGACGTGAGCCATATGAATACCTGGGTGTAACAGTGTTCCAAGAATGTTAGACAGTGTTGGGGGTGACATTCATAGCAGAATGCTGTGGAAGATTTTTTCCCCTAAATTGTTATTACTTATGATAAAAATTGAAATGCAAGTTTTCTATCCCTCCTACATTATAGCTGTTAGACACTACTGGAAGCCCGGTCCTGTATGTTCTTTGTCTTGGATAAGTACTTTCTTTTTTTTGCGGTACACGGGCCTCTCACTGTTGTGGCCTCTCCCGTTGCGGAGCACAGGCTCCAGACGCGCAGGCTCAGAGGCCATGGCTCACGGGCCCAGCCGCTCCGCGGCATGTGGGATCTTCCCAGACCAGGGCACGAACCCATGTCCTCTGCATCAGCAGGCGGACTCTCAACCACCGCGCCACCAGGGAAGCCCTGGATAAGTACATTTTTAGCCTGGATTTTAGGTAGGAAACTTTAACCCCTCCCTAGTGGGATAGAATTATTAGTTAATTTATACTTCTTTTTGCGATTTACAAAAGAACTAAACTATTTCTACTGTGATAGGACAAATTTTTATTGTTTTTTCATGAAAACATTTATAATTACATCTGTTTTAAGGCAACTTGTAACTAAATAGATTAATAAAAGATAACATAAGAATTTGGAATTGAGAAAAATGTAAATATACTGTCTCTAAAGGACAACTCATTTGCTATGCTTAATTTGTAAAATTTACCTATAAACTTCTTGGTGTCCAACACAAAAAGGGCAGGGAGAGAGGGCTACCAACAAAAAAAGTAAGTTATTCTTTTCAGAAATAATGTAAAGAAAGCAGGAAAGAACAGGTCATAACTAATACACTATAAGTTTTCATAAAGCTATTTGTAATGATTCTAATTTGTTGACATAATATTGAGATAATGGAGATAAAATTGTGTCTAAGAAGGTATATAAATACATAAATACAAATGCATACATGTGCGTGTCTGTGTGTGTGGCCTTTTAGTAGTCTAACCTAATTTAAGGATGCAACATAGAATTGATAGCAAGTCTATTAGATGGTTTTTCTTAAATGTCATTTTTTTGGATAGGTATTACATTACCTCCTAACTCTGCTTTTGCACACACACCCATTTTTAACACAGTAGACAGAACAATTTTTTTTTAAACCCAGATTAAGTTATTTCTTTTCGTAAAACCCTCCAATAGACTTCCCATCTCACTCAGAGGAAAAGCTGCGATGCTTGCCGAGGCCTATAAGATCCTACATGATCTGCACTCCCGCCCCACCACCTCTCTGATCTCCTGCTAGTCTGGCTTCACCCCTTCCATTCCAGTCACATTGATCTCCTTTCTATTCCTCAACCATGCCTCAGGACCTTTGCACTTGTTCTTTCCCCTTCTTGGAATACCATTGCTCCCACATATTTGCATGGCTCACTTCCTTATTCCCTTCACTTCCTCTACTCTGTTTAAAATTTCACTTGTTTGCACCATCCCCAGCATCAGCCCCTAGTCTCTTTACTTTTTGTCTTCTTGACACTTTTCACCCTCTGAAGAAGTGTAATTCCAGAAATTAGTATGACAGGGCTGAGATTCTCTTAAGAAAATTGAAAAGTCCAGCCAAATCTTTAACTTGGCTAAATAAAAAAACATATTATATTACTTTCATACAGAAATAGGCTTCAGGCAAAGCCAGGGTTTTGCTTGTGAAGGAATTTTGATTATAGCTTAAACACACACAACTATTAACTTGAGAGAGCTCTGAATACCATAGACATAGAGCATCTCTATAGAGATGGTTTTGACTTAGGACATTTTAAAAGCACAATTAAATTTTGGGTCACATATAATGATATTATTACATGTTTGCATATTTTTATACTATAGATTCTTTGGGGTTATCTATAATAAATACAAATTAATTATAAAATTTTACTTTAGTTATCCCTACTACTTTGTTTGTAAAAAAAAAAAAAACCCCAAAGATCCAGGGAGGTTAAATACCTTCAAGGTCACTCAGCTGGAAGGATTGGAACCTGACAATAAAGTTGGATCTGACTGCAGACCCACGTTCTGTGTGTGTTCTTGCATAATGCCTAGCACATGGTAGACCCTCAGTATATATTTGAATTGATGGATAAATGGATAGGTGTCAGATATATGAACATATAATGCACACTGTGATTAAATGTAAGGAATATTAACGTATTGGTAGTTCCTTTTTTTTGCGGTACGCGGGCCTCTCACGTTGCGGAGCACAGGCTCCGGATGCACAGGGTCAGTGGCCATGGCTCATGGGCCCAGCCGCTCTGCGGCATGTGGGATCTTCCCAGACTGGGGCACGAACCCGTGTCCCCTTCATCGGCAGGCGGACTCTCAACCACGCGCCACTAGGGAAGCCCTGGTAGTTCTTTTACATTCCTTGCTACTCATATTTTTAGACATATAAGCACTATTTTTAAAAATGTACATTTTTGAGGGTCACATAACTAAATTGGAATGCCTTGATTCTAAAATATAATAAAGGACTGCTAGGTAAGATTCTGAAATACTGACTCATTAACAAACATTTGAGTGTTTATTCACCATGTAGATACTCTGGATTTTGCAGTGAACAAGACAGACAAATCTCTGATGGAACCTACATTTTAGAGGACATGGAAGACAGTAAATAAATCTGTAATAAGTGCTTTGCAGAGAGGTAAAGCAAGGAGATGGAATAGAGAGAGACTGGATGACTATTTAAATTGGATGGGCAGAGAAGGCTTCTGATAAGGTGATGGTTAAAATACAAAGATGAGGTGCCAACCATGTACAGGACTGTGGGCACAGCTAGTACAGAAGCTCTCTGGTGAGACCAAGCTTGTGAATTTGGAGACATGAAAAAATGTGGTTCTAGCTGTCAGGGAAAAGAGTGCCTCAAAATTTGGGGGGGGGGGCTGGTGAAAAGTACAAATCCTGTAATACTTTGTAAACTTCAGGGTAAGGATTTTGGGATTGGTTCTGGTTATAATGGATCGCCATTGGAATTTTTAGTTTGTTTTTTTTAAGCCTAGTCATGTTTTCCGTTTGTTTATTTGTTTTGTAATGGCTTTATTGAGACATAATTCACATACCTTATAATTCACCCATTTAAAGTATACAATTAAATAGTTTTTTAGTATATTTGCAAGGTATATTCACCATGATCACAATTTTAGAACATTTTTATACTTCTGGAAAGAAACCCATACCCTTTAGCAGCCTCTTTCCATCCTGCCCAAACCCTTCATCCAGGGTAACCACTAACCTACTTTCTGTCTCTGTAGATTTTCCTGTTCTGGATATTTCATATAAGTGGAATTATATTACAATATGTGATCTTTTGTGTCTGATTTCTTTCACTGAACATAATGTTATCAGGGTTCACCCATGTTGTAGCATATATCAGTACTTCGTTCCTTTTTATGGCTGAATAATATTCCATTGTATGGATATACTACATTTTATTTACCCATTCATTAGTTGATGAACATTTAGGTTGTTTCTACTTTTTTTTTGACCAGTTCTTTCAGATTTTCCACATAGATGATCATGTCATCTGTGAACAAAGACAGTTTTATGTCTTCCTTCCAAACCTGTATACCTTTTTTTTTTTTTTTTTTTTTTGTCGTATGCGGGCCTCTCACTGTTGTGGCCTCTCCCGTTGCAGAGCACAGGCTCCGGACGCGCAGGCTCAGCGGCCATGGCTCACGGGCCCAGCCGCTCCGCAGCATGTGGGATCTTCCCGGACCAGGGCACGAACCCGTGTCCCCTGCATCGGCAGGCGGACTCTTTGGGAAAATATTCCCAAACCACATAACCTGACAAAGGACTTACATGTAAAAAGAACTCTCAACACTCAATAGTTAAAAAAAAAAAAGGGGTGGGGGGAACCATCCAATTAGAAAATAGACAAAAGAGGGAATTCCCTGGCGGTCCACTGGTTAGGACTCTGTGCTTCCACTGCAGGGGACACGGGTTTGATCCCTGGTTGGGGAACTAAGATCCTGCATGCTGCACTGTGCAGCTAAAAAAAAAAAAGAAAGAAAAGAGGCAAAAGACATGAATAGACATTTCACCAGAGAGGATATATGCATTGCAGATAACTACATGAAAAAGGGTATAACATCATTAGCCGTAGAGAAATACAAATTAAAATGATGATGAGATATCACTGCATGCCCTATTAGTACAACTAAAATAAAATATAGTGAGAGCACCAAATGCTGATGAGGATGCAAAGAAACTGGGTCTCTTACATTGCTAGTGGGAATGTATTAAAGTAGTATAGCTACTCTAGAAAGGTCTGGCAGCTTCTTATAAAGTTAAACATACACTTACCATCTGACTCAGCAGTAACATTCCTGGGTGTTCATCCCAGAGAAACGAAAACTTACGTACACACAGAAACTTGTACACGAATGTTCATAGCAACTTTATTTGTAATAGCCAAAAACTAAAAACGACCCAAATATCCTTACACGGGTGAGTGATTAAACAAATTGTGATGAGCCCATTCAGTGGAATACTACCCAGCAATAAAATGAAACAGACTAGTATTACATGCAACAACTTGGGTAGATCTCAAGGGCATTATGCTGGAAAAAGTGAAAACAACCGTTTCAAAAGGTTGCTTTATGCATGATTCCATTTATATAACATTCTGGAAATGGCAAAAGTAGAGAAATGGAAAACGGATTATTAGCCAGGGTGTAGGGACTATATAGGAGGTAGAGAGAGGAGTGAGTGATACAGCAGTTTTCTGCCTTCTTTGTGGCAGTGACTACACAACTCTATACATGTGATAAAATTGCAGAGAGCAGTACTCTAATAATGTCTGTAGATTGTACCAGTGTCAATTTCTTTTTGTACTATGATGTAAGATGTTACCATCGGGAAAAACTGGGTAAAGGGTACACAGGATTTCTTTGTACTGTTTTCGAAATTTCCTGTGAGGCTGTAGTTATTTTAAAACAAAAGTTTTAAAAAGAAGTTTGCTGGGAAGGGGAACAGAGAAATGCAGTGTTAGTTGGAGGGATGTGGGGTTGAGAGTGGGGTTTTTTGTTTGTTTGAATTTTGCTTTTTTTAGAAAAGATAGGGGAGGGACTTCCCTGGTGGCGCAGTGGTTAAGAATCTGCCTGCCAATGCAGGGGACTTGGGTTCGAGCTCTGGTCCAGGAAGATCCCGCATGCTGCGGAGCACCTGGGCCCGTGCGCCACAATTACTGAGCCTGTGTTCTAGAGCCCGTGAGCCACAACTACTGAGCCCGCGTGCCACAACTACTGAAGCCCACACGCCTAGAGCCCGTGCTCTACAACAAGAAGCCACCACAATGAGAAGCCCGCACACCACAACAAAGAGTAGTCCCCGCTCGCCGCAACTAGAGAAAGCCCGCGCACAGCAACAAAGACCCAACGCAGCCAAAAATAAATAAATTTTTTAAGAAAGGGGGGGGGAGACTTAAACATGTACATATGCTAATTATAATGATCCATAAAAAGAAATTGGTGATGCGAATGAGGGAAAAATTACAGGAGCAAAATATCTTAAATCTTTGGCTTGAAAGCATTGAAAAATACTACTATTTACGTATTTCTGTCCTGTTATTTATAAATGAGGTTATCTTTACAACTTTTTGTAAATGATTCTAAAGATAAATGTGGCTGTACTATGGTGTAGTCCTTTAATGTTCTCAAAATTCCACAAGCTTTTGTATTACATTGTGGAACTACATCACTAAATAAATGGAATTCCAAGAGTTTTTATCACACTTGCTGGTATTCGTCTTTAAATAACTTTAAAAAGAATTTTATGTCACTTTGTACTGTTCTCCCTTTCCGATTTTTTTTTTTTTCTTTTTTTTTTTTTTCTTCCTTTCCGATTTTCATCCAGTATTGGTAGGTTGTTAATTTCCTTAGACTAAAAAGTATTTGCACATATATATGTTTACAAATAACTGTAATTGTATACTATTTGAGAATTAAATGAGTGGTGGTTCTCTTTTGTTTTGTGTTATATAGTGGATTTTAATCTCTATTTTACCAAACTATTCTACTGTTTTGCCCTTTATCTAGAACTTAGTAATATCAAATGCTCAGTGCAAATTATTGGTTGTTTATTTCAGGGATACGGCAGGCCAGGAGCGATTTCACACCATCACAACCTCCTACTACAGAGGAGCAATGGGCATCATGCTAGTATATGACATCACCAATGGTAAAAGTTTTGAAAACATCAGCAAATGGCTTAGAAACATAGATGAGGTAAGACCTAGAAATTGCGTAAACCCTACATAAACACACATTTGTGTCCTTGGTTAAGAAGAATAAATATTCCAGTTGATCTTATAGTGTTTGCTATCATTACTGTTGAATATTTCTACTTGTTTACAGGGTAATGTTATTTTTTTGCCTACCTTTTTCTTAAAATTTTGGGCAGATCTGTTTTGAACCCCATCCAAGGCAATTACCAGATCACCCAGAAACTCTATACAGTCATCTTGTAAGATAGCCCCAACTAGAAGCTACCAGTGGTTTTACACACCTGTCTAAATGAATTCTTTCTTGGGGAATTTTTATTGAATGAATGAATTACAGTTTCAATAGTAATTTTAAAAACGTATTTTTGGGAATTCCCTGGCAGTCCATGGGTTAGGACTTGGCACTTTCACTGCTGTGGCCCGGGTTCAATCCCTGGTCAGGGAACTAAGATCCCACAAGCTATGTGGCATGCCAAAAATAAATAATAAATAAATAAAAACGTATTTTTAAGTTATGGAAATACCGTATCACTTCTAGACATTTTGAAAGATACAGAGTACTAATACAGTGAAATGCTAACCAAGAAAATAGTGCCATGTCATTGCACGTGGAGATGTCAGTTTTTATAAGGTAGTGTGTCAAAGCATGCCTGTTTCTGTGCTGCAGCATAGGTAGCTTCTTGTTGGAATTATTTTTCATGTCTTATTTCTACCTTCTATGCTTTGAATTTCATTAAGACTAACTCTTGGGAATTCCCTGGCGGTCCAGTGGTTAGGACTCTGCACTTCTACTGCAAGGGGCCCGGGTTTGATCCCTGGTCGGGGAGCTAAGATCCCACAAGCTGTGTGGCACGGCCAAAAATAAAAAACCTCTTTAAAGCAACTTTTGGCTGGAAACACAAAGACCAAGTCTTAAGCCAGTATTAGACCCAAGGTAATAATATCTTCAATGGTAACAATCCTAAGGGCTTATTACTAACTTTTCTGTTGCTACAAGAAGTCTGTTAGTATTTAATAATCTGTTAATGAGACAGATTTTGAAACCAAAAACAAAGCCTCCATTTTAAAATTTCCTTAGCCTTTATTTTATTGTTTGGCCAAGTAGCATGTGTAATAAGAGCAATTTATATACAGAGACTATGCAGTGTTCCAGCAGCAACCGATTTTCCAATTCTGTGACATCAACTGGATGTCCTACAATTCAATCCTGTTCTGACACTGATTACTCAGTCTTAGTGTCAGACTCCACAGGTTTAAGGACTCAGTCCCACAAGACTGCTCTTCCTTCAAATGCAAGTCCTGGGTCCCCCAGGCTACCTGCACTTCTGTGTGACTTGGCTACAAATTTGGAGGTTCCCATGACCCATTTTGGGGTTCAGTAATTTGCTAAAATGACTCACGGAACTCAGGAAAGAGCTATACTTACAATTGTATTATAAAGGACACAACTCTGGAACTGCTAAATGGAAGAAATGCATAGACAGTGTATGGGGGTTGGAGAATGCAGAGCTTCTAGGCTGTCTCTGGACATGTAACCCTCTTGGCACCTTGATGTGTTCACCAACACAGAAGATACCCTAACTTCATTGTTTCCAAGTTTTAATGGGGGCCTCGTTACATAGTCATGATAATTAAATCACTGACCTCTGGGATTGACCCTAATCTCTAGCCCCCTTCACCTCGTGGCGGGTGGGGGTTAAAAGTCTGAACCCTCAGTGTTTGGTTCCTCTGGTGATCAGCCTCCATTGTGAAACTCTGTAGAGGCCCTGCCGAGAGTCCTCTATTAGCATAAATTTAGGTAAACAGAAAGAGGCTTGTTATGAATAACAAAAGACACTCAGCAAATTAGGAGCACCGTGCCAGGAATAGGAACAAAGACCAAAAATATGTTTTTTATTATACCACAGGCTCATACATTTAACTTGGTAGGCTGGATGGCTTAAGTTTCCCAGCATGAGAACTAACATACGTAAAACCCAGCCATTAAAAAAAAAATCTGTTTTTCTGATATATAAGAGATAGACTTTGTCTAATTTTTAATGTGTTGTAGAAATTTAAACTTTAACAGCTGAATTGATCCAGCAACATTTAAGAAAAGATTATATATATCATGGTCAAGAGAAATTTACCTAGGAATGCAACATATGAAATAATGTAATACACCATATTAATAAAAGACAAAAAACATATTATCTTGTCAACAGACACACGCAAAAAACCCCATTTGGCAAAATCTAAAAGACTTCTGTGAAAATCCCACAGACAACATCATCCTTTCCCCTATGATCAAGGACATGATTAGGATGCCTGCTCTGACCACTACTGTTTAACATTCTACTAGAGGTTCTAGCCAGGGCATTTAGGCAAAGAGAAAAAAGAGCACCCAGATTGGAAAGTAAAACTATATTTGTAAATGGTATGATCTTGTATATAGAAAATCCTAAGGAATCCACACACTTCCACCAAAAAATAAAACTATTAGAACTAATAAACAAGTTCAGTACGGTTGTAGGAAGCAAGATTAGTATACAAAAATCAGTTGTATTTATATACATTAGCAGCAAATAATCAAAAAATGAAATTAAGAATATAATTTTAGTTATAATAGCATCAAAAAGAAAAAAATAAGAAAAATTTAACCAAAGAAGCACAAAGCTTTGAAAACCATAAAATGTTGTTAAAAGAAACTAAAGAATATCTAAATAATTGGAAAGACATCCCATGTCCATGAATTGGAAGATTCCATATTGTTAAAATGGCAGTACTGCCCAAAGTGTTCTGAGGATTTAGTGAAATCCCTGTCAAAATCCCAGCTGCTTCTTTCGGATAGCGGAGGGGGTTGACAGGCTGATTCTAAAATTCATATGGAAATTCAAGGTACCCAGAATAGCCAAACAGTCTTGAAATAGGCAGTGATGTTTAAGCTGAGACCTGAAGAGATGAGTAGAAGGTATCCAGATGCGGATGGGGCTGGTGGAAATAATATGATGGATTCAAATTTAAGACAAACCAAGTCTCATAAATTACTTTTGGTGTCCAGAGAACATAATTGTGTTGCTGCAGGGATATTTCAGGGAAAGGTGTATTGGGCCAAAGACAGACAATTTGAGATATTTTCCCCATCCCATGGGTTGCTTTTTCATTCTGCTGATAGTGATCTTTGACACATGGAAGTTTTAAATTTTGATGATGTACAATTTATCTGTTTTTTCTTTTTTGTTGCTTATGCTTTTGGTGTCATATCTGAGAAATCATTGCCAATTCCAAGGTGATAAAACTTTTTCCCTATGTTTTTTTTCTAAGCGTTTACTAGATTTAGGTCTTCTATTTAGGTCTTTGATCCAATTTTGAGTATGGTATTGTAAGTTAAAGGTCCAAATTCATTCTTTTGCATGTTGATATCTGGTATTCCCAACACCACTTGTTGAGAAGACTGTCCTTTCCCCCATTGGATGATCTTGGCACTCTTGTTGAAAATCATTTGATGGTGTACACAAGAGTTTATTTCGGGTAACTCTATTCTGTTCTTTTTGTCCATGTCTGTCCTTATGCCAGGAGCACACTGTTTTGATTACTGTAGCTTTGTAGTAAGTTTTGAAATCAGGAAGTAAGTGTGAATCTTCCAACTTTGTACTTCTTTTCAAGATTGTTTTGGCTATTCAGGGTCCCTTGATATTCCACATGAATTTTAGAGATGGATTTTCCTATTTGTGCAAAAGATTTCATTAGGATTTCAGTGGAGCAACATTTGTTTTTAACTGATTTTTGTGCATGGACTCCCCTAGCAATGTGACTTTTTGAGACTCTAAGGGCTCTATAGAATTTTAAACTAAGGTTTCTTATAGGGTAATACACATTATCTAAAATCGTGATCCAGCTTGGATTTAGACTATGTGTAAGAAATGACAGTTTCAGATCTTTTGCATATGTCCTTTCTTGTTGAGAATATTTCTAGAAACTAGACAGCCTCCTATAAAGTCATTTTTATTAAGGCATAATTCATGGTAGTGTGTAAATTAAATTTTTATTTCATTTTAGCATGCCAATGAAGATGTGGAAAGAATGTTACTAGGAAACAAGTGTGATATGGATGATAAAAGAGTTGTACCTAAAGGAAAAGGAGAACAGGTAAAAAGCTCTGAATGAGACTAATATGCTACCCTTTCTTTGTGAAGATGGTGTTGCATTTGATTGTTTTTACGTTAGTGGTAGTGGAGTGCACTTGAGCTATTTGCATCCTTTTAAAAATGCTATAGGAAATGATAGCTTATCATTTGAGTGAATTTTTGTTTGTTTGTTTTCTAAGGAGCTTGACCATTTGAGTCTTGACCCATTGAAATAATCTGTTCATTTTAGATAACCTAGTTGAGATTACTACCTTTAGAATAATATTACTGTTTCCTTTAGGATGCTGAAGTCATCAATTGGTAACCTATACTTGATAATTTTATGATGATATTTTGCTTCTATTTTAGATTGCAAGAGAGCATGGTATTAGATTTTTTGAGACTAGTGCAAAAGCAAATATAAACATCGAAAAGGCGTTCCTCACATTAGCTGAAGATATCCTTCGAAAGGTAAATTTCTTTTTTCTTTTTCTTTTCTTTTTCTTTTTTCTTTTTTTTTTTTTTTTTTTTTTTTTACTGCTAAGGTGCCTGGTGTCACATTTGAGCATTTCATGTTTTCTAAAGTACTAGATTTACATACAGAAATTGGGTTTGGGTGGTATTGTTTCTAAATGTTTACCCATCACCAATATATAATCCTCCAAAGTAAAGAAAGGAACTGGAAGGAACAGGCAGCCATCTAGAAATCTCTAGGATCTAGTCAGTGGTAACAGTTGACACCCTGAGCTCCAGTACTCAGTCTGTAGCCTAATTTCATACACCTTTTTCCAACTTTTTGTCTGGTCCATGGTGTTATGGCTCTTCTGTTTCATTTCTCTTATATATCCTTTGCATTCCCATAGATAAAAAAATTAAGATAAGAGGTGAATCTATGATGTAGTTATTGCTACAAAATCACTATTCTTCTATATAGTCATTTCTCAGATGTGCCAGTGAAGGGCATGTATATACTATATACTGAATAAATAGAGTAAGTCTGCCCCCAAATTTCATTTACCCAATCATTTCAACTTGTAAGGTACCAAAAAAAAAAAAAAAAAAAAAACTGAAAATTGATCTCGGGGGATTTTACCTCGAGGTTACTTTCTGGGTTTAATTCGTGAATCCCAAAATTTGCCAGTACAAGTAACTTGTAGCAAAATTGGGAAACCTGATTTTCATATTTTCCCCTCAAATGAGTAGATAAAATACACAGTTATGAATTAAGGTTATGAGTCCTGAATTCTCTATTCAATCTTATGGTGTATTTAAAATGCAAGTAAAATAGAGAAAATCTGACACAGTCCTGAAGGAGGAGCAAGCATTGTATAGGAGAAAATTTAATTGCTTCTGGTAACCTTTATGTTTTTATACTTGAGATATCAGTATTTTCCCCCCCAAAAAAACCCCTCAAATTTCATACACACACACATATAAATCTAAGCTGTAATAGAGGTGGTATTATCGAGTGTAAATCTAATGAAATTTCTGAGGAACCAAGCAACTTAATTTTTTTGAGGGGAGAGCAATCTGTTTACTATAGTGTTCAAACTAGAAAAAACAGTTATCACTTATTGCTGTTGAGAGTAACTACAAAAGTTGTGCCTGTCCACATCTGCTGACATCCTGCATATCATGTCTGATATCTATAATGTATTGATATATTGAGTAATAAAAAGCAAGTTAGGATATAACATGTGTGGTAAATGATCTTTTAAAAATTATATATGGTACCAAAAAACACATGTACACATATATACACACACATTTGGTTATACTTAGCAAATAAGGATCTGGAAGGATATATACCAGACTCTAAGTAGTGAGTACTCTAGTGTGATGGTGGGAAGGGGATGGGGATACAGGACAGAATCACTTTTACTTCATGTACAGTTTTGTTTTGAAATTTTAACTTGCTTCTTTTTAAAGTTATAAAAACAATTAAAAAATATTTTTACACAACTGGATATAGGTAAAAACCCATTAGAATTCCTTGAGGAAATATATTTTTATTTAAAAATATTCCTGTAAGAAACAAAAATTAAAGTAGAACAGAAAAATACTAGGTAGACTACGAAAAAACATTTGTATTTTTAATTAAATGAAGGGAATAACAGAAAAATACTTTAATTGGTGGAAAGTATAATACTTTGTATTTCTGAGATTGGTGGGTTACAGTGAAAAATTATTTCAGTACTTATAGGAATTATCACAAAACTTACTGAAATACCCGTGTTCTCTGTGTTTTTTCTCTTTCTGGAAATTTGGTCTTCTCCATTGTTTCTGACTTCTTTCTGTATTATATCCCTTGATCTTCTTCCAAATCTTTGCATTTCAAAAAAATCGTGCTATATAGGCATATAATTTGTGTGTCAGTGAGGTAGATCTTCCTTATCATATTAAAGGTTAAAAGGTATGGATGCACCAATAAATAAAGATCTCAGTCTAGAGTCTTCCCCAGGTAGGCAGGCCCAATTGTGAGGCAGCATTTTTTCCCCGTACACATACATGCACTTTTCGGTGTGATAAAGTTATGAGTTAAAACATCAAATGTAAACTTGCTTTAAAAGATGTAAAATACAGTAGTGATTCCTGACTAGCAACCTTCTGTGCAGTGCTTTTTCTCCTGAGTTGATAAAAGAAAAAAGAACTTTAGAATGAAAGCAATTTAAAACATTTAAAACTTAATTATTTGAATAGATAATTCATTTCCATGATTCAGACATTTAAAATAAAAAGTAAACATACAGAGAAGTTTCTCACTATATTCCCCCAACTCCTCATCCCTCCCGCATGGGTAACCAATAATTAATTTCTTAGTTACTAATATATGAGTAAATATGAATATATATATTTTATTCCCATCCTTCCCCCCCACCTTTTTTTTTTTTTTTTGTGGTACGCGGACTATATTCCCCCAACTCCTCATCCCTCCCGCATGGGTAACCCATAATTAATTTCTTAGTTACTAATATATGAGTAAATATGAATATATATATTTTATTCCCATCCTTCCCCCCCACCTTTTTTTTTTTTTTTTTTTGTGGTACGCGGACCTCTCACTGTTGTGGCCTCTCCCATGGCGGAGCACAGGCTCCGGACGCGCAGGCTCAGCGGCCATGGCTCACGGGTCCAGCCGCTCCGCGGCATGTGGGATCCTCCCGGACCGGGGCACGAACCCGTGTCCCCTGCATCGGCAGGCGGACTCTCAACCACTGTGCCACCAGGGAAGCCCCCCTTTTTTTTTTAAAGAAAAAAAAAACACGTAAGGCAACATGCTCTGCACTGTTTGGCACTTAATATAAGTAAAATAATTCCATTTTTAAAATAACTGAGTGCTGCTCCTTTGAGTAGTCTATTATAATTAAACAGGTTTCCCAGTGAGGGACATTTAGGTGATTTTCAGCCTTATGATCTCATAAATTGTGTTGTAGTGAATAATCTTTATATTATTTTACACATGTGCAAGTATATTTGAAGGACAGATTCCCAGAAGTGGCCAAAGAGCATATAGTACATTTATAATTCTGATACATGCTTGCTACCTTCTGCCTGAGGGCTGTACCCTTTTATACTCCTGCCAGCAATATATGAGAATGTCTGTTTACTCAAACTCTTGACCAACATAGTGAATTATAAGACTTCCAGATGTTTTCCAACCTGACAGGTGAAAAACACAGATTTAATTTGCAGCTCTCTTATGAATAAGATGAGCATTTTTAAAGATATGTTTAAGAAGCACCTTTGTGTTCCTTTTCTGTAAACTTTTTTGTTTATTCTTTTGCCCACTTTTGCTATTTAGTTATTGGCCCTGTTTTTGAGAGTCTGTTTCAAGGGTCTAAGTTAAATGGTGCAAGGACAGACTGTGAGTGATATGCTAACTGAATAAATGTAGTGACCTCCCTGGCTATAAGCACCCATATATCTTTAACTGACCCATACCCAGGAGTCCCAGAGAAAGAGTACTTCCTATGCAACTTTTTTTTCTGTGGCCAGATGCTGAGCTGCCTATTTCTCTTCTGTGCATTTTTCACAAAGACCTTTTTAATGCAAAACTTGCATCTTTAACATACAGTGAAAAGAAGAATTCCATAAGGCAGTGAGATTAGGTGGGTTAGCTCAAAGTGCAAGTAGAAATTTCACCTCAGTAAGAATTAAGCAGGCCTCTCTTGGGCTATGTGAGTTTTAGAAATTATTTTAGTTCTTTCCCCTTGAGCTACCTTAACTTTATATTGTTTCCATGAGAAAATAAGTTCCCACTTATATCCTAGCTTCTAAAATTCCATTCATGATGAACACTGTTACACAACAGCATGGATAAATCACACAGGATAAATTGCATAGGCTGACACTGAGTAAAAGGAAAAAGAAATCAGATACAAAAGAATACATAAAATATGGTTCCATGTATATGAAGGTCAAAAACAGAAAAAACTAATCTGTGGTGGTAGAAATCAGAGTATTGGTTACCTTTAGGAGGGTAGTACTGACTGGAAAGGGACACAAGGGAGCCTTCTGGGGGCATATTATATATGTTCTATATTTCGATCTGGTGGTTTCACAGCATATATTAAAAATCCATCAAGCACAGTTTAGATTTGTATACTTTGCTGTAGGTATGCTCTCCCTAAAATGAATTCCGCTTTCACACATACAGTGTAGGCTGTCCACTTAAAACAGTATATTCTTCTGATTATACAAGTTAATATTTAGGATGTTGGGGTAATGCAGGATTATACAAAGAGGAGAATAAAATAATTCATAAACCCACCACCTAAGGGTTACTACTATTAACATTTTGGTGTCTCTCATTTTGATTTTTTTCTGTATCCATTTTTAACATGAATTATACAACTTTGCATTCTGCCCCACCCTATTCCCTCCACTTAATGTTAATGTATCATGGTTAAAATTGCCTTTTTAAAGCAATGCTATGGAAATACAAGGTCCAATCTCAAAAGGCAAGTAAAACTAAACAGAAAGGGGCTGTTTCACTTCTCTGAAGTTAGACATGATCCAACATTGGTTTTATACATATGCTTGATGATGCTTTTTAAGTACTAAATACTCAGGGGTCAGGCCAGGAGATAATATACCTCTCTTCACAAGAGTTAGGGCAGAGAAGATTTCAGAAGTTCTACAAAGGAAAGCCAGGAGGCCTCAAGACATTTCACAACTTGGAAGAAAAAGGCAAAATGAAGATCAAAAACAAAACTTCCATTTCTTTACTTTGCATGGGAGAGAAAACCTATCTCATGTGACTGTAATTGCACTGTTACATAAATTAACATTTATGAGAATATTGCTGTTAAATCTTGATTTATCCATGGCAGTGTTTTTTCACGGGTTGCTTTCCTTGTGTGTTTGTTCCAGACCCCTGTAAAAGAGCCCAACAGTGAAAACGTAGATATCAGCAGTGGAGGAGGCGTGACAGGCTGGAAGAGCAAATGTTGCTGAACGCTCTCCTGTTCCATCAGTTGCCATCCACCACCCTGTTTTCTCTTCCTGCTGCAAAATAAACCACTCTGTCCATTTTTAACTCTTCAACAGATATTTTTGTTCCTCATCTTTTAACTCCTAGTCCACCTGTTTTATTTGTTCTTTCATCTGTGACTGCTTGCTGACTTTATAATTTTCTTCAAACAAAAAAATGTATAGAAAAATCATGTCTGTGAGTTCATTTTTAAATGTACTTGCTCAGCTCACCACTGCATTTCAGTTGTATTATAGTCCAGTTCTTATCAACATTAAAACCTATAGCAATCATTTCAACTCTATTCTGCAAATTGTATAAGAATAAAAGTTAGAATTAACAATTTTATTTTGTACAACAGTGGAATTTTCTGTCATGGATAATGTGCTTGAGTCCCTATAATCTATAGACATGTGATAGCAAAAGAAACAAAAGCCAGGAAAACACTCATTTTCGCCTTGTGTATGTAAATGGGGTTAATTTTGTCCTGTGCCTTATGTGGAAAGGAACTTCTTTGGTTTTTCCTTTTTTTGTTTTGGTGGAAGCATGTGCAGGAGACATATCATCGAAACATAAAGCATTATAATGTTTGTGGTCTGCTTGGCTGTAATTTTCAAAGTAGTTAATTGAGGACAAAGGATAATGCAGAAATGATAGCTTTGGTTTGTGGAGTCTCATTTTAAGTGGCCTTTATAATTAAAACTATTCCTGCCACCGGTTCTTTTCCTTGGCCACTTTTTCCTTGTGTCTCTTCCTGCATGCTGCTTTATTTGCTTCTCCCCCACTACCCTGTGGTATGATTTATTTAAAAATGAAAGGGGTAAACTAGCAGGTTTGTCGAGTTTAACATAAAGCACTGATTTAACTTGCTAAGTAAACTGAAAGATAAATTCTAACTGCCTGTTATCAAATGTCAGTTAACTGTGTCCTCCCCTCATTTCTCTCTCCCCTAAAGCTTCTGTCCCAGATTCCTTCATTTGCTGTTCGACTTCATGTTCCTCTTCTCTTTCCCTCTTTGTTCCCTTCCTGTCTCTCCACTGAGTTTATGAAATGGAAGAGTTAATTGCATGCACTAGTGTTTGGAGGGTGTTGTGGTTTGTCTTTCTAATTAGGTGTATAGCCTATTCACTTTCCTAGAATAAATCTCTTAACCTAAATTTGAATAGTCTCCATTTTGGCAACTCCTCTAGCAGTTTGGTAGCCCAGTCAAGGTTGTTTCAAAAGGGTGGGAAGGAGGAGTGAAATTTATTAACATGTTTGCCAAATATATTGAGATTTGGCCTTCGAAGAACATTCTTTCAGTGTTAAGTTGTCTTTACCTTAAGATTTAGAAGTACTTTAGAATATTATTAATTTTAAGTCCTATCTTCACATCCCTTTGGAAAACTTGTATTACCATGGATTTGGAAAAAGGACAACAAAGGCTTTTCATGTGAAGATAAGATACTGTAGCTCTCTCTCACCCTGTCATTTTTTCACTTCATTTTTCTAGTTTTGCCTCATTGCTTATCATTAGGATCGGGTAAGTTAAGTTTGCTATGCTGCTAGCATCCTAAGATGATACCTTTGTTGAAATAATTGTGAATAGCATGATTCATTTCTAGCAGAGGCTGAGTTTAGGACAGCAGCTTCCATTGAAAAGTCTTTTTGTGTCGTGGATAGCATTTTAATGACCTCTTGGCTCACATAAACAACATAGGGACGTATCTGCTATGAACATCCATGAATTTTCAGATAGTGCCCTAAAAGTGATTTTATATGCCTCACTGGTGGTTGTTGTTAGGTTTTTTGCCTCACTTTATCATTGTTTACTACTAGTAAAAGCAGCATTGCCAAATAATCCTTAATTTTCCATTAAAAGTAATAATGACATGATGTTAAGCTTCTCAAAAAGTTTTAGGTTAAACCTGCTGTTGTTAGATTAATTTTAATGTGTTTGTTGCTTTCCTTTATCTGGAATGTGGCAGTAGCTTTTTTTATTTTTAACCCTCTTTTAATCCTTACTCAGTTCAGTGACTTAAGGTTTGAGAGCTAAACACTGGGATTTTTGGGTAACAGACTGACAGTTTTGTTGTTTGCATACTTATAATTGGCATTGTACATAGAAAGGATATGGCTACCTTTTGTTAAATCTGCACTTTCTAAATATCAAAAAAAGGGAAATGGAGTATAAATCAATTTTTGTATAACCTGTTTGAAACATGAGTTTTATTTGCTTAATAATAGGGCTTTGCCCCCTTTTCTGTAAGTCTCTTGGGATCCTGTGTAGAAGCCGTTCTCATTCAACACCAAACAGTTAAGTCCATTCTCTGGTACTAGCTACAAATTCGGTTTCATATTCTACTTAACAATTTAAATAAACTGAAATATTTCTAGATGGTCTACTTCTGTTCATATAAAAACAAAACTTGATTTCCAATTGCGTGGCTTCGTTTTCATTTATTTATGGAGTTTAAGATGGAGGATTCCTTCTGAAAATAGTGCAGAATAGCAAACTGGATATTAGAGGAGCAGAAGTAGAAGGAGAATAACTTTTTCAACTAGGGAATGCTGGGAAGGCAATTTCAAGGGCTATCACTGGAAGAAACTGCATTTTAAAAGCAGAATCATCCTGGCATCAGGTGCACAACCGTAGTCACTCCCCAGCTAACACTTGCTAGAATGTGCCAGAGGCCAACTACAACTGAAGCCAGCCGATGACCCAGGGGCACCAAGGTAGGGCTGCCATACTGGAGGATGAATCCTTGTTTTAGCAGTGACTGTCCTCTTATCTGAAAAATGTAAAGTGTTTCCTACCTTTTTTGTGAACCATAAAAAACAACTTTGGCTTTTTTTTATATGTAGTATTGATGAAAGAAATGTTTGATCCTGTATTAAGGCCTTATTAGTCAATAAATAAAGATAAATACTCGTTGACAAGATTATCTCTGCTGGAAGGATATATAGAGGTTTTCTCATAGTGCAGTTTTTATAAGGGTCACCTAGAGTGATGGTAATGCTTCCCGTTCACTCCCATCAACACGGAGTTTTGTGTCTCGGGTGGGGCCTATGATTTCTGCCTTTAAGATTGGTATAGGAAAACAGACCATGGCCTCTGCCCTTACATTTATGACCTAGTTTAGAAAGCAAAAGGAATTAGTGATCAGGTAAACATATACAAGAGCCAAATAGTTGTGATCCAGATTTAAGTGCTGTGTTAATAGCAGAGCAAGTTCAGTCGGTGAGAGTAGTAGGGGTGGTGTTTGAGAGAGGAGGGAGGGACATGAACTGGTCCTCAGTATGTGGATTGAATGGCTAGGGCCAAGGGGAGGTTAAGAAGAGACCATGAGCGCATTAGAAACAAGCTTTGCTTGTGTGGCAGACTAAGTCCAGCTGGACAATGTGATAGGCAGTAGGAGTCCTGGTGAGCCCTGCAGAGTGGCGAGGGCAGTGTGTTTGAGGAAGGCGAGTCGAGGTGGGCTGGAAGAGGAGAAACAAGGGTTCTAGAGATCAGACAGAAGGTTGCTGAATTATTGCGATTTGAATAAGACCAGACCAAAATGATGGCAGAGGGCAGGCTTAATATACAGGGGAGTATGTGAAAGAGAAAGACTGTCTCTTGCCTACTAGGAAGTGGATTAGGTACTTGTGGCACTGTTCTTTGGGTTATGTCGTCAACGGCCTGGTGAAGTAGTACCATTTGTACGAAGTAAACTGTCTCGAGGTGAAGTAATGTGCTTCAGGTTGCACTGCCAGTTGGTGCTGGAGTTGGATTTCGAAGCCAAGCCAGTGCTCAGTCTATTTTCACCTTCTCCATATCACAGTTTCTCAGGATAAGGTCCTAAGGTTTGGTTATACTGATTATAATGGGGGCAATAAAACAAACGTGCCAGAGCCAACAGAAAGACAGAACGCTGGAGGGTAACCTTAGCTTATCGAGTTAACTAGCCGTTTAGCCTAACCTTGGTACCTCGAACAAGGAACAATGCCCTTGAAAAGTACTTAGCACGGTTTACTACTTTTTTTCTTGAAACCTGTATTACCCCTTACCATCTTGTTAATTTTGTTTCCTCCTACTTCTCACCATCTCTTGGCTAGAAGTAAATGAAGTTGCTTTTCACGATTCTCTTAATTGGCTGTCTGAGGCTATGTACTTTGAGGGGGACTTTTGCTACTTAATAATGGCCACAGCAGTGAATAATAGTAGTGAAATAAGTCAAAATACAGGGGCGGGGAGCAAAGTTCATGCCAACTTCCTAGGTGGACTTGAGATCAGTGTGACTCCCTAAGATCAAGAGTCATGTAGGGGATGTGAGTGCTCCAAGTCAGAATGTTTTGCTGGGACATCGAATTTAGGTCTGAAGCTTGCAGCACCAAGATAAAAAGAGGTGGTGTGTTCCTGTTGCATCTAGTCAAAGGGAGAATAACAGTTGCTTAGGAAAAAATCTGTAGCAAAAAATTCAGGAACTTCTAACATTAATTGTCATTGAAGTACAAAGTGGAAATGTCTCCAGTGCAAGTTCAGAGAAATCCAGACATTTTATGTATCTTCTGACAAAGAACACAATACTTTCTATGCTGAGGCCATGCCAAAAAAAAAGATCAAACCTCAGGTCAAACTTACCTAGATCCAACTACCAATTTTACAGGAAATCTAAGGACAGAGGAATATATTAAACTACATCAGTCAACAAAATCCAGACTGGTAAATTTTACAGGATAACTGATCCAGTCTCTTCAACAATTAAGTTCCAATGGAGAGAGAGATTGTAAATTAACAAAAGATGGAAAGGAAAAAAAAAAAAGGCAAAACTAAACCTTAATGTGTTTAGGGAAGTACAGAAATAATATAAAGAATTTTAAGGGGCTTCCCTGGTGGCGCAGTGGTTGAGAGTCCGCCTGCCGATGCAGGGGACGGCGGCTTCGTGCCCTGGTCCGGGAAGATCCCACATGCTGCAGAGCGGCTGGGCCCGTGAGCCATGGCCGCTGAGCCTGCGCGTTGGGAGCCTGTGCTCTGTAGCGGGAGAGGCCACAACAGTGAGAGGCCCGCGAACCGCAAAAAAAAAAAAAAAAGAAAATGATTAAAAGTCAGGGAGGGGTATTCTTGGGGAGGGAGGAGTTATACATTGTAGGGGGACATGAAGGGTTTTGGGGATAGCAAAATCCTATCTTATGACATGGATGTTGTTTACAAGGGTGTTTGCTTTATAGCAATACATTAATCTACACATTTGTCCTATGTGGGTTTTAAAGTTTGTATTATATTTAACCATAAAGGGTGCCGTGTGTGTGTGTGTGTGTGTTTAAATGATATCACAATTTTCAGGACTATAGAACCAGTCTGAGAGGCTTTGCAGCCAAGACCAATGCTCAAAATCAAGCTTAGCAGAATTGGTCTGCTAAGGTGCTACAGTCCCTGCTGCTGAGCATCAGGCCCCAAGAATTGTCACTGAAATAGGGACTTCCCTGGTGTTCCCGTGGTTAAGACTCCACGCTCCCAATGCAGGGGGCACGGGTTTGACCCCTGGTCAGGGAACTAGATCCCGCATGCCCCAACTGAAAGCCTGCATGCCGCAACTAAAAGATCCCTCGCAGCCAAATAAATATTAAAAAAAAAAAAAAAAAAGAATTGTCACTGAAACAATATAGCTGCCACCAATGCAAAATCTTTGCTAAGTCTATATAGTTCAGCCTCTGTTTCTTTGTTTTCAGTAGCTTTCGCTGCAAAGTCTGGGTTGGTTGGCGGAGCCCAAATTCCAGGCAAGTGAGGGAAAGGGAGTATCTCTTGTTTTCAGCTTCAAAAGTGGGGGTGGGCTCTGACTCTAAGGGTCGGGGATTCAGGTGCTGGGCGGACAAAATGAATGATAAATGCCCCTGGTGTCAGTGATGCTCAAACTTTACTGCACGTTAGAATATCTGGGAAGTGCTTTTAAAAATACCAATGTTAAGGTTGCACCTCAGGCCAATTAACACAGGATCTCTAGGGTGAGACTGTTAGTGGTTTTCTTGTTTGACTTTCTGTGTGATTGCCATGTGCAGCCAAGTTCATGAACCAGTGCCTACACTCTTGCTACTCAAAGTGTGGTCTTTAGGTCAGCCACATTGGAATCACCTGGGAGCTTGTTAGAAATGCAAAATCTGAATGCCAGACGGGCACACACACACACACACACACACACACACACACATGGCTGTACTGAATTAGAATCGTATCTTGAAACAAGAGTCGTAGGTGATGCTTGTTATGCACATTCCAATTTGAGAAGGGCTGATCTACACTGTTCTTCCAAGGCCAGCCCAAGTCCCACCAGCAAGGATATTCCCTACTCCTGAGCAGGGAAGTGACCTTGCCCTTCTCCATCCATTCTGTAGCACTTTTGAGCTACATTCCCACTGGGCATGTATTGCAGACTTCCTTGGTTGTGGTTAATTGTCTTCTGTTGGCTCATCTCCTTACCAGGCTGTAAGCTCTGGTGGGCAGGGACCCTGTCTCATCTCCTTTGTGTCTTCACAGTACTTAGCGCGCTGCCATCCAAGCGGCAGGAGCTCAGGATGTGTGATCAGTGAACCAGTGACAGCCTTCTCCATCTTTCTCTGGCCTCCTTGTTCCCACCCCGACTTTCATGCTTTCACATTTGTATTCCAATTTAAAGGCAACTTCAAATATAACCATAAAAGAACCTTAAAATTCAAGCCCAATCTATTTCTGCGACTACCTCCAGACACAGGATAAGCTGGATGACTCCGTGGATCTCCGTTGCCTTGGAGGAGGTGGGCTAGGAAGCCCTCGGAGACTCAGTCCAATGTAAATATTCTCTGATTCTGTGGTTCCCCTCTGCCGGATTAACCAAGACTCAAAGTACTCTTAACTCTTGCGAGTTGGCAGGGATGGCTACGGAGAAATTATAAATTAAATAGAGCCATTGAGCCACCTTGTGACCATTCCTGGGAACTGCATTTCTTCATTGTGCACCAGAAACTTCTCCAGAGCCCACCAGTCTGAGATCCGTCATCAAGAATTTACGGTAAACACAGCCACACAAAATTAAATTCTCTCTCCCAACCTCCAATAAGATGGGAGTAAAGGAATTTACAAAGTATAATCAATCCTACAAAAACCAAATTAAAAAAAGGCAAGAAATATCTGTAAGAATAAAAAAATATATTTATGCAAATATTGACCTAGGTCTTTAAAAAGTGGGAAATGGAAAACAGAGCTAACTATTCTAGAGCAGAAGTTACAACCTAAGTGTTTTCAAAGGTGGATGCCAATAAAAAGCGAGCAGATTCACCCTGAATCCCACGAGTTCCAGAGTTTAGCGGTACCAGGGACCATGGAGAAGATAAACATGTGGTGATGGGTTAAAAATGGGGATGGGTAGAAAGTCTGTGTAAGAAATAATGGGATCCCCAGGTGTCCCCGCCCACCTCTTGCTGAGGAGTGCTGCCACTCTTGCTGGAGGCTTATTATTTGCAGAAATGGAATGACAGAACCTCCAGACGAGGACACAGGGCATTGGGGAAAGGTGGAGGTGAGTCAGAGGGTCGAACACCAGGAGTTCAGTGAATATCTGCGTTGCGTTTTTTTTTTTTTAGTTTATTTATTTATTTATTGGCTGCATTGGGTCTTTATTGCTGCATGTGTGCTTTCTCTAGTTGCGGCGAGCGGGAGCTGTTCTTCACTGAGGTGCTCGGGCTTCTCACTGCAGTGGTTTCTCTTGTTGCGGAGCACGGGCTTGAGGCACGCAGGGGCTTTAGTAGTCGTGGCTCACGGGCTCAGTAGTTGTGGCTCGCGGGCTCTAGAACGCAGGCTCAGTAGTTGTGGCGCACGGGCTTAGTTGCTCCGTGGTATGTGGGATCTTCCCAGACCAGGGCTCGAACCTGTGTCCCCTGCATTGGCAGGCAGATTCTTAACCACTGTGCCACCAGGGAAGTCCCAATATTTGCATCTTGAACGATGAGCTCTTCAGATTCCTTCCTTCCTTCTCCCCTCCCTTTCCCAGAATTTTGGCAGCCAGACACACATTGCCAGGCCAAAGATTTGGAATGTCCTCTCTGGAAAACCTGTCCCAAAAGAAAAGACTCACAAATACTGGAGATTCACCAACTACAAGTTAGTCTCATTGCAGATTATTCTATGTTGAAGGTCTCCAGTCATCAAGATAGATGAATATACATGAAGTTTCCAATCTACCTAGAATATATATATGAGATCATTTAAACACAGAAACGTATAGACAAATTAATAAAAATCCACGTTCCTGACCCTCAGACTTAACAGATATTTGCATTCAATCAGATATTCAGTTCTTCACATTAACGTAAATGAGAGAATAAAACAACAAACAAAAAACAGAAAAAGGAAACAAAGGGGAAAAAAATGCAGAAAATCAAAGAAAAATCCCAAACTCACTTTCATTAATATTCTTGGATATGAGATGATATTGTATCCAAAAAGCAAGATTAGGATGTCATAAAAAAAGAAACAAAGAATGAGATAGAATTCTCTAAAATAAAAACTGTCAACTGAAATAAAAGTTTCAAGAGAATTAGAAGATAAAAGTCAAGGAAATCTTCCTGAAAGTAAAACACAAAAAAGAGTGAGAAATGGAAAACAGGAGGAAATGATAAGAAATTTAGAAGGCCAATCTAAAAGCCAAAATTTGATTAGTTGGAGGTCTAGAGAAAGAAAATAGAGAAGAAAGCTGAAGGAAGGTGGTTATCGAAGAGAGAATATAAGAAAACTTCCTAGAATTGAGGGATTTTAGTCTCCAGATTGAAAAGGCCTAGCATGAAAAACAAAAAATTACCTGCACCCAGGAATGTCATCATGACATTTCAGAATTCCAAAGATAAATAATTTAAAAAAAAAAACAGAGAAAGCAGGTCACATACAAAAGAATCAAGGACCTGAATGATTTAAATGTTCCTAAAGTAATACTGAGACCTCGAAAACAATTCTGAGTGAAAAGGATATTCTATGTAGAATTCTAGACTCATTCAAATTACCTGTTAAATGTGAAATTATGTATTCAAATATGCAAAGAGGTAAATGTTTCCTTCCCTTACTCGCCTCCTCAGGAATCTATTGGAGGATATATTCTAGCAAAATGAAAAAGTACACCAGGAAAGAGGGAGACCTGAGATCCTGCAGGGCGGTGCTGCTGGCCTAGGAAGCAACCGATCTCGAGTGGACCCGGAGGACGTGGTCTCCAGAAACGCAAGTGGGAGAAATAATATTGATAGGTGATGGATGTTACAGAGCTGATGGAGCATGTGAAAAGAGTGAGGAAAGGGACCAGGCTAGGAACCAGGCTGTCTGAGAGCAGGGATAAAATCTGCCTGGTTTGCCACTGGATCTCCAGTGCCTAAGTGTTCCTGGCACGTAGAAGGTGCCCAGTAAATCATGTTAAAGGAGTGAGTGAATGAACGCATAAACGAGAGTTGATGAAGCTTCACGTATGTGCTTTGAAACAGGCAATACAGCAGACACCTAGAAATACAGGATAAATGTAATTTTAAATGCATAGCAAAATTCTCAAGAAAGCAAGGACAACTGAGGGACAAACAGGTCACTTAGAAATCATATTGCAGGGCTTTAATTTACAGATGTCCAGAGATGCCCCTGCTCCTTCTCCTCTCTGCTCAATGAAGTCAGGGCTGCATTCCCATCACCCCATCAGGAAAGCTCTTGCCGAGGTCAGAGCGGTGCTGAATCTGAGATGTTGACTCATTAATCTCACTCCTTCCTGAAACACCTCCTTCACTTGGATCCCAGGACACTGCTCTCTCCCTCCCTCACTTGCTCTCCTCAGTCTCAGAGCCAGTGTCCTCTTCATCTTCCTTTTTTTTTTAACGGAGTATAGTTTATTTACAATGCTGTGTTAGTTTCAAGTGTACAGCAAAGTGAATCAGTTATACATACACATATATCCACTCTTTTTTAGATTCTTTTCCCATATAGGCCATTACAGAGTATTGAGTAGAGTTCCCTGTGCTAATCTGATTTCACCTAATCCTGAGTTAGGATACATACTCCAAGAGGTATGTGTTGTTGTCCGCATTTGGCAAGTGGATAAATACAAGCTCAGCAAATTATGTAACTTGTCAGAATCACACCAGCAGAAAGAAAAACTCAGGCCCATTCCCATATTGGTCTGACTCCCATACCTGGGCACTTACCTTCCCTGGAAGTCCATGCCCTAGTGGAGGGCCACTTTCACTCCTTGATATCTGTTGTAAAAATAGAGCAGTACTTTAGAAAATAATATGAGACATGTGTATACTATAATATCATCTGAGTATGGGACTTGACCCTGCACCACATAGAGGTATGTTATACACAACTGACTAGAGTTTACAAGTCCGTTTTTTAGAACTGATTAAATGTCTTTTATTAAAATTTAGATTCCCATAATATTGTAATAATAAGTGCTCACATAAAAAGCAAATAGAATAGACTCTGGTCATTTATAAAATAGCATTATATGAAACGAGTCTCAATAAATTTTAAAAGATTGAAATATTTAAAAGTATCTTTTCTGACCACAATGAAACTAGAAATCAGTAATAGAAGAGAAACTGGAAATTTTACAAATATATGAAAATTAAACAACATACTGTTTTTTCAATGAAGGTATAATTGACATATAACATATTCATTTCAGGTGTACAAAATTATGATTCAATGTATGTATATATTGCAAAACAATCACTACGATAAGTCTAGTTAACACCCATCACCAGACATAGTTACAGATTTTCTTTTCCTTGTGATAAGAATTTTTAAGGGCTTCCCTGGTGGCGCAGTGGTTGAGAGTCCGCCTGCCGATGCAGGGTACGCGGCTTCGTGCCCCGGTCTGGGAAGATCCCACATGCCGCGGAGCTGCTGGGCCCGTGAGCCATGGCCGCTGAGTCTGCGCGTCCGGAGCCTGTGCTCCGCAACGGAAGAGGCCACAACAGTGAGAGGCCCGCGTACCGCGTGAAAAAAAAAAAGAATTTTTAAGATCTACTCTCTTAGCAACTTTCAAATATACAGTACAGTGTTATTAACCACAGTCACGATGCTGTACATTACACCCCCTGGACTTATTTTATAACTGGAAGTTTGTACCTTTTGACCATCTTCACTCATTTCACTCCACCCCCCAGCCCCCTGCCTCTGGTAACCACCAATGTGTTCTCTGTATCTATGAGCTCGTTTTTTCATTTGTTTTTTTGTTTGTTTTAGATTCCACATATAAGTGAGATCATATGGTATTTTTCAATTAGCATAATACCCTCCATGTTGTTGAAAATGGCAGGATTGACTTCTTTTTTTATGGTTGAATAATATGCCATTGTGTATGTATGTGTATATGTCTATCATATATATATATATACATAGTTCACATTTTCTTTGTCCATCGATGGACACTTCGGTTGTTTCCATGTCTTGACTATTGTAAATAATGTTGTAACGAACATGGGGGCATAGATATCTTTTCCAGTAAGTGTTTTTCTTTCTTTCAGATAAATACCCATATGTGGAATTGCCGAATCATATGGTAGTTCTATTTTAAATATTTTGAGGGACCTTCATACTGTTTTTCACAGTGACTGCACCAAGTTACATTCTCACCACCAGTGCCCGGGGGGTTCTCTTTTCTCCACATCCTTGCCAACACTTGTTATTTTTTATCTTTTTTACAACAGCAGTTCTAACAGGTGTGAGGGGATAGCTCACTGTGGTTTTGATTTGTATTTCCCTGATGATTAGTGATGTTGAACATGTTTTCATGTACCTGTTGGCCATTTGTAGTGTGTTCTTTGGAAAAATATATATTCAGATCCTCTGCCGATTTTTAAATTGGGTTGTTTGGGGTTTTCAGATACATGATTTGCAAATGTTTTTTCCCATTTGGTAGGTTGCATTTTCATTTTGTTGATGTGCAGCATAGTGACTACAGTTAAAAATACTGTATTGTATATTTGAAAGTTGCTAAGAGACGACTTTAAAAGTCTTCATCACAAGAAAAAAAATAGGTAACTATGTATGGTGATGGATGTTAACGATACTTATTGTGGCGATCATGTCATAGTGTATACAAATATTGAATCATTATGTTATACACCTGCAACTAATAATGTTATATGTCAGTTATACCTCAGTAAAAAACAAAAACAAAACCCCAAAGCAATATGGTCTTGGCATAAAGACAGACATATAGACCAATGTAACAGGATAGAGAGCCCAGAAATAAACCCTCACATACATGGTCAAGAATCCAACTTCCCCAGAAGGCATTCCTACCAACTGTTCAGTCACTGTGTGAGTGACTGAGTGGGAGCTCTCCCACAAGTTCTGGAAGCTTCTTGGCTTGACAGTAAGCCCAGGGCTCTCAGTTGCCGTCTTCCATCCCTGATGGCTGGTTGGTGGCAAGAAGACTGGTGAAAACAGCAGCAAAGCAAGTGGTAAGGGTAAATTTGTGATTTGTAGTAAGTCAACTTGCCCGGTTATAAAAATATCAACCGTGTTGTGTTGCCATCTTCAAAACGTCAGATCTTAAGTCTGGAGAAGGAAGCTCACATCTTTCAGACCCATGAATATTATCCAGACTCTATTGCTCAGATAGGCAGAGCAGAGGTTTTAATTTTAATGAAATCCAACCTACCAGTTTTTTCTTTTCAAAAGCGTGGATCACGCTTTTGGTGTTGCATCTAAAAAGTTATCGCCCAACATAAGGTCACTTAGGTTTTCTCCTATGTTATCTTCTATGAGTTCTATAGTTTTGTATTTTACATTTAGGTCTATGGGCTATTTTGAATTAATTTTTGTGAAGGGTGTAAGGTCTGGGTCTATATTCTCTCTCTATCTCTCTCTTTTTTGCATGTGGATGTCCTGTTGTTCCAGCCCCATTTTTTGAAAAGTCTATTCTTTCTTTTACCATTTAATTGCCTTTGCTCATTTGTCAAAGATCAGCTGACTATATTTGCCTGTGTCTACTTCTGGGCTCTCTATTCTCTTCCATTGATCTATTTGTCTTATTGCTCAGATTGGAATATCAGTGGAATTATTGGACAGTCTGTCTCAGCAACAAAAGCAAAGCTGTAGGAGCCTCAGCTAATTCGTTGACTTGATTCACAGAAAAGACATTGGACAATTTCTACAGTTTTCCTTGGTTATTTGCTGTCGCTTGGGCCCAGATGATACCAAGGCCATCTGAAATGTTTATTCAGGCAAGTGTGGTTCTGAATGGTATGAAAAACAAGTAGCACAAAATCTCTTTTTTAGAAAACAATTTGAATAAAGTCATTTTTAAAGGATTCTGAAGCTTAAGTCGTGAACATAAACACCACCATTTAACAGCAAGAGATGAAAAGGCTAATGAAGCTTCAGTTTAAAGACATCTTAGTGATGGTGAAGCTTAATTAGAAGAAATTTTACAAAATGAAAAATATGGAATAATGAAAATAATGAAACATGTTGATTATTTGTTACTTCTTTCCTAATATTATTTAAAATACTATTTAGAGTCAAAATGTTTTATTTGTTTTGGATAAACATGTATTATTTACTTGAAAAAAAGTGTATCAACTAACAAAATACCCAACTTATAAGACGTATAGTTTGATTTACTGTGTTCACTATTGACCAAAACTTAAAATTCTAAATTCCCGAAATAAATATTTCATGAGTTATTTATTTTTTGGAAGGAGCATTTCAGGAACAACTTATAGATAAGGAATGGGTTCCAATTCTTCTTTATCCCTATAACATTCTCTCCTTTTATGATAAAATATAAACATGCAAAAAAACACACCCCTTGAATAGGCTCCTTTCTACATTATTTTGCCTAATGAACTACATTAGGTAAATTACAAAGGTCAGCCAAACTGTGGTTCTTTTCTACTTTGCAGGATTCTAAGACACTTTATAGTTCACACCACAGAAATAAGAAAGAACGTCTTCAATGAATTCTTAACTGTAGAGAACTTATGAGAAGGAAATTAACACAGTGTTATACGATGACAAAATGAGGGCTGAAAGTCAACAAATTGAGCTCATTTTAAAAATGTCGGGCTTCCCTTGTGGTGCAGTGGTTAAGAATCTGCCTGCCAATGCAGGGGACACGAGTTCGAGCCCTAGTCCAGGAAGATCCCACATGCCGCGGAGCAACTAAGCCCGTGCGCCGCAAGTACTGAGCCTGCGCTCTAGAGCCCACGAGCCACAACTACTGAAGCCCTTGTGCCTAGAGCCCATGCTCCACAACAAGAGAAGCCACCACAATGAGAAGCCAGCGCACTGTAATGAAGAGTAGCCTCTGCCCGCCGCAACTAGAGAAAAGCCCGCGCAGCAACGAAGACCCAACACAGCCATAAATAAATAAGAAAAAAGTGAATGGCTTTAAAATAAATATTCCCAGCCCTTTATAAGAACACACGATGACATGGGAATTCCCTGGTGGTCCAGTGGTTAGGACTCCACGCTTTCACTGTCGAGGGTACAGATTCGATCCCTGGTCAGGGAACTAAGATCCCACAAGCTGCGTGGCTGGGCCAAAAAAAAAAAGAACACGCGGTGACAATATCCATATGGTGCTTCAAACATCAACAGGAATACTTCCAGGCTGTTCTTTGGTCTATCCAGCCTGCTAGCAGAGGGGGAAGTGATTATGGTGTTCCAGCCACAGAGCTATGTAGCAAGTGGACAGAATCGTGGACATATTTCCCTCAGAGGACAACACAGACTTCTTAGTTGTTTTCAACTCTGAAAAGCCTCTATCACCTGGACTCTACAGATGGTGCTGCTGGGAACACAGTCCCGAAATCACTAAAAGGAAGCAGTAGTCCCTGAAGAAATGGCTGATTCCAGAGCTGGGCAGGCAAAGGGCAGAATGACCCTGGAACATCCTATTGTTTCAGAAAGTAAGGAAAATTCCAAAGAATTATGGGTGCATGCCAATGGCACACAGGAACTAGCTGAAAGATGCTCCCTTTGGTCAAATATAGGACAGTTTGAGCATCAAAATAAAGAATTTAAAAGAATTCATGAATTGATAATAAATAAGGGGCTGAGGGCCAGCTCCTCTTTGTAGTGGAATGCCAACTAATACATGTTTCAGGAATGGCAGAGTTAGGAAATCACCACTTAGTAAACATCACAGTAATAATTGGCTCAGTCACGAATCAGCAATGGATGCTATCATCGGGTGCAAGTGTGCTGGGGAACAGGATGTTGTGAGCAGCCACAAACGTCTTCCCACCAATTCTCTGTTAATCACAAAGGGAAAAAAGGTGCCTTTATAGTGCGGACACCTGGCAAACACAACCTGAACCAAGTGATCCAAGCTAGCATCACAAAAAGTGGGACAAACCGACATCACTTGCCCTCTGGTATGGTGCGCTGAGTATTCCTGACAGTGACGCATCAGGCAAAACTGGTCATTCTACAGAACAAATGGTCTATATTCTTCAAAATACCAATGTCTTAAAAGCAAAAAAAAATAAAAATAAAAAGGACAATATTGGGATAAAACATTGAATGTTGACTGAATATTATGTATCAATATTAAATTTCCTGAATTTAATAATTGAACTGTGGCTGTGTAAGAGAATGTCCTACTTCCTAGGAAACACATACTGAAGTATTCATGGGCAAAGGAGCGTGATGTCTTGAACTTGCTTTCAAATGGCTCAGAAGAGAAAAGAATAATACGTATTATATTGTGAATCGAGGTGAAAGACACATGGGAGTTTGTTATGATATTTTTACAACCTTTCTATAGGTCTAGCTCTTTTCAAAATAAAAAGTTTAATAGAAAAATAAGGTTGGGGCACTTCCACTTCTGGTAATAGTTGAGTAAATCCTATGAAAGCAACCTCCACAGGGGGAAAAATTAAAAAAAAGATAAACTCTGGACTTTATACAAAAAATCAGCTAAATAAAGCCCCTAGAGAGTGAACTATTTATTTACCAAATAAAAGTGAAACAATATCTCTAAAGGCTGAAAGAAAAAGAAAGTCAACCCAGAATTCTATATCCCATGAACACATCCTTCAGAAAAAAGGGAAAATAGACATTCTCAGTTAAAAGAGGAAAAAAAAAAAAAAAAAGAGAATTCATCGCCAGCAGATTTGCAGTACAATAAATGCTAAAGGAACTCCTACACGCTGAAGGTGTATGATACCAGATGGAAACTTGGGTCTTCAGAGAGGAATAAAGAGCATCAGTAAGTAAATATGTGGGTAAATATAAAAGTCTGTTTTTTCTTCTTCATTTCATTATAATATGTATGACTCTTTACACCTAAAAATGACAACATTGTCTTGTGGGGTTAATGAAATACATGTAAATGTGTGTACATACATACAATGTATACATACAGTGCTATGTATATTGGAGAAGGGATAAATGGATCTATATGTTACAAGTTTTCTATATTTAGTATACTGCTAACTCTATATAGACTGTGAAAATTTAAGAATGAATAATGTAATCCCTGGAAAAACCACCAAAAAAAAAAAAGTGGAAAAAAAAAGTATAGCTAAAAAGCCAATAGAAAAAAATGAAACAGACTTCTTTAAGAGGCAAGGAAGGAAGAGCCAGAAGAACAAAAAATAGAGGAGGTGAACAGAAAACAATAAAATAGTGGGTAAGTTATCTCAACCTGATAAAGGTCATCTACAAAAAACCTACAATTAACACCATCCTCAATAGTGAAAGGCCAAAGACTTTCCTTCTAAGATCGGAGACAAGGCAAAGATGTCCACTTCCACTTCTCCTATTCAACATAGGACTGGAGGTCCTCGCCAATGCAGTTAGACGCAAAATAAAAGGCCTACAGATTGGACAGGATCAAATAAAGCTGTCTTTATTTGTAGACAACATGATCTGGTACACAGAAAATCCCAAGGAATCTACGAAACAGCTATAAAAACTAATAGATGAATTTAAGAACAGAATATGCAGTTGATTTTTATATATTGACCTTCAACCTTATTAAATTCATCTGTTTCATTGCAAAATGGGTTTATTCAGGAATTGGCAAGAATTGCAATTTGGGGGACTTCCCTGGTGTTGCAGTGGTTAAGAATCTGCCTGCCATTGCAGGGGACATGGGTTAGATCCCTGGTCTGGGAAGATCCCACATGCTGTGGAGCAACTAAGCCCGTGCACCACAACAACTGAGCCTGTGCTCTAGAGCCGGGGAGCCACAACTACTGAAGCCCGCGCACCTAGAGCCCATGCTCTGCAACAACAGAAGCCACTGCAATGAGAAGCCTGCACACCGCAATGAAGAGTAGCCCCCGCTCACGGCAACGAAAGAAAGCCCGTGTGCAGCAACGAAGACCCAACGCAGCCAAAAATAAAATAAATAAATTTATAAAAGAATTGCAATTTGGGACATGCAATCTACAAGGAACCACAGGCAAGTCTGGAGAACAAAGGAGAGAAAACTCTTTTATAGAGGAGAAGGGGGAGTTGGGAGGAGCTCTTATAAATAGAGTCCATTGGAGGAAACTGGGAATTCAGAGTGTAGTGGCTTTTCATTAGCTGAGTTGTGACAGGCTCTCAATGGCTAGGCTGTTTCCTGGCAGGGAGAAATTCTTCCTTCTGCTAGGTAGTAAAGTGGTAACCTTCTTCCCATTAGAGATACAAAGGTACAGTCTCTTCCTGTTGGGTCTGCAGTTGACACTGGAACGGTAGGGCGTGAGAGCTTACCCCTCTGGCCTCCCGACTACATTTTAAATGAGGTTTCTGTTTATTAACTTTCATAGCACAATTTTTAATGAGTGTGTAGTACTCCATGGTATATTTGCCTTAGAAATGCCTAATGAAAGTACAGCTACCCTCAGCTCCCCAGTCCAGAGGTGAGATGAGATACCAGTAATAAAATTTATGACTACCGTTTATTAAAATGTGTATCTGAAACTGTGCCAAGTGCTTTATGTACATCTTACATGAAGTGGGTATTATTTTTATCCCCATTTAACAGTGAGAGACAATGGTGTACTGGTAAATGTTTTATAACCACTCTCTAGGGAAAAAAAAAAACCTGATTCATAGCATTTACCAATTTCCATGGTGTAAATAATCCCACTATGGCCAATTTCAAGCTATCAACATGACATCACCAAACATAGAGTTGGGAAGAGATGAACAGTAGCACGCCATTATATAGTTTTGCCACCATACAGAAACAATAGACAAAAATGACCTTTAGAGCATAGAAAATAGTAAAATGTAATAAAATGAGGAAGTAATGAGTTTTAATTATTTATTATGGTTGTTTAATGTAAGTTGTTTATTTGTAACTTTTTATAATTTAATTTTTGATAAGAGCTGTGTTTAATAACCCACTTGTGAAATTCCTGAAATGTTGACAGTTGGCTCTTGCCACCACTGAAAAGAGATTAAGTCACTTGTACAGCCATTGGACTTCAAATGTCATCCTCTCAGCTCTAGGGCCATTTTGCCTTATCTGTTGATGCCTGCTGTAAGCCAGATACATATTAGTCCCTGTGGAGGATCACATGTGAATAGATAAAATGCGGGAGGTGTATTTAATAGTACAACGCAATACATTCTATGGAGTGGTGTGGTGTGCACACTGAGAAAAGATGAGTCGGTCCTATCTTGGGAAATTAGGTGTTTTAAAGGGAAGGTGACACTTAGGCAACTATCAACAATGGCTGCTGACATCACGAAACAGACAACCTGACACTGTGTGCCTCCTGACAGAAGGACCACCACCTCCTATAACATAGTAATGCCAAGAAAGCAAAACTCAAACCTTCTGAATTTGATTTACTACCTACAGTCTACCACCAATTTAGAGAAAATCAACAGACAAAGTAACAAATGAAATTACCCTACAGGGACTGAATCAACAAAATCTAGACTGTGAGAAACACTATAGGACAAAGAGTCCAATTTCTTCTACAAATAAATTGCAAGGAAAAAATGTATTGATCTTACTGGGAACTTGATTAAATAAATTGTAAATAAATTCTTCAACAAGACAGTTGGGAAAATATGAACATCGACTACATATTTTGTGATACTAAGAAAATATTGTTAGTTTGTTAGTTGTATAATATCACTGCAGTTAAATTTTGTAAAAAAAAAAAGGTTCCTCTCTTTAGATATACATATTGAAATATTTATAGAGGAAATGATATCTAAGATCTTTTCAAAGTTCTATGAGGACATATATGTTCAATTGATCTTTAACAAGGGTGCCAAGACAATTAAATGGGAGAAAGAATAACCTTTTCAACAAATGGCGTTGGGACACCTGGATATCCATATGCCAAAGAATGAAGTTGGACTCTTACCTCGCACTGTACACAAGAATTAACTCAAAGTAGATCATAGACCTAAATGTAAGAGCTAAAACTATAAAATTCTTAGAAGAAAATACAGGAGTAAATCTCTGTGGCCTTGAGTTAGACAATGTTTTCTTAGATATGACACCCAAAGCACAAGCAACAAAAGAAAAAAATGGATAAATTGGACTTCATCAAATCAAAGACTTTTGTGATGCACACAATATCATCAAGTGAAAAGACAACCCATCAAATGGGAGAAAATATTCACAAATCATATCTCTGAAAAAGGACTTATATCCAGAATATAAAAAGCTTTGCAACTCAACAATAAAAAGACAAATAAAGGCAAAGGATTTGAATAGTCATTTCTCCAAAGAAAATACAAATATCCAATAAGCACATGAAAAGTTACCCAGAACCATTAGTCATTAAGGAAAATATAAATCAAAACCACAATGAAGGGCTTCACTGGTGGCGCAGTGGTTGAGAGTCTGCCTGCCGATGCAGGGGACACGGGTTCGTGACCCGGTCCGGGAAGATCCCACATGCCACAGAGCGGCTGGGCCCGTGAGCCATGGCCGCTGAGCCTGCGCGTCCGGAGCCTGTGCTTCGCAATGAAAGAGGCCACAACGGTGAGAGGCCTGCGTATGGTGGGGGGTGGGTGGGTGGGTGGGGGGGCGGGGAGAAACGACAATGAAATACCACTTCATATCCACTAGAATGGCTAGACTTAAAAAGACAGACAGTACACTTTGGCAAGGATGCAGAGAGATTGGAACTCTCATATTGGGTTGGCTAAAAAGTTCGTTCGGTTTTTTCCGTAAGATGTTAATGGAAAAATCCAAATGAACTTTTTGGCCAACCCAGTATATTTCTGGTGGTAATGTTAAATGGTGCAGTGACTTTGAAAAACGGTTTGGCAGCTCCTCAAAATGTTAAACATAGAGTTACCATCCGACTCAGCAATTCCACCACAAGGAAGGGAAGTGAAAACGTATGTCTACACAAAAACTTGTACACAAACGTTCATAGCAGCATTATTCATGAGGCCAAAAAGGTGGAAATAACTCAACTGTCCATCAACTTATTAATGAATAAATAAAATGTGGTTATCCACACACTGGAATATTATTCAGCCATAAAAATAATGAAGTACTGATACATGCTGCAACATGGGTGAATCTTGAAACTTCTGCTAAAGGAGAGAAGCCAGTCACAGACGACCACACATTTTATTATTTGTATGAAAATGTATGGAATCAACAAATTTATAGAGACAGGAAGTAGACTGGCGATTGTCTACAGATAGGAGAAGGGCTGGGGAAAGGACTGACTGCTAATGGGTAGGGGTTTCTTTTAAAGGAAAGATGAACATGTTTGAAAATTAGATCATGGTGATGGTTGCAAAATATGGTGAGTATACCAAAAACACCGAAATTGTACATTTTAAATGGATGGATTTTATAGTATGTGAATTATAACTCAATAAAGCTGTTTAAAAAAAATTCTATAAGGAGGGGAAATAAACAGAAATAAGATCAGCTGTGGGCTGGTAAGTGTTAAAGCTGGGAGATGAGTACAGGGGGATTCATAATACTATTATCTCTAGTTTACATTTAGAATTTTCTGAAAGAAAAATTGGATACATTTCCTAGAATTTTCAGAGGTGCTTATCCAAATGTTTTCTGGCCTCCCCCAGTTCATGGGCTTGGAGAAGGCCATCCGTCCTAGGTGGGGTGGAGTGGGTTTGTTTTACACATAACCTGAGCTGCTGCTGGCCACTTCCACCATCTTTCTACTCCATTGACCACTCTGCCCACTCACGGGCAGCTTGGCCGACCTCTGCCACAGGCTGGCCTCTGGACCAACAGTGGGCCTCTGCCGGGGCCGTGCCCCCCTCCCTGCCTCCTCCTTCAGACCACTGACCTCTTGTATGTCTTCCCTTCTACTTGTCACCACCAGCCCTGTCAGAGGGGGAACCCACAGCAGAGCAGCTGGGATCCCAGTGACCCAGCTCTTGCCTCCACCCCTCAGCCCTCTCTGTCCCCCACACAGACTCTCCCAGAGGGTGAAGCTCAGGCACAGCCTCACACATCACCTAGGCCCCCAGCCCTCTCACTTCCAGACCCAGCTGCTCCCTCTGGCCTCTCTGTTAAGTATCCTCCTCCCTCGGGCTGCATCCTGTGCTCTCCGTGCTGCCAGCTGTCTTCCAGCAATCTCAGCCCAAGGAAAGATCTAAGCGGTTCTGACTCAAAGTGAAGCTGACTTCCTTCCTACATGGCTCTTGAGCCCTGAACAAATCAAGGGATTGTATGTATGTGCACATAGAGGTCCCTGGAGATTTGCCACCAGTTAAAAAGCCCTAGAAAGGCTCTGGAACATTCTACAACAATTAGGGGGTGGGTCCAACCACTTAGGTAGCTCTGCTTGATTTCTCACACCTGTGTGGTCCCTGACGCAGCCAAAATCCAGAGTTACACGGCTTTTGGTATGAAATATGAAGTGTGGCCTGGAGGAAAGATCAGAGGAGGAACTGAAGTCCGGCTGGGACAGCAAGGTTGGAGAGGAGGAAGGGCCACACGACAAATGGCGGAAGCAGAATTGCCAGGACTTGGTGACCAGTTAGTTGCATGTAAGGATTAAGAAGAGTTCCAGGTTGGGGGACCAGGTGAAAGGTGATGTCCTTAGCTGGGATAGAAAAGGAAAGAGGACTGGGTTCAAGTGTGATTGTTGAAATGGAATGCCTGTGAATGCCTCGGTGGGGATAGAGGGGCTTAGCTGGAAACTGAGGTCTAGAGCTGAGGTGAACCAGCAATGCTGAGGACTAGAAGCTGCAGATGTGGCGTCTACATCAGGGCTCAGAGGCCTCTCTCAGAGACAGGGTGACCGAATGGTCTGGTCCCGGTTTACATCCTCTGTCCTGGTTTATGCCTATAAACCTATCCCTGTTAGCACCTCCTGCACTCTCAAAAGTGTCCCAGTTTGGATGACAAACTGCCTTCCAGTCACAGCTCTGCTTCTTTCCCGCTGTGTGACCTTGGAGCAAAGCACTTCTGCTCTTGGAGTCTCCGTCTCTTTCCTCTGCAAAAGATGGAGATTGAACAGTGATCTGAAATGTCTCTTCCTCTGAGAAGTTGTGTTCATCTTATCTGGTGCCGTTTCTCTTGGGGTTCAGGTCACCTGATGTGGGATGTCAGTCACCTCCGAAGAGAGCGTTTGTGTGTGTGTGTTGAGGGGGGAATCTCTCTGGGGTACCGAGGCTGAGGACGAGAGTCCATGGAGCCCTTTCAGCACCAGCCTATGTCTATGCTGGAGCTATCTGGCTCACGGACTAGTGACAATCGGTAAGAAGGCGCCGGGAACTTGGAAAGTGGGGGCGGAGGGGGCGGTATTAGGCTTCGGCGACAAGCTGGGAAGGCTGTGGGATTTGCAGTTAAACCTAGCTTCAAATCAAGCTGCTACTCGACCTCTCTGAGTATGTTTGCTCATCAGTAAAATGGGGTTAATTAGGCGGCCTCGCCAGGATGTGTGAAGCTGCAGGTGATATACGTCCTAGAGGCAGCAACAGCTGCTGGGATCGCGGCGGCAGAAGCTTTGGGAAGTGAAGCAGGACCCCGAGCGGGACCGGAGGCGATTCCCGGAGGCCGGGGCACCAGCGGGCGAGGAAAGGGGGATCCGAACACGCTCGGCGGGGAAGGGGAGGCCGACCCCCACCACCGACCCCGGGGATGGCGCTTCGCGTCCACGTTTTCCCTCCTGGCGCCCGCCGGGGGTCTCGGTCCCCGGCTGTCACCTGGACGCTCGGGGATGGGGCGGGCGAGCCGGGCGGGCGTAGAGGCGGGCCTTGGCGGCGGCTGCGGGCGCGGGCCGGGGGGTGGGGCGAGGGGCGGGGGGCGGGGGCCGGCGCCCCGCTGGGAGGCCGGCCACGTGACGCCCGCAGCACCGGCCGGGCCGCCAGGCGGGGAGCGCCGCGGCGGCCCCAGGAGGTGGCGGCGGGCGCGGAAGCCCGGGCCGCGCGGCACTGGCCGTCGGGGCCCCGGGACGGCGGCCCCCGGGACGCCCATGCCATGGAGAAGTTGGCGGCCGGGCTGGCGGGCCTGCGCTGGAGCATGGGCGCCTTCCCACTCGACCTCATCGTCAGCCGCTGCCGCTTGCCCACGCTTGCCTGCCTCGGGCCAGGTACCGGGGGTGTTGGGAAGGGCGACTGGGGGGCCACGGGGCCATCGGGGACTCCCCCGGGGCCGTGAGGATGCGGCTCCTGCCCTCCCGCTCCTCGGCGCGGGCCCCGCGCTGCTCCCGGAGCGCCTCCCCGGAGAGCCGGGGCCCACGAACCGAGGGGCCGCCTCCTTCTGGGCCCCACGGACGGGCACAGGGACAGAAACCTGGGACAGGGACTGGGGCCGGGCCCAGGACAGAGTTCTCCGACCCAGCTGGAACCGGGAGCGCGGCGGAGCCGCCAAGTCCGCCCCGTCGGTGCACCCCCTTCCCTCGCCGCCCTCAGACCCCCGCCCGGGCCGCGCCCCCCTCCATCCTTTTGTCTCCGGCCTCTCACCTCGATCCTCCCGTATCCCTTGGGCCTCGGACTCTGTCTTCCCACCGCCGCCGCCCCCCAGCCCCGCTCTGTCCCTCTTGGGACCCTTCTCGCACCCTCCTTTCGCGGCCTGGGGAGCAGCCTCCGGTCCCCGGGGGCCGGCAGACTACCTCTGGGCCTGAGTGAGCGAGTCCTTCCGCCGGGCGGGCCCCCGAGCCCCCGGACCTCCCCACATCTTGCCCCACTTTTCCTTGGCACCCGGGGGCCCAGGCTGCACTGCTGATGCTTGCGGGCCCGAGAGGGGCGCCCGGCGGCTGCGCCGAGCAAGTGGACCGTTTGGGGGAAGAGGGGCTGCTTGGCTGGGGGAGGGGCAGGAGCCGGGGCTGGCAGCCAGGCCGGGGGTTTTGTGTGTGAGAAGAATAGGGGTTTGGCCCGCGTTGGCACACTCGCTTCCCTGAATGCTAATGGAGTCCGCGGCCACAGGCTCCTCTCCTCTCCCCTCCGCGGGGCCAGCAGCCAGTCCTCCGACCCGCGGCGGCGAGGAGTGGGCACAGTGAGCGTCACCGTGTCCCAGGAGCGGGCTCGGTGAGAGCGTCTATGCCTGGGCCGTCGGGCAGGGTTGCCTGGCAGTCCAACGTCTTGTTTCCTGGATCATCGGCGTGTGATGCCGAGACTGCCCATGTCAACAGCAAGGCTGTGTGTGTCTGCGTGTGAATGTAATACGCTGGCCCTAGGTTGTGCCTGGCCACTTCCCACACATCCTCTTTGGCATCTTCCCCCCGCGGGGGGGGTCCTTTTTGAGCTCCTCAATCTGGCAGGCCTCCTTTGGGCTCCCTTGACACCTCTGGCACCCTTGTCTTGTCTCCTACTGTAACCCGTTGTAATGGTCAGTTTATTGTCCTTCTACTGGGCTGCAGGCTCTTTGAGGTAGGGCATCCTGCCTAACAAAGATTATGGAAGGAGTAAATGAATGAGGGAATGAGCAACTGGTGTGATGGCCCAGTTGCCTGGTGTCTGTCTGTGACAATGGTGGCTATGGCTGTGGTCACCTTATGTGATCAAAACTGTGAGTGTGAATATGTGATCAAAAGTATGTCTTGAAGTCTTGAAGGTCCCTGTGTGCTGTGCATTTGGGAGGGGCCCCTTAGTGGGACCATGGGACTGAGTTGTGTCATTGAGGTGATAAGCAAGCCCCTATCACTGTGGCCCAGGTGGCTGTGCTGGCTCAACTACTGGTGACCATGACCCATGGTTGTTGGTGTGTGTCCTGTGTGACTGTGGCCTGCATCCCTAGGAAGGGCAGCCTGGGGCTTCGGAGAGCTCTAAGAGGAGGTTACAGAGTAGGAAAGCCTCCTCTGCCTCAGGTGAGGAATTGAGGAGAAAGGCTCACCCCCCCACACACACAGGATGGAAGCCAGGCCCTTCCTGCAGGTCCTGAACACATACTCCCCTCCCCTGACCAAGTGCACACACTTCAGGGAGTCCCCAGCCATCAGAGTAAACCTTTCCCATTTGGCTGGGTGGCAGATATTAAGTTGTGTCTGAGGGGCTGGGAAGGAGGCATCCCTCACCCCCACCCTACTCACCAGCTGCAACCAGGAGACGGCTCAAAGGCCTCCTGGAAGCTGGGCCAGCCCTTCTGCTCTCCTGGAAACCGGTGCTGGGGGTGGAGCCTCTGGGGCCCAGGCCCCTCCCGATGGCTTGGCCCCCATGCTTCCCCCAGGACTAGCCCCCATCACTCTTCTAAACCCACCCCTTTCCTCTGGCCTTCATCACTGTGTTCCAAAGACTGGGGGGGTGAAGGGCCGAGGGAGGGTGAGCCAAGAAGCAGCTTCTCTGAGGTGGGATCAGGGGGTATCTGAGACTGTCTCCTCTCTCTGAGGTCCCTTGTGTGCAGGAGACTGTCTGTGGCAGTGGGTGAAAAGAGCCCAAAGAGAGGCAGGAGTCAGCTCCTGTAAGCCCTGCCGTTCTCGTGACCCACATAGCTCTGGGGTTCACCATGGACGGCCCCTTCTCGGCCCCCTCTGTGCCCCACCAAGGCCCTCCTTTCCTGGCCTAGGAGCCGACTCGGGGGCTGAGAATTCTGCTGGTCTCAGTTCAGGTGGTTCTGAGGCCCAGCTCAAGTGTCTGCTGCTCAGCACTGTCTCATCCTCCCTCCTGCCCCACACTCCCCCTCAGCCAGTTTACTGCCCCTTCTGTGAGAACTCGGATAGCCTCCATTCAGCGCCTCAAACTTGGCCTGTATTCTCTGTTCACATCTCTTCCCACCTCCTCCTGGGCCTAAGGGCTCCTGGAGGGCAGAGGCTGGGCTCATCCGCTGGGAGCCCCTGGCTCCCGCACAGGGCCTGGGACAGCAGGCAGTCCAATCGAATGATGAATGCAGGACGGAGGCTGGGCCGGTTGCTGGGGCCCCATCGGGAGCCTGAGCCCCGAGAGAGGGGGCCTGATTCAGCCCCGAGGTCACAGTTGGCAGCCTGCCTGTCCCTTGAGCGCTGCTGATCTGGACAGGGATCGTGGGGAGCTGTCCCCGGTGGAGTCTCGGTGAGGAGGTAGGAGGTCACCCTGCCTATTCTTTCTGCCCCTCCTAATGTTCTCTTTTCTGTCCTTCCTCCTCTATCCTCCTTTCCCCTCTCAGGGGAGTATGCCGAGGGCGTCAGTGAGCGAGACATCCTGCTCATTCACTCCTGCCGCCAGTGGACAACGGTGACAGCCCACACCCTGGAGGAGGGTCACTATGTCATCGGGCCCAAGATTGACATCCCCCTGCAGTACCCAGGTGTGCCCAGCCAGGGACAGATGGCACAGAGCCGGTGGGAGGTTTAGGCAGGGGGGTAGGGGTGGGGAGGTCTTGGAGGAAACTTGGTGACTGGCTTTCCCTTAGAGCCACAAGGGTGAGCGAGGTCATGGCTGGCAGGGTGGTGATTAGGGTTAGGGTTAGAGTTAGGGCCCAGTGGTTTCCATACTGTTTTGTGGAGCCCTGGGTTTCTGGTTGCAAACCTTTGATTCCCATTTTGTTTTAAAATAGATTTGAAACTCATGTTAAAAAAAAAAGTACCCACACCCTCAAACTGCTAAAAATCAAACCTTAACCCTGACTAGAGACCTTCAGTATGTACCATTACATACAGGTGGTACCTCTGCCTCATTAACACTTTTTGCACAGACCCTCAAAGAGAGTATCTCCCGCTAGGATCCTCTCAGTACTGTGCAACCAAAAGACTTCAAAAACAAAGGGATGCTCAGGCTGATTATGTGGCTGTATCTGCCTGCTCTAATCCTGTTTTTCCCAATTTTTGTGTTAAACTTATTGTTTTCACTGATTGACATAAGTGAATGTTAAAATTTTAGGCTTTTAAATAAGATTCTGCAGTGAATTTCTACTTTTATCTGTGATATATATGATGCTGATGTCCTAAAGATTTTGTTTGAAGAAAGGATTCTGCTGCTGAAAAAAGAAAGTACAGCCCTTTCGTTTTACACACAATGAAACAGAGGGCCTAAGAAGGGAAGTGACTTGCCCAGGGTCACACAGCTAGTAAGCAGCAGAGCAAGGGCTAGCACCCAGGTATCTTGACTCCTGGGCTCTTGCTTGCTGCCACATCAGGAAAGCAGGGTTGTTGTCCCCTGTGTGGGAGGGATGTGAGTCTGGTGGCCCCATCCCCGAGATGCCCCCACGTGAGCCCAGGATCCCACAGCTCCTGCACATTAAACCCGTGCTGCGTTTCAGACACTGGGCAGAGCGTTGTTGTCATTGCATCCTCACAGCAACCCGGTGAGGAAGTTTTATCAAGCTCCAGGAGTTAGTAGTTAGCCCGGTTCTGTGTTTATCTGCTGCCCACCCCCCAACAAAGGTTGGAATACTTTGAGCTGGGAAGGCTCACAGTCCCTTCCTCACAGGTATGCTGTTCCCCTTCTGGCGCTGCCTGGGTCTCCCCGGAGTCAGTGGGACAGGACTAAACCCTTTACGGGGCTTCTGCTCTTTACAGCGCCCTGTGCACCTTGTACTCCTGTAGCCCCACAGCCCATTTTAAACATGAGGAAACTGTCTCAAGTGTCTTTCTGACCTGGCCTGGAGCCCTTGGGGAGGCCTGCCCAAGCTAGAAACTTCCCAGCCTGGGTATCTGGCCTTGGTCCAGGGAGAGGTCCCAGGTCTTCTTCTTGGGATAAAAAAAGCAAAGATTGGGGGACTTCCCTGGCGGTCCAGTGGTGAAGACTCGGCACTTGCACTGCTGGGGGCACAGGTTCGATGCAAAAAAAAAAAAAAAGCAAAGATTGGAAAAAGCCTTCACTGACAGAAATGTGACTTACTGCGCCATTTCGGTTGTGTCATTAAAAATCCGGGAAACCAAGGTACAGAGCCTCCTGGGGAACTCTGCGTTCACGGGGCTCCTGGCCCTTTCCCCCCATCTCTTTCGGTGCCCTTGTGTAAGGCGGGTGACAGCTGGCCTGCCGAGGTGTCGCATCCCCAGCTCCCTCTTTCCGGTGGGCCGCTCGGGCCCCGCCTGGGTGGGGGCTGGGTGGCCGAGGCCCCCCTAGGAGGGGGAGGGGCTGGGCCAACGGCGGGTTAATGAGGAAGCTCTGAGTGCACAGCTCCGAGCTGGTTCCTCCCAATGAATTAATAATTGCGCGGGCAGGCGGGCGGGGCAGACAGCTGAGAGAGCCGCGGGAGGCGGTGGAGGGAGAGGGGAGGAGGGCTCAGGGCGATGCCCTGCAGAGAGTGGCGTGGGGGCCGCTGCTGGAGAGCCGGGCTCCAGGCCAAGGCCCACCGCCCGGGGAGGCGGGGAGACCGGACTCCTCCGGGACGACCCCCCACCCCACCCCGCCCGCTCCCCGCCTTGCCCTCTGCGCGGTGCCTCTCCCCGCGCGGGCCGCGGACCCTGCGGAGCACCGGGCAGATGCGTCCCTTGAGCCAAGTAGTATGCTTCCACTCTACAGGTGGGAAAACAGAAGCCCATGGGGATTAAATAATTTGCTCAAGGCCACACAGGTGGTAGGTGGCAGAGCTGGGATTCAGCCAGGTCTGTCCGACTCCCAGGTCTGTGCATTTACCCACCATTCTTTATGGAGCGTCTGTTATGGGTCAGGTGCTGGCAGGGAGGGGTGACAAACAAGACCCTGCTTCAGGCTGGAAGGGACGGTCGGGGCTGCGTAAACGTGCTCTGGGACTCACGGACAGGGAGGAGGGGCAGGCCAGGGTGCGGCAGGTCCCTAGAGCCGCAGGGGACCTCGGGTCTTTTGTAGGGGGAGGCAGGAGAGGAAGCTGCCCCCAGTGGGGCTGCAGAGGGAGGAAAAGGCTTCCAGGGGCCGGAGCATCACTCCCGGGAGGTCTACCTTCCTTCCTCCCGGCAGCGATGACCGGTGCTGGGCTCAGGCTGCGGCGGAGGGGGTGGTGCCGGCTACCATGGTTACATCGATCTTCCTTGCCACATCCTCCCCCACCCCCCGGCTCTAGCCCTGACTTGGCTCCAGCTCTCCCCACAGGGGGCAGTGGGCACTTCTCCCTGCCTGGCTGCTTGGAGTTGGGGGGTTTGTGTGTGGATATTGGGGAGGCGACTGGGTGAGGGATGGGGGCTACTTTTCTTGGATGGTAGCAGACCTGTGACTCCTGCTTTCTGACCTGCAGATCACTGTTCCTTGCTAGGTCCGCTCCCCAGCTTATCCCTGCTGCCCTCTAGGGCTGTGGCTCATCCGAGGCCTCTTCCTACCAGGGTCTCAGAGTGGTTGGGGAAGGATGGAGGATGGGACGTGGGGTATGTTCCCTCCAGCTTTCTCCTGGGCATTTCCCCCTCTCTTTCTGGGTTATCACTTTTCCTGCTCATAGATGTTGATGCTGCAGGCTCTGCCCCTGGCCCTCTGCTCTTCATACTCTGCATTAGGGAGTGGGTGTCTCAATCCGGGTTTCTGGTTGGGCTTTGGGGGCTTCAAGAACCGCCCCCCTGTACCATATACAAAATGCTTTTTTGTGTGTTCCTGCTAGGGTTACACTGTGGGATTTCTCTGGGAAGAGGGTCCCCAAAGGGTCAAGATCCTCTGTTCTTCCTCTTTCCTGAGCTATCTTGCCTGCCCCACAGCTGACGCTGCTTCCTGTGGGCTGGTGACCTTCTGTCTGTTACTTCTGACTAGGCATCCTCAAGCACTGCACCCACACGCTCGCCTGCCCTAGGAACACCCCCTGCAGGGCCTCACTTGGCCTCCCCAGTTTGGCCGGTGCTCCACAACTCGTTCCTTCCAGGGTCTCAGTTTTGGTTGACAGCTCTGCCGTCTCCATTTCTGACCAGCTGGTGACCCGAGCCCCTTCCTCCACCACCTTCTCATCAGTCTGATGAGCTCCTCACCACAGCCTGAGGAGGCTCCCTACCTTGAAAGTACCTCTTGGTCCGCTCATTTTTGTTATTCCCTCAGTTGCTGCCCTGGCTCTTTTCCGGAACTCGTTACTGAGTTATTTACCTGAATGGTGTCCCTGTTATCTTTATAGAGTAAAACTTTGATCTTGGTTTTCCCTTGCTCAGAACACTCCAGGGGGTTTCATTCTTACGGAATAAAGTCCTACCATATGGCATTCAGAGCCTTTCATAACCCAGTTGCTGTCTGCTTCACCCCTGTCATCACCCCCCCTCAAGTCCTACCCTCCAGGCACTCACCACTTTGGGCAGGCAGTCTGCTTCCGTGACTTTATGTCTTTGCTCATGCTATTTCTTCCATGTGGAATGTCCATTCTGTAAAACTCTTTTCATTCTTATGATGCCCTCAGACTGCCAGGTAGATTTCCCCCAACTCAGCGGTCTTCTCACTCTTTTGTCATGAGTCTGGTGTAGCATTTGTCACATCCTGCCATCACACACTATATCTGGATTTCCTTGTGGGCAGACTATCTTACCCAGATGTGCACCCCCTGTCGGGGCAAGGCTAGTGTCTGGCACATAGTGGGTGCTCCGCAAATGTTTGTGGAATGAATAAATGAATGGACTATGACTGCAGCAGCCCCCAGAGACATTACAGAAGCTAGAGCCACCTTGTCTTCTCTCAGCTTGTACAAGACTCTCTTCCTTTTGTGTAAGGGCTAAGAAGAGGCCATCTGTCCAGATGCCAGCATGGTTCACAGCCTGTCTTTGTGCTCACACAGGTGGGCGCATAAAAGATGTGTGGCCAGTGAGGTTAGACAGTTTACACAGAGGGGTGTCAGCTTTACGGATTATCATCATTCTTTAAAGTCTGTGTCTGCTGGGGGCATCTGCTGAGCCAGCCAAAACATAGCCCTGGAATGCAGGTTGGGAAGACCTCATCCGAGGGAGGAGGCTTTGCTGGGCTCAGATTGGAGGCCTCTGGGACAGTGGGGCTGGATATTGGATCAGAGGAGGATTTGGGAACAGATTAGGAGTCAGAGTTGCTCTCCCTGGATCTCCAAAGACTGGGGCTGGGCCCCTCGTCTGCGCATTGCATCCGTGTGGGTTAGCAATCCACCGCAGATACGTAGAATGCCAGATCCAGGTGGGGCCCAAGAGCATCTGCTCCAGCCTCCTCAGCTGAGGACTCAAGCCCCAGAGAAGGGAAGGGATTTGTCTAGGGTCATAGCAAATCAGAGTGGGGCTGGGACCAAGCTAGGAATCAGCACCCCCAACGCCACACTAACGCTTGGTCCGAGGATAGCTCTGTGTCCAAGTGTTTGGGTGCCAGTTTGCACTTGGGTTTCTCTGGGCAGGCGGCTGCTAGCCTTATCACACACCCACAAGCTGTCCACTGGGTGAGGGCTGGGCTCTAGTTGCTAGGAATCTGTGCTCACCTCCCTGCTGAGGCTTGAATCAGCTGACCAGCTCCTTCCACTAGTGCAAACCTGCCCTTCTGACCACCTGAGTTCCAGAGAGCCTGGCTGAGATGAGGGGAACAAGAAGCGGGGACAGTGGGGCCTCTCCGGATACAGGCTAGGCTCCCAGCAGCAGGCCCACCCTAGCAGCAGCCTGCATTCCTTCCTGTGCAGGGAAGTTCAAGCTCCTGGAGCAGGCCCGGGATGTTCGGGAGCCAGTGAGGTACTTCAGCAGCGTGGAGGAGGTGGCCAGCGTCTTCCCTGATCGCATATTTGTGATGGAAGCCATCACCTTCAGTGTCAAGGTTAGTCCTTTCTGCACCAGGCACGGTGCCCCCAGGTTTCCATTATCCTCGGGGGCAAGCCTGACCCTGGTTGGAGGGAGGCCTTTGAGCTCTAAGAGGTAAAAGTGTCACAGTGTGGCTTCTGACAGCCCCTTGAAAGCCTCTGGCTAGGTGTATGAACTTCCTGGAGCTTCCTGCAAAAGGTGGGGAAGCAGGAAGTGTGTGTGGAGGGTCACAGCCTGACTGGGATGTCTTTCAGGGCAGCCATCCTCTCAGCCACTGGTGGTGGTAGTATAGCTGTGGGGCACATAGTGCACACGGTCCCCCACTTACGTACAGGCGGTTCTTGCCTGTTTATAAACCCTCTGCTTATCCATCAATTCATTTCTCTTCAGAGTAGTCTTGTTGAATAGGTGGAGGATTGTTATCGCCCTAATTGTAAAAAATGATAACAAAAGTTGCCATATACTGAGTATTTTCAAAGTATTTCATTGTACATATAGTCTATTTAATTCTTACAGCAATTCTTCCAAGTAAGAGTAACTAAGGTCCCCGAGAGGTAACTCACTGAAGGCTGCACAGCCACCACGTGGCCCCTCCAGGATGGAATGTCCTCAGTCAACTGCTCTTGATCTGGTCTTAGCCCTGGGAAAGGCCCAAGAGGAGCACTGTCCTCCTGGGTCCCGTCCCGGTGGCTTTCCTGGGGCCCTGGCTAAGGCCTCCTGCCGTTTCTGGGATCCCCAGGTGGTGTCAGGCGAGTTCAGCGAGGACAGCGAGGTGTACAACTTCACGCTGCACGCCGGCGACGAGCTCACTCTCATGGGCCAGGCGGAGATCCTGTGCGCCAAGACCACCAAGGAGCGCTCACGCTTCACCACCCTGCTGCGCAAGCTGGGCCGGGCCGGGGCGCTGGCCGGGGTGGGCGGCGGCGGCGGCGGCGGCGGCCCGGGGGGCATGGGGGCCGCGGGTGGCAGCGGGGGCGCCAGGCCCATCAAAGGCAAGATGCCCTGCCTCATCTGCATGAACCACCGCACCAATGAGAGCCTGAGCCTGCCCTTCCAGTGCCAGGGCCGCTTCAGCACGCGCAGCCCGCTGGAGCTGCAGATGCAGGAGGGCGAGCACACGGTGCGCGCCATCATCGAGCGCGTGCGGCTCCCGGTGAACGTGCTGGTGCCCAGCCGGCCGCCGCGCAACCCCTACGACCTGCACCCGGTGCGGGAGGGCCACTGCTACAAGCTGGTCAGCATCATCTCCAAGACGGTGGTGCTGGGGCTGGCGCTGCGCCGCGAGGGCCCGGCGCCGCTGCACTTCCTGCTGCTCACCGACACGCCCCGCTTCGCGCTACCGCAGGGCCTGCTGGCCGGGGACCCGCGTGTCGAGCGCCTGGTGCGCGACAGCGCCTCCTACTGCCGCGAGCGCTTCGACCCCGACGAGTACTCGAACGCCGTGCGCGAAGCGCCCGCCGAGCTGGCCGAAGACTGCGCCAGCCCGCGCCGCGCGCGCCTCTGCCTGCCGGCGCCCCCGCGCGCCCTCCGGCCCGTCCGCGCCCCCGCCTCCGGCCCCGGCCCGCCCGGCCCGCCCGGCCCGCCCGGCGACGGCGACCAGGAGTACGTGAGTCCCGACTGGGCCGGCGCGCCCGAGCCCGTAGCGCCACCCGCCGAGATCCCCTACGAGGAGCTGTGGACGCACCAGGCGGCTGAAGGCTTTGCCGAGGGCAGGACCCGGCCGCTCCCGGGGCCCGACCTCATCTCCTTCGGGGTCGCCGGGCCGCCCCGCCTGGAGCCCGAGGCGGCCCCGCCTCCAGTGCCTCCCAAATCTGAGGCGGTGAGTGGACGCGGTGGAGGCGGGGGGAAGGCCGGGCTCTGAGCTCTGTGGGCCCCATTCTCCAGGGAGGTGGCCAGCCAGGGGTCAGGGTTTGGGCTTGAAAAGCTCGTTCTCCTGGGCCCCAGCCTTGGCATCTCGGTCTCCAGCCCCCCGGAGTGTATGACAGAGGGTGGCCGAGGTGGGGAAAGGGGAGAAAACAAGGAGGAAAGAAACGCAGGAGCATTTGTAGGAAGGGATACCAGGGACGGTGAGCAGGGGAGTTGTGGGGACGAAGATGCCAGCAGGTCCCCAGCCTCAGAGAATTGGGGATGAGCCTAGAACAGTGTTACCCAGAAGGTTCCACAGAACAAGGAGTCCTTTAAGTTGTCCAGTGTAAAGAAGGTTCTATGGTGACGTAAGTTTAGAAAATGTAGTCTGTGATGCCCAGCCTTCCCCCTCCTCACTTTGGAGCCGCAGAGTATTGGTATAATAAAGGCTCTGAGAAGTCCTGCACGAAGGAAGCCCGTTTATCTGTGTTTAACACAGAATTTTCCAACCGAGCTTGTCCACAGACTATGGACAACACCTATGAACATCCCATGGAGTCCACTTTTGAGTGTCTGACCTATCAGGCAGGGAGCCAGATGGCAGATACTTTTCCTTCCCTTTCTTCTCCTCATTACACGTTTTTCTTCTTATTTCTCTCCTTTTCCCTGAGGAGGAAATATGTCTACTTAACTGATTGTTTATCTACTTCTCTATTTTTTCTTACATTCAAGGTGGATTTCCAAGGCCACAGGAGACAGTGTGTGTGTTGTCGGCTCTCGATGAGCGAAACGGGCTGGAGAGACGAGAAGGGGTGGGTGGGTGGGTGAGGAGCTGGGGTGTAAGGCAAGGCAGGCTCTTGGCAAAGTGGGGCAGTGTCAGTCCCAGACGCCACCCTGGCCCAGCTGCCTGGGGACCGGGGGTGGCGTCATGGCCCTGTGCTTGCAGGTGAAGGAGGAATGCCGCCTGCTCAATGCCCCTCCTGTGCCCCCCCGAGGTGGCAGTGCCAATGGCCGGCTCTCGGGCAGTCCCCCGGTGCCCCCACGCTTCCCCAAGCTGCAGCTTGTCCACTCCCCCAGCTCCAGCCTCTCCTACTACTCCTCTGGCCTCCAGGATGGGTGAGCCACTTCCTTCTCTTGGTCCTCGGCCTCCTCAGGTGGATTGAAGCAGGGGAGGGTGGGGAGGGGAGCCAGTGCTGAGGAAGAGGAGGACTTCAGGACCGGGGTTCAGAGGTTCTGAGCAGCACCTGAGGGAGGGGGCCCTGGGGTCCGGGCTTCCTGCTTCAGTTCGCTCCTCTCCTAAATGATGACAGTCGGTTGGGAGTGTTGCTCTGTTTCCCTCCCGAGTGGGCTCTGCCACAGGGTGGAGTGCTCCTTGCTATTGAAAATTTTCTACGTAATTCAGTTTAGTTTAATTTTTCCTGGGGAGGGGGGTGCCGGGAGAAAGAATTGGGCAATCTCAGAGGGCCGCAGGCCTCAGGGGCTGGGGCGCGGGCCAGCGCTGCTGAGATCGGAGCAGTGGCCTCTGGGACCTGGTGGAGCAGTGGTTCGCTGTGTCGTGTGTGTGTGGCCCTGTCGCGTTTCCCTCTTGCTGTGCTTACCCTTCCATCTGTGTCTGTCTCTTTGCCCACAGGGCGGGCTCCCGCAGTGGCAGTGGCTCTCCGTCACCGGATACCTACTCCCTCTATTGCTACCCATGCACCTGGGGAGACTGCAAGGTGGGCGAGTCCCCCAGCCGCCCACGCCCGGGACCCCTGCCCTCGACTACGCAGCCCAGCCAGGCCTCCCGGGCCCTTGTAGAGCCCCTGAGCAGTGGAGCTGCTTCTCTCTGGGGGGCCGACACCCCGGTCAAGACCTACCACAGCTGCCCGCCTCCATTCAAGCCCTCCCACCCCCAGAAACGCTTCGCTCCCCTTGGAGCTCTGAACCCCTTTTCCGGGCCTGCCTACCCCCCAGGCCCTTCAGCCGCCTCCTCTTCTGGGCCCACAGCCAGCTCAGGTCCCCTGGCTACCTCCAGCCCCGCTCATTCCCCGGGCCCGGGCCCTCCAGGCCAGGCCTGTTCGGCGGCTGCCTCCTCCTGCTGTCCCACCTCCTCCTTCTCTTCCTCTGAGCCGCAGACACCTGCCCTGGAGCCCTCTGATCCCTTTGAGCTGGGCCGGGGCAGTTCTCCAGAGCCGGAGCTGCTGCGCTGTCAGGAGCCCAGAGCTGTGAGGGCGCCTGGGCCTGGTCTTCTGCCACTTGGACCCCCCAAGGCCTTTGAGCCTGAAGGTTTGGTGCTGCGGCAGGTCCCCGCCCCCCTGTCCCCCGTGGCCCTGCAGGGGCCTGAGGCAGGCAGAGCACGACTCCTTCTCACCCAGGGGCGCCTGGAAGGGCCTCTGGCCAGTCCCCAGGATGGGGCCACAGGCTGGGGCGGCCGGGATGCCTCCTCCTGGCAGCCCCCCGCTGACCTGTCTGCACTCTCCCTGGAGGAGGTCTCGCGAAGTCTGCGTTTCATCGGGCTCTCGGAGGACGTGGTGAGCTTCTTTGCCCGAGAGCGCATTGATGGCAGCATCTTCGTGCAGCTCAGTGAGGACATCTTGGCAGATGACTTTCACCTCACCAAGCTGCAGGTCAAGAAGATCATGCAGTTCATCAAAGGCTGGCGGCCCAAGATCTGACTTCCCCGCTCAGGGCTGCACAACTGGAATTTTGGCCCGGAGGCCCCGGGGGACCAGCCATGGGTCTGCAGGGTGACGGCACTCCCAGAGGCGGGGCCTGCCTGCAGGAAGAACCTATGCCAAGACTGAGGCTGCTAAGCAGCCACGGAGAGTGAATCCAGGGGAGACACACTTGGAAACGGGGTCCTCTGGGCCAGAGCCCTGCATGCATCTTGCCTTTCAGTGTGCAGAGTACGCGGGGAAGGGGCTGGAGGCGCCGGTGCACACCCGGGCCTGGTGACACATTGCTGCGATTCCCACGGGGGTTCAAAAGCGGGCCTTCGTGGTGACCTAACAGCCCCCTCCGTCTTGCTGCAGAGCTCCACTGATAGCTCGTACTTCATAGCTTGTAGGTGCAGGCTGGAGACAAGGGAAGATGGTCCATGATCTAAGCACAGATTCCCCAAGTGCCCTCTCTCCTTTGTGCTCTGTGGGCTTTTGGCCTAGCTGCCCCAGAGTCGGGGTGCCTATTTCTGTATCTCGGGGATGCCCTCCTTTCCCCTCTGCTCCACTGTGTGTTGGGCCCCTGGCCCTGAACACAGGTGTATCAAGTACAAGCCTGTGCCACCACACCTGAGAGGCTCCGGTTCTTGGGTGATGGCTTTGGAAGAGCACAGCTCTGCTCTCGACCTGCTTATCTAGTTAGTTAGGGAGGCAGATGCTCCCCCACGTCTCCAGCGCACTGGCTTCTGACGCGAGCTCACTGCAACTAGCCCTGCATCCTGCCTGTTGGGTCCAGTCCACGAAGACTCTGTGCAAGAGCAGGTGGATTGAGGGCAGCTGCTCCCTGATACTTGAGGCAAGTGGCCTTCCATCACTCCCATCGGTCTCCTGCCCCATCACCTGACCCTGGCAAACACATGGTGTCCCTTCCTGGCTTTCTGTCACTGGCACAGGTGGGATGGGGAGGAAAGAGAAAGCACGATGGCTTGGGAAAACCTGCTTTTTTCCTCCTGGAGCTCAGTCCTCTCGCACCTGTTCACCTGCTTCAAAGCAGGTCTTTGCGCCCTGTATCTCGAGCACGGTGATCTGCCAGCACCCAGAGCAGGTTGGCTGTCGTGTCCGACCACCCAGCCCCTGTGCTCGTCCCCGTCTCACCTACCAGAAGCGCACTAATCCTCCCAGTGTCAGGCCCAGGGGTTATCGCCTTCTCGGCTGCCTTACCGAGATACTATCTCCTCTGTTTTTCTATCTTAAGAGGAGCGAAGCCGGGCTGTTGCTCATCCCAAGCAGGCTGCCTCAGTGCTGAGGGAAGCGGAGTCAGGAAGTAGAGCACAGAAACTGGGATGCTGAGACGTTGGGTTTCCTTGCCAATCACTCAGTGAATCCTCAAGGGCTAGTGAAATAAATGCTAGACCACTGAAGAGTAGTGCAGGTGGAATTCTGGGCGTCAACTGTGTTCTTTCAGAGGGCCGTGGGGACCGACTGGCACGATGTATGTGCCCGCGGGCAGGAGAGGACTTCAGAAACGCTGTGTGTACACGGCCCACTTGTTCCTCAGAGGCAGCTGGTGGAGCGGCCCTCATTCCCTTCTGAAAAACCCTCACCAGCCCCTCAACTACAAGAACCCTCAAGTCCCACTGATGTTTCAACATAATTCACACCTACCTAGTGCTGCTAAGTGGAAAGGTCATACTTCAAAGCTCCAAGCCACTACCCAGGTTTAACTTCCCGCCCTGTCCAAATACCTGCCTTGAGGCTGCTCACACACACACCCCCCCCACCCCCCAGAAGCCTGTTAATGGCCTTGGTGTAGAGGATCAGCTCTCTACCTTCTATGGGTCACCTGAAAACTCCCAACTTGGAGATGCCTTGGTTTTAGAGTCTGGCTTCCTAGCAACCAACTGTTGAGTGTTGAGTAGAACTGGAGCTGAGCTCCCCGCCTGCCAGTCTCCACAGCAGAGCCATCCAGGGGGATATCTGAAGTACTGGCAGCTGGAGCAGAGGCAGGAGGAATTGGTGACATCTCAAAGATGAGACTGTGCCGTGTGATGGGACTTGAATTATGATTCTGCACGCACACGGTGTGGATCCTTCTGCCAGACCCAGTGAGGAGCCCAAAGCTGTTTACCTGGACTGGGCAATGCTTCTGCCAGAACACAAGTGTAGGAACTTTCCACACAGAGGGCAGGGGGAGGGGAAGAGTGGAGGCTCTAGCAGAGGGGAGGTGGCGGTGGGTCACACGGGATGCCTGTCATCACTGTGCAGGCATCGTCCACCTTCTGTGCTCTGGGGCAGCCAAGACGTGCAGGATACACTGGCCAGGAAAACGTCACCTCCTCTGCTTAACGCCAACGTTCCGCAAACATCCTGAGGTGCGCATGAGTGAGTCACACCAGGAAAAGAACCGGGCAAAACTGTGCAAGGGAAAGGAGTTACAGGCTGGCCCTGCACACCTCTCCCACTGTGCTGCTTACAGGGCCTCCTCCCCACTGTAAGAAGCCGCCCAGCCAAAGCATCTCAATACAGTTGGTTTAAAAGGCTTTAGGCTCATAAAACCCACTTTCCATCAATGCAGTTTCTCTCTTAAGGTGCTGCCCCAGTACGTTCCTACCCCGCAGCACAGGGCTTTATTCCAGCTCACCCCTCGAGGAAAGGGGGTTAAACCACAAGGGCAAACACAGAAGAGAAAGCAGTAGGCAGGCAGAGAAGCTGATAAAGTGATTTTTATCGTTAAGTATTTGGCTGGGTGCAGAATTGCCCTCACCACCGTTGGCCACCACTGGTCTCCCGGGAGGAACAGGCAGCAAGGATGGCTCCAGAGACGCTGCTACTCGGGGCCTCGGGGCTTACAAATTCGTGAGCACAGAGGGTTCCACCTTCCAGCGTGAAGTACAAACTGCTTCACAGCCAGACTTCCCTGGGAGGGAGAGATGCTCACAGCTGAAGGCACGTTAATGCAGGCGCACACCCAACGCCAGAATTTGTTTTCCTCTGGTTACTCTGATAAACCTAGATGCCACTCTGTCGAGAACCAGCGCTGCCGCGGTTGGCGTTAGTGGGTGAGTGAGCAGGGTTCAGGGCCTGCTCACTGGTAGAACTTCTTGTTAGGGCTGCTGGCGTGGTCCACAAGCAGCTGGCACGGGGTGAACTGTTTTCCATAGGCAGCCTCGTACTTCCGGAGCCGGTCCACTATCTTCTGAGCGCCATACAGATCCACAAAGCGGAAGGGCCCTAAAAGGAGAAATATAGGACATTGTTCAAGGAGAGGTGAAACGAGCTCCGGGATGAAGCGAGCTACCTTCCTGACTTGCAAGACCGACCTCCAAGACTGGGGGGGAAGCCAAGCCCGAAGACGGCACCGATGTCTCCCTCTGTAGGCGTGGCCAAGACCCCTTCCTGCAGGCACAGGACAGCCTCGTTCACAAATCTGGTCACCAGGCGGTACTGGATGTCTTCGTCCGAGGAGCTGCCAACAGGGAGAGACATTCAGGGAGGGGCGGGGTAGGAGGGGAGGACGCAGGCGCCCCGGTGCAGAATGGGAGTGAGGGCTGGTGCTGCTGGAGCTCCGGGCCAGCCCTTGTGAACCTGCAATGCTAGAGAAGGTGCTGCCCTCGGAAGAAGACAGCAGAGGGCTACCTGCCCTAATTAACCCGAAGCCGGGCGCTGAGAACAGGGTCTGGCGGGGTAGACGGCATCTCCTGACAGCAGAGGCTGCTGACAAACGGTAACAACAGCGTGGAGGGTGAGCGGGCCTAGGAGAAGCGTGTTTCTAGTTGCTCTCTGGACCCTCAGAGAGAAGGCTTCCCAAGGGGTCCTCCCAAGGCTGGGCTGCAGTCCTTACCCTGAGGCCTGGTAGAGGACGAGGTGGAATGTGGAAGGGCAAAAAGTGTTAAGCATCAGGAATGTTCTTTCTGGTCACGTATGGTGATCATAACAAAAATGATGGCAGAGGGTCCAAGAAGCTTCGGGCTGGTGAGAAACACGCTTCTGCACCAACAGCCCCTCAAATGAACTTACACATCAGGCTGAGAAGGCATCTTCAGACTTGCCAAAATACTGTCTACGTCAGAATTCAAATTCTTATTCTTCACACCCTCCTGGTAGATGTAAAAGCCCTTCCCGGACTTGCGACCTAAACGAAGCGAGAAAAGGGAGAGTTAACAAATTCTCAGAGCCCGGGCCTGAGAGTTCTCTTCTCCGCTAGTCCGTTATAAAGCTCTAGCCTCTTTTCCGTATTCCTGAATTTGTAGGTCTAGCCTACTCTAGAAACTGGTGTTTGTCAGAAGAGTTGACAGCGAAGGAAAAAAGAGCTTGTGTGTCCTGGAGCTTGGAAATCTGTGTATCTGGGTAGGAAAGGCCAGGTGGGTGAGTTTTAATGTCCAGGTATGCAACACCAGGTCCTAGGATGCCCAGGTCCTAGTGTTGATTTTGTTGCTACTTTGCCGAGAGAGAAAGCCACCTCTCTGGTGGGCCTCAATTGCCTCTACTTAGAGGTTTACTTCCTCCACAAAGGTGGTCAGACAACATGGAAAGCCTGGACACAATGCTCCTGCAGTATCACGGGTGTAGTAGAAGCCTTGGGCAGGATGAAATGCCTGTCAATTTTGCATAGCTTGGGCAACGGCAGAGCCTCAGAAGTCCAGAGTTCTGCCTTTTGTCCATAATCTACAGGCCCAGCCTAAAAAGAGGTGGCCATGAAATCATTTTTAAATTCCCTATGACAGTGGGCTCTATGTTTAGAAAACACACTCTTCCACGCGGGCCTTCTGTCACGAACGATGCTAGTGGCGTTTCTCGGCGGCTACTCACCCAGGAAGCCCTTGGATATCATCCCCTTCAGCACTTCTAGGCTTCCACCTGCAAACCGCTCCCCAAACACGTTGCCTAGATTTTCTGCTACGTGTTTTGCTACATCCACGCCAACTTCATCCACCAGTGTAGCAGCGCCCACAGGAAAGCCAAAGCTTGTGGTCAGGGAATCCAGCTTCTTAGGGCCAACTCCTTCCTGGATTGGAAGTAAAGCCGCACCTCAGGGGAGGGCCGTCCCAGATTCCCCTAAGGGCTCCTTGTGCTGCCCTCACAAACGGCCTTGGGCAGCACCCACTTCTCTTCCGGGTGCCGCCTCGCCAGGCCCAGGAATGGGACTGTTTCACTCAGGGAAGCACAAAGAGGCTTGGGAGCCACAAGGGGAAAGTCCGAGCCTTTCCTAACCTACAGAATTTTAAGGAAGTCTAGAGATGAACAAATTATTCATTTCCTTCTCGTTTGCAATCCTGGATCTCACGAATAACGAGATTCCACGCCAGACAGGGCTAAGTTTCCCGATGCTGAGAGAAGAGACATTACCGAGGAGCAGTACTGTAGAGTCCTGTGATGCCCAGGTCTGATAAGACCCCAGCGAGGAGTGCACGCGCTTCCCACCAGTGACCAACCTGTACGGCCACTGGAGGGGTCTGCGTGCAGCAGAAGCGGGTGTAGCACCAATCCGACCAAATGGGCCCTGTTCTGGTTGGGGACGCAGAAACCGCGCACAGAGCATGTCGGGGGCCTTTGGCTTATTGGAGCAGGGAGGACGCTAAGGGAGCAGAGATAAAATTCTGCCCATTTTAGTGCAGTGTTAGCCCATGACTTCCCAGCCGTGTGTGGAAAGAGAGGGCACCAAAGGGCCTTGGAGAAGAGATAGGAGTCAGTGTGTTAGAAGGAAGCCTGCTCTTCACCTTAACATTACCAGTTTGGAAAACTAGTTGAAAGAGTGGAAGATGCCTCAAACATTCTGAGATTGATACCAACCTGGAGAATTCTGATGACTTCAGACATCATGGGTGCGAGGCACCTGGTGGTATAGAAGCCAGGTCCGTCCTGCCAAGGGAGAGAATATGAGCTCATGGGCCCCTCAGTTGTGGCCATTTCCCAGGTCTGAAAGCGGTCTCTCTCCCCCGGAAGCCACTTCAAAACTCAAGGTGATTTATAATCTCCATCAGAATCCTTAATATTAAACTGCAGGGGAAGCCATAGCCAGGGGCAGCCTGGCTTGAATCCACAAGCACAGCAGACAGTCTCACAGTCATCTGAAAGGTCTGGAATGGCTGGGAGAACCCGCCATGTCCCAGCCCCTGACTCAGCGGTCCACCACTGTCCATACCGTAGACCACCAAGGGGAAATCATATCAAAAGCTGGTATATTTAAACTGAAGAGTTACAAGCAAACCTGGAAATATAAGGAGTCTTCATGGAACTTTTCTGAATCTGCTGCTCTGACACACAGCTCCTTACCTTAACCACAATGATGACCTTCCCCTGTTTGAGACCAACTTCTACAGCAGAAGCAGTTGTGTCCTTAGAAGTTTTTTGAGTTGTGATAATCTCCAGTAGCTGCATCTTGTCCACAGGAGAGAAGTAGTGCATGCCAATCACCTGGGAAGGGGGGCCAAAACACCGACAGATTTAAGAACTCTGAGAGGGGAAACTAATAGCATTCTTTTTTTTGCTAGGAAAGCACTGCAGAGAAAGGCGGTTGTAATATAGGAATACTGCTTGGTACCGTCAAGTGGTTTGGTGCCATGGTTCTTTGGTTAAAAGTCCAGTATGTCCAGGGGAGAGCTAACTGGAATTCTCTTCCATCTGCTTCTAGGGCTTTTCACTAAGGGCAATGGATCCTACCAACAGTTAATGCCAAAATCGCAGCTAAAGGCCAAATTAGATTTACTGGGGAAGAATGAATGAGGGTTCCATTTATATTAATGATGCTGATGGTTTGGGTGAGAGGGTCCACTTTTTATGGGGTGTGGGGGGAGACAGGCAGAAGAATTACTTACTATGCTGGACTGTCAGAGATATATTTGGATTTTACGTCGATGCATCTCGCCACCAGGATACTGTCAGCCCTTCGTATCCACAGATTTCGCATACACAGGTTCAACCAACCGCAGATCCAACTGGTTGAATCAGATTCAACTGGTCTGACTCCTTGGATCTGAAACCTGAGGATACAAAGGGCTGCCCGTATTCCCTGTACTACACTATTTTAGATAAGGGACTTGAGCTTCTGTGGATTTTGGTATCTCCTGGTGGTCCTGGAACTAATCCCCCACAGACACCCAGGGATGACCTTACTGGGTTTAAATAACATTTCTCAACACTCAGATTCCCTCAGGGCTCATTAAACCAGTGACTCTCAAAGCCAAGTACCCGGACCAGCCGCACTAGCATCACCTGGGAATGTCAGAGCTGCAAATTCTCAGGGCCTCCCCAGGCCTACTGAATGAGGAACTCCGGGGGCAGGGCCCAGATCTGTGTTTAAGAAGCCCTCCAGGTGATTCTGATACATGCTACAGTTTGAGAACAGCCTCATTAAGCTAACGATTAGATAGTCTTCACAACTGAACTGTGAAAGAAGTCTATCCATTAATTTATAGTTTTGCCTCCACTCCCCACTTCAGCTACCAGGTATTAACTGCTATCTGCCACTGACCGACTGCTTACTGTCCACGATTCATTAACACACTTATCATTTATCCTTTCCATTTAATCCACGGTGAACTAGTCAGTCTAATTACCTAGATGAGGAAGAAAGACATCAGGAGGTTAAAATTAGTAGCTCAGGGTCAGTCAGTAAATGGCAGAGTGGGATGCCAGCAAGGTCGGCCTGCCTCCACAGCCTGCCCACTTCCCGTTGTGTAACACACGGGTCACTTGCATGTTACATCAACTTATCAATCCAAAAGTTGCTTCTAACCTCTAAATTATCCTTCTACTTATGTCTAAAATACTTAGAAAGACAGGGCCTGATTCAAACTGTACTCCCGAGCAAAGGGAATTAGCCTTGACCACGCATAATTTATACACAACAAAACGCACAGACCTTCATTACATATTCTTTGTAATAATCATTAGTGGGACTTCCGGGAACATGGCGGAAGAGGAAAACGCGGAGATTACCTTCCTCCCCACAGATACACCAGAAATACATCTACACGTGGAACAACTCCTACAGAACACCTACTGAACGCTGGCAGAAGACCTCAGACCTCCCAAAAGGCATGAAACCCCCCACGTACCTGGGTAGGGCAAAAGAAAAAAATAAACAGAGACAAAAGGATAGGGACGGGTACTGCACCAGCGGGAGGGAGCTGTGAAGGAGGAAAAGTGTCCACACACTAGGAAGCCCCTTCGCGGGCGGAGACTGCGGAGGGGGGGGGAGCTTCGGAGCCGCCACGGAGGAGAGCACAGCAACAGGGGTGCGGAGGGCAAAGCAGAGAGATTCCCGCACAGAGGATCAGGGCCGACCGCCACTCACCAGCCGAGAGGCTTGTCTTTTCACCCGCCGGGGCGGGCGGGGCTGGGAGCTGAGGCTCGGGCTTCGGTCGGAGCACCGGGAGAGGACTGGGGTTGGCGGCGTGAACACAGCCTGCAGGGCGTTAGTGCACCGCGGCTAGCCGGGAGGGAATCCGGGGAAAAGTCTGGACCTGCCGAAGAGGCAAGAGACTTTTTCTTCCCTCTTTATTTCCTGGTGCGCGAGGAGAGGGGATTAAGAGCGCTGCTTAAAGGAGCTCTAGAGACGGGCGCGAGCCGCGGCTAAAAGCGCGGACCCCAGAGACAGACATGAGACGCTAAGGCCGCTGCTGCCGCCACCAAGAAGCCTGTGTGCGAACACAGGTCACTATCCACACCCCCCTTCCGGGGAGCCTGTGCAGCCCGCCACCGCCAGGGTCCCGGGATCCAGGGACCACTCCCCCGGGAAAACGCACGGCGCGCCTCAGGCTGGCGCAACGTCACTCTGGCCTCTGCCGCCGCAGGCTCGCCCTGCACTCCGTGACCATCCCTACCCCCGGCCTGAGTGAGCCAGAGCCTCCGAATCAGCGGCTCCTTTAACTCCGTCCTGTCTGAGCAAAGAACAGACGCCCTCCGGCGACCTACACGCACAGGCGGGGCCAAATCCAAAGCTGAGCCCCTGGGAGCTGTGAGAACAAAGAAGAGAAACGGAAATCTCTCCCAGCGCCTCAGAAGCAGCGGATTAAAGCTCCACAATCAACTTGATGTACCCTGCATCTGTGGAATACATGAATAGACAACGAATCATCCCAAATTAAGGAGCCGTGTGGATGAAAGGCTCTTGGTGCTGCAGCCAGGAGTCAGTGCTGTGCCTCTGAGGTGGGAGAGCCAACTTCAGGACACTGGTCCACAAGAGGCCTCCCAGCTGCACATAATAGCAAACGGCGAAAATCTCCCAGAGATCTCCATCTCAACGCCAGCACCCAGCTTCACTCAACGTCCAGCTACAGTACTGGACAACCTATGCCAAACAACTAGCAAAACAGGAACACGACCCCACCCATTAGCAGAGAGGCTGCCCAAAATCATAATAAGTCCACAGACACCCCAAAACACACCACCAGACGTGGACCTGCCCACCAGAAAGACAAGATCCAGCCTCATCCACCAGAACACAGGCACTAGTACCCTCCACCAGGAAGCCTACACAACCCACTGAACCAACCTTAGCCACTGGGGACAGACACTAAAAACAACAGGAACTACGAACCTTCAGCCTGCAAAAAGGAGACCCCAAACACAGTAAGATAAGCAAAATGAAAAGACAGAAAAACACACAGCAGATGAAGGAGCAAGATAAAAACCCACCAGACCTAACAAATGAAGAGGAAATAGGCAGTCTACCTGAAAAAGAATTCAGAATAATGATAGTAAAGATGATCCAAAATCTTGGAAATTGAATAGACAAAATGCAAGAAACATTTAACAAGGACCTAGAAGAACTAAAGATGAAACAAACAATGATGAACAACACAACAAATGAAATGAAAATACTCTAGAAGGGATCAGTAGCAGAATAACTGAGGCAGAAGAACGGATAAGTGACCTGGAAGATAAAATAGTGGAAATAACTAATGCAGAGCAGAATAAAGAAAAAAGAATGAAAAGAACTGAGGACAGTCTCAGAGACCTCTGGGACAACATTAAATGCACCAACATTCGAATTACAGGGGTTCCAGAAGAAGAAGAGAAAAAGAAAGGGACTGAGAAAATATTTGAAGAGATTATAGTTGAAAACTTCCCTAATACGGGAAAGGAAATAGTTAATCAAGTCCAGGAAGCACAGAGAGTCCCATACAGGATAAATCCAAGAAGAAATACGCCAAGACACGTATTAATCAAACTGTCAAAAATTAAATACAAAGAAAGCATATTAAAAGCAGCAAGGGAAAAACAACAAATAACACACAAGGGAATCCCCATAAGGTTAACAGCTGATCTTTTAGCAGAAACTCTGCAAGCCAGAAGGGAGTGGCAGGACATATTGAAAGTGATGAAGGAGAAAAACCTGCAACCAAGATTACTCTACCCAGCAAGGATCTCATTCAGATTTGATGGAGAAATTAAAACCTTTACAGACAAGCAAAAGCTGAGAGAGTTCAGCACCACCAAACCAGCTCTACAACAACTGCTAAAGGAACTTCTCTAGGCAAGAAACACAAAAGAAGGAAAAGACCTACAATAATGAACCCAAAACAATTAAGAAAATGGGAATGGGAACATACATATCGATAATTACCTTAAATGTAAATGGACTAAATGCTCCCACCAAAACACACAGATTGGCTGAATGGATACAAAAACAAGACACATATATTTGCTGTCTACAAGAGACCCACTTCAGACCTAGAGACACATACAGACTGAAAGTAAGGGGATGGAAAAAGGTATTTCATGCAAATGGAAACCAAAAGAAAGCTGGAGTAGCAATTCTCATATCAGACAAAATAGACATTAAAATAAAGACTATTAGAAGAGACAAAGAAGGACACTACATAATGATCAAGGGATCGATCCAAGAAGAAAATATAACAATTGTAAATATTTATGCACCCAACATAGGAGCACCTCAATACATAAGGCAAATACTAACAGCCATAAAAGGGGAAATCGACAGTAACACATTCATAGTAGGGGACTTTAACACCCCACTTTCACCAATGGACACATCATCCAAAATGAAAATAAATAAGGAAACACAAGCTTTAAATGATACATTAAACAAGATGGACTTAATTGATATTTATAGGACATTCCATCCAAAAACAACAGAATACACATTTTTCTCAAGTGCTCATGGAACATTCTCCAGGATAGATCATATCTTGGGTCACAAATCAAGCCTTGGTAAATTTAAGAAAATTGAAATTGTATCAAGTATCTTTTCTGACCACAACACTATGAGACTAGATATCAATTACAGGAAAAGATCTGTAAAAAATACAAACACATGGAGGCTAAACAATACATTACTTAATAACGAAGTGATCACTGAAGAAATCAAAGAGGAAATCAAAAAATACCTAGAAACAAATGACAATGGAGACACGACGACTCAAAATCTATGGGATGCAGCAAAAGCAGTTCTAAGAGGGAAGTTTATAGCAATACAATCCTACCTTAAGAAACAGGAAACATCTCGAATAAACAACCTAAACTTGCACCTAAAGCAATTAGAGAAAGAAGAACAAAAAAACCCCAAAGTTAGCAGAAGGAAAGAAATCATAAAAATCAGATCAGAAATAAATGAAAAAGAAATGAAAGAAACGACAGCAAAGATCAATAAAACTAAAAGCTGGTTCTTTGAAGGGATAAACAAAATTGATAAACCATTAGCCAGACTCATCAAGAAAAAAAGGGAGAAGACTGAAATCAATAGAATTAGAAATGAAAAAGGAGAAGTAACAACTGACACTGCAGAAATACAAAAGATCATGAGAGATTACTACAAGCAACGCTATGCCAATAAAATGGACAAATTCTTAAGGCACAACCTGCCAAGACTGAATCGGGAAGAAATAGAAAATATGAACAGACCAATCACAAGCACTGAAATTGAAACTGTGATTAAAAATCTTCCAACAAGCAAAAGCCCAGGACCAGATGGCTTCACAGGCGAATTCTATCAAACATTTAGAGAAGAGCTATCACCTATCCTTCTCAAACTCTTCCAAAATATAGCAGAGGGAGGAACACTCCCAAACTCCTTCTACGAGGCCACCATCACCCTGATACCAAAACCAGACAAGGATGTCACAAAGAAAGAAAACTACAGGCCAATATCACTGATGAACAGAGATGCAAAAATCCTCGACAAAATACTAGCAAACAGAATCCAACAGCACATTAAAAGGATCATACACCATGATCAAGTGGGGTTTATTCCAGGAATGCAAGGATTCTTCAATATATGCAAATCAATCAACGTGATACACCATATTAACAAATTGAAGGAGAAAAACCATATGATCATCTCAATAGATGCAGAGAAAGCTTTTGACAAAATTCAACACCCATTTATGATAAAAACCCTGCAGAAAGTAGGCATAGAGGGAACTTTCCTCAACATAATAAAGGCCATATATGACAAACCCACAGCCAACATGGTCCTCAATGGTGAAAAACTGAAAGCATTTCCACTAAGATCAGGAACAAGACAAGGTTGCCCACTCTCACCACTCTTATTCAACATAGTTTTGGAAGTTTTAGCCACAGCAATCAGAGAAGAAAAGGAAATAAAAGGAATCCAAATCGGAAAAGAAGAAGTAAAGCTGTCACTATTTGCAGATGACATGATACTATACATAGAGAATCCTAAAGATGCTACCAGAAAACTACTAGAGCTAATCAATGAATTTGGTAAAGTAGCAGGATACAAAATTAATGCACAGAAATCTCTGGCATTCCTATACACTAAGGATGAAAAATCTGAAAGTGAAATCAAGAAAACACTCCCATTTACCACTGCAACAAAAAGAATAAAATATCTAGGAATAAACCTACCTGAGGAGACAAAAGACCTGTATGCAGAAAATTATAAGACTCTGATGAAAGAAATTAAAGATGATACAAATAGATGACGAGATATACCATGTTCTTGGATTGGGAGAATCAACATTGTGAAAATGACTCTACTACCCAAAGCAATCTACAGATTCAATGCAATCCCTATCAAACTACCACTGGCATTTTTCACAGAACTAGAACAAAAAATTTCACAATTTGTATGGAAACACAAAAGACCCCGAATAGCCAAAGCAGTCTTGAGAACGAAAAACGGAGCTGGAGGAATCAGTCTTCCTGACTTGAGACTATACTACAAAGCTACAGTAATCAAGACAGTATGGTACTGGCACAAAAACAGAAATATAGATCAATGGAACAGGATAGAAAGCCCAGAGATAAACCCACGCACATATGGTCACCTTATCTTTGATAACAGAGGCAGGAATGTACAGTGGAGAAAGGACAGCCTCTTCAATAAGTGGTGCTGGGAAAACCAGACAGGTAAATGTAAAAGTATGAGATTAGATCACTCCCTAACACCATACACAAAAATAAGCTCAAAATGGATTAAAGGCCTAAATGTAAGGCCAGAAACTATCAAACTCTTAGAGGAAAACATAGGCAGGACACTCTATGACATAAATCACAGCAAGGTCCTTTTTGACCCACCTCCTAGAGAAATGGAAATAAAAACAAAAATAAACAAATGGGACCTAATGAAACTTAAAAGCTTTTGCGCAGCAAAGGAAACCACAAACAAGACCAAAACACAACCCTCAGAATGGGAGAAAATATTTGCAAATTAAGCAACTGACAAAGGATTAATCTCCAAAATTTATAAGCAGCTCATGCAGCTTAATAACAAAAAAACAAACAACCCAATCCAAAAATGGGCAGAAGGCCTAAATAGACATTTCTCCAAAGAAGATATACAGACTGCCAACAAACACATGAAAGAATGCTCAACATCATTAATCATTAGAGAAATGCAAATCAAAACCACAGTGAGACATCACCTCACACCAGTCAGAATGGCCATCATCAACAAATCTAGAAACAATAAATGCTGGAGAGGGTGTGGAGAAAAGGGAACCCTCTTACACTGTTGGTGGGAATGTAAATTGATACAGCCACTGTGGAGAACAGTATGGAGGTTCCTTAAAAAACTACAAATAGAACTACCATATGACCCAGCAATCCCACTACTGGGCATATACCCTGAGAAAACCATAATTCAAAAAGAGTCATGTACCAAAATGTTCATTGCAGCTCTATTTACAATAGCCAGGAGATGGAAGCAACCTAAGTATCCATCATTGGATGAATGGTTAAAGAAGATGTGGCACATATATACAATGGAATATTACTCAGCCATAAAAAGAAATGAAATTGAGCTATTTGTAATGAGGTGGATAGACCTAGAGTCTGTCATACAGAGTGAAGTAAGTCAGAAAGAGAGAGACAAATACCGTATGCTAACACATATTTATGGAATTTAAGAAAAAAAAATGTCATGAAAAACCTAGGGGTGAAACAGGAATAAAGACACAGACTTACTAGAGAATGGACTTGAGGATATGGGGAGGGGGAAGGGTAAGCTGTGACAAAGCGAGAGAGAGGCATGGACATCTATACACTACCAAACGTAAGGTAGATAGCTAGTGGGAAGCAGCCGCATAGCACAGGGAGATCAGCTCGGTGGTCTGTGACCACCTAGAGGAGTGGGATAGGGAGGGTGGGAGGGAGACAGAAGAGGGAGGAGATATGGGGATATACGTATATGTATAGCTGATTCACTTTGTTATGCAGCAGAAACTAACACACCATTGTAAAGCAATTATACTCCAATAAAGATGTTAAAATGAAAAAATAAAAAGTGAAAAAAAAAAGCACAGATCTTAAAGTGTTCAGTTTGATGACTTCTGACAACTGTGTATCTACCCACGTAATCACTACCCCAAGCAAGACCTACTGACATCGTTCAAAGAAGCTGTGCCAAAAGGTGGCACCAGCTGTGTCCTGGACTGCTGGGACTTTCTCAGCTGTAGCACTGGAGGGCCTGTGTCCTGGGCAAACCGAGGTGGGTCGCCCTACTTGTGCCCCTGTGGCCTTCCTCTTACATGAATGACCTAGGCAAGCAGGTGCTAAAAGCTGCTCAAGATCCCTGGGGGCGAGGACTGCTAAGTGTGAAGCGGTTAGCATCAAAGGCACAGCAACAGGGGCTCCTCTGCTGCCCTCCAGTGCTGAGGAGCTGCTGTGAGTGACTACGACGTGGCCAGACTGTCTATCTGCCATTACTCCACGTCTGTGTCTTCCCTCAGCTGCCACTTCTCCCCACGACCTCCTCCTGCCATCACTGAACCTGCCTCTATCAGGCCCACACCACTTCTAATCTGCTGCGTGCTAGGGAACAAGATGACCTTGAGTTAGCAAGCTATTAGAATGGGAGTAAAAAGACTTTCGTGTTTTTAGTACATGGACTTTGTATTAACAGTTTCAGCTGCTTAAAGGCCTTTTATATTTCCTGCCTACTTTTGGCTGGTTCTGCTTCGCTGAGGCTAGCCGGTATCCTCCAGAGAGGCGAACTGCTTTATTTCTCCTTGAATGATTTCACTTGATTTCCCTGGTAGAGAGCAGAAGCCCAAAGATAGATTTCTAGGCATCATTCCAGATACTCACTCTAAGTGCTTCTACATCCACCCCCTCATGTCCTGGGCAGAAGCTCTAAGCAAACCGGGCTGGACACATCCCACCACAGCCCCTGACCTTCCATTTCTGGATCTGGAGTTGGAACCAAACCCATCCCCGACAGTCACCAGAGTCTGCTCTGTAGCTCAAGTGTTATTTTGGAACATCTCTTCTTACTTTAGGGTCTATCTTTCAATACCCAAATGTAATAAACGTAGGTTTTATAGTCTGAACCTGAATAATAATACCCATTAGGGATGCAAATCACCTATAAAGGTATATTTTAGTTGTAGTTCACTTGTTCCTGCATCTCACACTGGTCATGGTACTAGCTTTTTTGTGCCAGTTTCTGGGACTGCATCCTCACCCTCATCCACTTCATAATCCATACCAGTCCCTTCTCATATTCTAAGCCTTCAGCAATGAGCCTGAAGCAGTAAAACATTTCAGGGTTTTCCTCTGTTCAGAATTTACCTTCTCAGGTCTTTTACTGACAGCAGCAATTTCGTTGATTGGGAGAGCAGATGTGTTGCTGGCAAAGACACAGTGATCTGGAATCACCTGCAGGAGAAAAGCATTTAAGAATGTGTCATGTAGCCCTGGGAGATGACTGGAGACCAAAGCAAAGCCAATGAGTGACACTTGGGCCCCGCCCACCCTTCACCTTTGAGAGAACCAACCATAATGTGCATGCCTATTTCATGTTACACATGTGTTACTAAGAAATGGTACAGCACTATAATTATATCTACAGTGCATGAATACAACTATTAGCTTTATCAACCTGCAGAATAGTGTCTAACGGAGATTCTCTCAGCATTCTGCCCACAATCTCAGCTTATTCATATTTTAATTCAGATACTTGGATGAGAAACATAGAAGGCACATCTGTCAAATGTGTGCAAATCTGGGCAGGCAGAATCCTAACATCAGAGTTGAGAATCAAGATTCAAGATACATTCAACACGCTGAAAAACTGAGTGCAAAATAAGATCAATTATAATGAGGATGAAGGTAAAGTACTGCATTAAGATTTTATGAAAGAGAAGAAAGAGAAAAAAATAACTGAGTAGGCACCTAATGGGCAAGACCTGGGCTTGGCAGTAAACTTGTGTTAAAGAGCCCATGATTTTATTTAATCAAAAGTATAGGGGCTTCCTTGGTGGCGCGCAGTGGTTGAGAGTCCACATGCCGATGCAGGGCGCTCGAGTTCGTGCCCTGGTCCGGGAAGATCCCACATGCCGCAGAGCGGCTGGGCCCATGAGCCATGGCCGCTGAGCCTGCGCGTCCGGAGCCTGTGCTCCGCAACAGGAGAGGCCGCAGTAGTGAGAAGCCCGTGTACCGCAACAACAACAACAAAAGTATAATGTGGGTCAAAAGTAGAGCCCGATGATCAGAAAGCTAACATAGTCTCAAGTTGCATTATTAATGGTATGGTGTCTAATGTTGGTGGTAAAATTCTCTATGAAGAGCAAACCAATGTCTCCAAAGATGGCTGGCAACAATCTTTCCCCTCTTGTACATGTGTGTCTCTCCTCCCATCCAGGGGCACAGTCTCTTTCCCCTCCTCTTAAATCTGGGCTGGCCTATGACTTGCTTTTACCAATAGAAAGTAGCAGAAGTGGCTCTGCCAGTTCCAGGACTTGCCTTATGAAGTCCACTGACTTCTGCCTTGCTCTCTTAGAAGCCAGCAGCCATGCTGCAGAGAAGCTCTGGCTCGACCACTAAGCGAGGACAGGCCACAGGGAGAGGGAGGCGCCCCAACCAAGCTTTCAGCTGAATGCAGTCCCACGAGTGACCCCACTGGGAAGCCACGTGGAATTAAGGGCCAGCCGCCTCTCAGAGCCCTGCCCTAACTGCAGAACTGTGAAAAGGTCATTGTTTTTGCGGTGGTTTGTCACACGCCAAGAGAACACTGAGACATGGTGAAGACAGTAAAGGAGACAAGCAAGACAGTGAAGGTCTGGAGACAAGAATTATGAAGATATCAAAGGAGTGAGTTTCTTTAGTTCTGTGGAGAGGAAGAGAAGTGAAGTTTTAAATCCCTGAGGAATACCACATGTAGATTCAGCTTTACCAGTTTCCTGTAAAGAAAGGAGAGGCCAGGTAAGAGGATGGACTTGATGGCTTCCTAAAGATCTTTCACTTGAAATTCTTTGATTTTCCAAATACAGATCTTTTCTGGACCTTGCTCTTTTCCACCCTTTCTGAAAAACTTCTTTGAGTATCTCCTACCTTAGATGATTTCACTAGCTTCTCTAAAAAGGTAAAGGCCTGTGACATGTTACATAAATAACTACAACATACGTAGCACTTTGGATTTTACCTTTAGCAATAATCTTCTTATTCTTTTCTTACTATCTGCTAAAAATTCATGATTCCCCGAATATCCTCCCTTTCCCGCAGTCCATGGACTTCACGGACATATAAAACCCCTTTTCTTTTCTTTCTTTCTTTCCCTTCTCTTCTCCCTTAACCTTTATGTTTCAATGGGAACTACTGTATCGATTTGTTCATAGTCTGCACTTCTCTTGATCTGATCCCTCTTCTTTCTCTTTCTTTTCCTTGACCACTGGCTTCCCAACTGCTAAAACTAACAAACTTTTCTACACTCAGATACTCCCAAATCCTGATTTTCCAAAAGCAAATACCATCACCCAGTCAGGTGGCAAATGCTCTTTTAGTGGTAAACGGCTCTGTCTGTTTTTGCCGCCCCTCAGTCTACCTTCCATTGGCCCAGCAGGGCCCCCAAAGCCCCGGGAACGTTGTATCCATTTCTCTGCTACAGTGCCACCTTGCACAGAGAGAACACACACCTACCCAGCTCTTCTGAATTCACTCCCTCAGCTGAACCTACATTACACTCTGCTTAAAGAAAAGATTTTGGAATGTGTGTTTCACAAGTGGAATCCATCCCAAACTGAGCTGCTTGTCTTTAGTTTCTAAACCCTCCTTAGGTTCATTCTTTAGTAGAGCAGAGATTGTCCTCCCATGGAAGGGAGGAGTACAGCCCACTACTCAAGATACCCCAGAATGCTGCAAAGTCAGTGCCATTTTATTTACACCATTTACTAACCTACACTCTGTTTATTTAACTGTACCCCGTTCTACCTCCTGCCTGGATTACTGCCATCTCTTCTTTCCTTCTTTCCTCTTTCTTCATACCACCCAGTTCAAGTACTTGTTTTGTTCATATCATCCCATATCAAGAGTTGACTACGCACAGCATTTGGGCTCAAGACCAGAGTAGCATTTCCACAAAATGAGCGTCTGAATCCTGCCTGGAGAAACTGTTTCTCCCTATTTCCTCTGCTGCCTAGACCTGAATTAGTTTAGTTATAGCTTGCAGCCAACCAATGATGTCAAGACGTCTGGCTACAGTCCATGAGGTTATTTGTACATTTGGGTGACTGAACTCCCATATAAGGCTAATGAACCCTGTGCTTAAGTTAATAAGCTACTTGTTTGTCTTTTCTTAGGACTTTGATTTGCCCTTTTTACAGTGTGCATGGGTTCACATAAAAACTTACATTTGGGGGACACAGTTTTGAGGGGCACAAGCCTGTTGTGTCCCCTTTTGCCTGGCAAAGCAATAAAGCTGTTCTTTTCTACTTCACGCCTCCAACAAACAAACAAACATACAAAACCCCTTACATCTGGGAATGAATGGCCCTATAAAAAGAACCACAAGTTTCCTATAGTTCCTTTAAAAAACCCTGTCTCTGTGTTCTCCACTCACAACACCAGGATTCAGTACAGCAGGCCCCTTACTTACAGCTTCTACTTCCTTGAGCACTTTGTGCTTAAGACTGAGGTCCTCAAAAACAGCTTCAATCACCATGTCAGCCTTTTCAAAACCCTGGTAATCGAGCTGCCCAGTCAAGTTGCTGAAAAAGGTGTCCCTTTCAAACGACGTTAGTGCTTTCTTCTTCACTTTATCGTTCAGTCTAGGAAAAAAACACATTCCTAGTCAGAGGAGGAGAACAGGAAACTAACATTTATTGAGTGTCCATGGGCCAGATAGTGTGCTGTGTGTTTTTCACCAACTCAGTGAGGTAGCTCCCATTTTGAGGGAGCTGAGCTGCTCAAGGAGACTCAGAGGGACTTGTGGTCCAAGAGCGAGTTAAGGGAGGGTCCTAGGGTTCAAACAGGTTGACCCCCACATCCATATTCTTTCTACTAAAAGATGCCTCTACACGCCCAACCTGCATAAACGGTATCACTAATAAAACAGTTAAATTTGCCAAGAGGAGTAAACATGAACACTAAAATGGCAAACAAGAGAGCAGCTCTAGTAATTCTCTACCTACAATAGGGGAAACAGCCAACATGGGTCCTAGACCATGAGTTTATACTTGCTTACATATCATTTTGTTATTCTGTAATTGTGATCTACCGGAGGACAGAGACCAAGCATTATGTCGTATATTCTTAATCCATTTCCTGGTCAGTACCTAGTAGCACATCATATTGATTACATAAAATATTAACTCAAGGTTTCTTCTTCCCCACAGGGAGCTAAAAAGGATTCCTGCTACTCAGACACTTAACTGATTGTTTTTTACTGCCAGGGAAAATAGGCTCTCTTAGGTTTTAATCTGACTGCACTTTCAGAATAAATGACCTAGAGTTTTCCTCTGAAAGAAGAATGAAGCTACACCCCATTCACTAGTTTCCTTAACCAAAAGAAAAATTAAAGCCACAAGGTAAGTTCAAAGAAGTAGTCAGTTGAAGTCTCAAAAGTATGGATTCAAATATCCTGGTTTCTGACAACCGTGTCAGCAGTCAGCAAGCAAGATTCTTGTGAGAGTTAAAAACATTATTAGTTGCTCTAATTCTAATGCCTAATGAAACTATTCCCGAGAGGACAAGAAATATGTATGTCCCAAGTCAGCAGCACAGTGAGGCGCACTCACCAGAGCCCGATGTTTCTAATGCAAAAAGGGAAAGCCGGGACAGCTGGATCCAAAAGAGATCGAAGGGGAAAAGCTATTTTAGAGCAATTTCTCATTTTGGTGACTGTATGAAACTCTGGGAACACTCGCGTGCTGGCCTCAGGGCAATGGTGTTATCGAGCGCATGCCATTTTGGGGGGTCAGAATCTTTTACTACAATGCCTTGCTATCTTACATTAAGATAGTTGCTATCTGCCAACATGATTAAACCTGCCAGGTCCTGCACAGTATTATGGTAGCAATATATGAGCAGAAAAGGGGTAAAAACACACTTAAGCTACATAATCCACTTAAGAAACAAAAAAACTAACTCAACTAAAAGTCACATGCAAGACCATCAAAGTTCAGCCAGCCTTAGACAGTCTATTACATTGGAGCAGAGAAATGAGCTGAAACGAATTCCCAGTTTGGCCAAGGTGCTGCTCCATTTTTCCCCTCTGCACAACAGGCAGTATGTGTGTGGGGTGGGGGAGAGGAGGGAGGGACGGGCAGGAGAGAGAATAATAGTCCCCGTTTATTAATTCAGAAGTAAGATGGAGACACAGTCCATAAGATCCAGATATTGTGGAGCCAAATCAGTTAACTGCTTCTCTATGGTAACGCCAGTCAAGAAATATGAGGTTCATGAGTTCTGATCCCAGCCCTACCTTCAAGATGCAGTTACACGTTTCCTCATATCCTTATCTCAGTTCTCTCTATAGACACAGTCATGCTGTTTCAATATTCTATAACAATACAGCAATTAAAATTCACAAACATGAGACTTTCTAGTCTGATACCAAAGTATAAACCATATGGCATTTAAAAACGTCTAATAGATAAGGTTTTCTCTTCTGCACTCAGACTCCAATGATGTTAATGATTTATAATAACATTGTCTGCAACAACAGCAAAAAAGAGAAAAAAAAGTGAAAGAAGGAATTAGCATGTCTAAAAAGCAAAGGAAATGAGACTTAACAATGGAGTATCCAATACAGATCATGTTCAGGAGAAAGGAAACGGTGACGGCAAAAACCAAAACACACGCTACTCTCCCAGCAAAGGCAGAGAGCAGGCTTACCCTCTGAACACTTGCTGCTGTCCTCGCCCCAGCGCGGCTAGCGTAGCATCCTTCAGTATAGTCTGTAGGCCCTTATCCACGGAGACCTGGGCAATGCCGGCCCCCATTAGCCCTGCGCCAAGAATGGCGAGCTGCCTGAAAGGAAAGGATGAAATGACTTTTGGTATAAAGCTTAATTAATTCAGTAAAAGTGGGAGATTGCCCAGGTCATCTTCCAATAAACCAACTAAAGCAGGGACAACAATAAGGTATTTAAAATAATTTTTACCTACAAAAAGATATCTTTCATAAATGACTGATTTTCAAAGTTAAATGCAAAAATCCGTTAGGTCTAAAAGAATTGGTCTACCCAAGGAGACAGAATTATACTGATCTTCAATCATACCTGAGATCACTGAAAACAAAACAACATGGATTACGCTTAAATTAACGAGTATTTTTCTTCAAACAAAAGCCAACTTGCAGTGATAGGCCTAAAGACTACTCTCTCTTCTACCAACTACTTACTTGCTAGTGATTTTGCCATTTTCCAGTCATCTTTCATTTCTCTTGAAATGTGTGCCTTTCTCACCCCTTACCTGGATTGGTTCAAAAGCCTCTTGGATGGTTTCTTTGCTTCCAGACCTTACCTCTCCCTCAAACACCTCCATACATGCACATTACTGCCTTTTCCACCCCTGAATTCCCTTGAACTTATCAGGACCATTTGGCTTACCCCACAGTATTTTGGAACAGCTTCACGTACATCATTTTTGTCTCCTCAACTAAATTCTAAGCTTTTTGAGGGATAGAGATCATGTCTGATGACTCTTTTTAGTTTTCCATAGTTTTGGAACAATATGCCATTTTCCCATAAGTAACTAAAAAAAATTTTCAGAACTTCCTTCATAAAAGAAGCCCAAGTTTACAACACCGTAGACCTAAATTAGAGTTGTTTCATTTAAAACAATTCTGATTATAATGTTCAAAAATCATATTCAAGACCTGAAAAGGCACCCTAACTTCAACTCCTGGGAGTATCTTTCAAATGCAGCTTTGTGATAATACACATTTTTATATGGTGAGTGTTAAGTAACTGGAGAACATGAGAAAATAGGGTAGAAAAACATAAAGAATAGGAGCTGAAAAAATTATTCATGTATTTACTGCACCAAAATTAAAAATTTGCTTGACAAAATGACAACAGGTATAGCAGACAAAGGATTACTACTGGGGAAATATAAAGAACACACATATCAATTAAAAAAGACAACCCAATAAAATGGGCAGGGGTTTATATAAAGCAATTCATAGAAAATGAAAACAAAATGCCAATAAAATGCCCAATTTCCCTAATAATCTGGGAAATGAAAATTAAAAAAAATGTATTCCCTCCCCATCAGATTGGCAAAAATTTTAAAAGTAACAGTGAGGGTATAAAAAATTTTGTTCTTTCATGCATGGTTGATGGAAGTATATACTTTGCCCTATATAGGAGGTCAAATGTATTAAAACCAAAAATTGCATCTTCTACGACCCAGTAATTCTACTATCTGCTCTAGAGAAATGCCCTTACGCACAAGATGATATGCTGTGATGAACAGTCATACAATGTTTACAATAATGAAAAACTGGAAGTCATCAATCTTTCAGTAGAAGATGAAAAGGAACAAGTTAACTGGTATGTACCCACAAACATAGTCTCCAAGTCGTACCACTGACTAAAAAGGATTATTATAGGATTCATACTGAAGGATTCCTTTTATATTAAAACATTCAAACCATAAACACAAAACAGTCATCTATTATTCAAACTTCCTTATAATAGTTTAAAAAAGGAGATTAAGAATGTATTCTTTGTATAAAAAATTAATTTATAAAAAGAGAAAATACATAAGGAATTCAAATTATTATCCGAGGCAAGGGAGAAGGGGCCTAGAGAGACAGAAGTTGGACTATTACTGACAACTGGGAAAGCAGGAAGGGGGATGCCCTTTCTTCAATGATTTTTATTAAATTTTCGGTTCAACCTATTCTGCCTTGCGTACCTTATAATTTATTCTTCATTTCTAAGATGATGTTACCTTTTCTTCAATTTACTTCCCAAGTTAGGTCAACTCTTACATCATCCTGTTTTTCTGCCCATTTAATTCTGAGTTTTTGAACTTCTGATTCAAAGTGATTCTTTTCTTATCTGTAAATATTTATTTAAGGATATATAATTCAAGTTTGGAAGCATTCTGCTACAGTTTTGCATTGTGGTTGTTTTGGGAGGAGAATTTTTGTAAGCTTAAGTATTTTGATTCTCATTTTCTTATTTCTTCCTACATGAGTTTCACATGCATGCTGCCTGTCTTTTCTGTGTACTGGTACACAATAACAGTTTCTCCAGGTGGTATTATATTCTATCTGCATATAACAGTAAGAGTTACATGCAGACCAGAGTAGAAGTCAGGAGTGGCTAATCAGCTTAAGAGTAAACATTTTATAATTTAAACATTTTAAAATTAATTAATTAATTAATTTATGGCTGCGTTGGGTCTTCGTTGCTGCACGCGGGCTTTCTCTAGTTGCAGCGAGCAGGGGCTACTCTTCATCGTGGTGCACAGGCTTCTCATTGCAGTGACTTCTTTTGTTGCGGAGGACGGGCTTTAGGCATGCGGGCTTCAGTAGTTGTGGCTCGTGGGCTCAGTAGTTGTGGCTCGCAGGCTCTAGAGTGCAGGCTCAGTAGTTGTGGTGCAGGGGCTTAGTTGCTCCGCGGCATGTGGGATCTTCCCGGACCAGGGCTTGAACCCGTGTAACCGCTGGCAGGCGGACTCTCAACCACTGTGCCACCAGGGAAGTCCAATTTAAAATTTAAGAGTAATTTTTGTAGTATGTATGAAGAGATTCAGATTTAAGTGGCCATATCATCATTCCACTGCAGCGTGGAAGTAATTCATCTCACCCACTGAATGCAAGATAGTGTCAACATTAGGTGGTACACAGACAACCCGACTGATACCGATCACCACGTGTGCTGGAGAAGCAGTTACAGTTGTATTTCATATTCTAATTTGGAAATCAGCCCTCTTGGCAAGAATCTTGTCTTCTCACCTGGGCTTCTTATTAATTTCCTCTTCTGCTTTGGATTGCAATCTCATTAAATGTGAGCGGCTGGAGAAAGTAGTAACATTAGCTGCTTTCACAAATCCCTCTCTGTAATTCAGGTAGACAGTGTTCCTCAACCTCAGCACTGCTGACATTTTGGACTGGATACTTCTTTGTTGTGGGGCTGTCCTGTGCACTGTAGGATGTTTAGCAGCATTCCGGGCCTCTGGCCACCAGATGCCAGTACCACCCCTCCCTCCCCAGCTGTGACAACCAAAAATATTTCCAGAGATTGGCAAGTGTCCCCTGGTGGCAACGTTGCCCAGGTTAAGAGCCACGGAGCAAGGGGGTGAGTTTAGGGGCATTTACTAAACTTAAGACGCTGAAGAGCCATTTAGGCAGCATTAACACTGAAAGGCTCGCTGAACAGAATAGATATGAAACAGGTAAGTAGGCTCTCAAACGCTTAGGCTGTAAGCTAAAGGAAGGACAAGACTTTAACGACTAGAATGAGGCTTTACTTTTTTTAATGAGGGAGAAGTGTGAGTTCCCAGAGAGGGTATCTCAAGTCACAGAGAGAGACAAGGTCATTAAACAGCACATAGTGTGTGTATTTGGTTTAGGAAGGGGAAACCTAAACCATACTTCTAGGGGACATCAATAGTGAGACAAAAATGCCTCTACAGGAGACATTAGAGAGGTCAGGAGAAAACTCAGCACAGGCAGAACTCTGAAAGCCAAAAAATCCTTCGTAGGAATAGGGATCTAAAGTGCTCAGGACAGAAGAGGTTTAGGGCAAGACTGAAGGCATAAATCTAGCTCTATGGATCTTCAGAGACATCGACAAGCGTAGCATGTGCTGAAACCCACAGGGGCTTCCTATGTAGAGCTGACTTACTTAACCTCCTTCTGCGGAGCTCCAAATTTATTCTTCTTGCATAGGGTCTGACCACGGTAAAGTCCCATCAAGGCTTTTGATTCTTTGGTCATTGCAAGCTCTCCAAATTTCTGGAAAAAGGGAAGAAGAAAAGGTAGAACTTCTCAGTCTTGTAGACGTGGATTCTTTGGGGTCAGTTTCTCTGCAGAGCAGAGGTAACACATGCAAAGCCTCAGGTCCTGAGCTGCAGAAGTTGGCCTCCTGCTGAGCATCTTTCTTTAACTCTCCTCATCTGTTCCACTTCCAACTACTGCTTTGAAAGGTTCTGGATACAACTGAGCTCTCAGATTCTCTACACCAGAGGTTGTGGTAACTTTTTTCATGGAATTAGAGTGTCAGAGCCAAAATGGACAAATCATCTCAACCACCTCTCTCATTTTAAAGACTGGGAAGAGGAGGCTCAGAACTTGACCTCGCTCAAAGCCACACTGCCTCAAAGGGGCAGAAACAGAACTTGAACCCAGGCAGTATGACTCCCAACTCCAGTTCTCCTTCCAGGGTAGCAGGCTGCCCCATGTGATATCTGCCACTTTAAAAGGACCTTAACACTTACAGAGAACAAGTCTCAACTTAGTGGGAAAAAGCATGAGATTTAGGGTCTGTATTTGAACGAACTGAGTTTAAAGACTGGCCCTGCCATTTCCCAGTTGTGAAGCTTTCTTCATCCTTAAAATGGGAAAAACAATACGTATTTTACAGTATTGTTGTGGGAAGTAAATGAAAACACTAGTAAAATGACTGGGCCTCAATGTTAGCTATTACCATCATCAATATTACTAGAATTTACTGGTACGATTACATGGTTGCAAACAGCACTTAAAAGAAGGAATCCCTCTAATACTGTTGCCTTCATGTCTGCAGAGAACATGAAACGATGTTCTACTAATCTTGGCAAAGTAGGTTCTATTCAATAAACCAGTGATTTTCAAACCACGGGTAGAAATCTATCAGTGGTCTTGAATTTAGCAGGTTGTGATAAGTAGGATAAATAGAAAATACTGAGTACAGCGTTCAGGCTAATTATTTTGGGAAATATGCTTCAATCTTTCTGTACATATGTATATGTGTACCTGGTGACAATGTAAAAGAATCAATCAGAGTGCACTGCAGTAAGCAACCCAGTATAAGAAATGTTTTCTCTGGAACTTGTCCTGAGCTCTTCAGATATCTTTTATTCTATTACTGAAGAGCAATCATCCTTCAGTGACTGCTTAAAACTTCAAAACAACCCAAACAACTAAAATCTACAATACCACCAACTTGTTAGGAAGTGGAAGGGGTGAGGTTGGTTCGTGTGTTGCTCTGTTTTCTTGTCTTAGTGGGTGCAAAACATTTCCCTTCATTTCCTAATTCACCAAAGGAAGGCTGGGCTTCACAGGTTTATCTCCAGGCTCTAACAAGAACCATATTTTTGTATCAATGTACTCACTTTATCACAACAAAACCAGCCCAACTACAGAACAAAAAGTCCAAATGATTCCTTTTGAAAGGATTCTAACTCTGCCCCTGCTTTTCCTAGTTATACCCTCCTTATTGAGAGCAAGTTCAAATATCTGGGGACTACTATGGTTTTCTTAGCACCTACTTGCTCACTGAGATTAATCGTAAGAAATGACAACCACTTGAAGAAAGCATTTTTTTACTAGGCTTTGAATACTTTATCTTTTTTCAGTTTTACACAGCATTGTGGATCTCACTTTTTCTGTCTCTAATAATAAAACACTGAAAGGAAATAATTTTACCTGCGATTCAGAGAGATAGCCAGCATCACTCCCTTGCTCAATCCCAGTCTTCACTACCTAAAAAACAGATAAAGTACTTGTTCCTTGTTGGAATCGATTGGCAAGATACACAGTAATGCTGAAAAAAGTGGCTAGTGTTGTTAGTCTTCAAAGAGCAAGTCAAAAGTCTAGACTGGAGTGAGAAAGAGAAGAGGACGGAGTGCCTTATTGCTTAAGACTAACTTAATTGTCCATCTCTGAGGCTACTGCTCAACCTAGTATACAATGGAAGGAAATAAAACAGAAGGAAAGAGAATTAGGAAGTCAGAATAGGAAAAGAGCACAGAGGTTCCACAGCTCAAACTCCACCTCCTTATCCTTTGAATCCTGTTATTTTGTCAGAGAAAGAGTTGTCATCACCCCTTTCTGAGTCCAATAATAGGTTTACCTTTTCCTCTTAACTCCCTTCCCTCCTGCTTGAATTATTCTTCCGGCTCCTCTCCTGTTCTCCAAATGTGGGCAGGTCCCCAAAGTTCCACTTGCAGCCCATTTCCCCCTCTATTTATTCTTCCTCAGGAACATCATTTAGTTTACCACATTAATCATGAACTCCATGAAATTCAATTTAACATTTGGGGTAAGTACTAACCTAAGTACAATAGCAAGTATAAAAGAAATAACCCTGTATTCAATCACCATAATTTAATGGTGATTAAAAAGAAAACCCAAATCAATCAATCTATATCCTTAATTGACTTCTCTGTCTAAACTACTGTTGCTTGAATTTCCTGAATACCTAATCTCAACACTTCTAAACCTTGACTCCTAACTCTCTTTGGCAAGTCTCTTACTACCTTCGTATTGTTGCTTTTACTATTCTATTTCGGGGTCTTATTCAAACTTCAAGTCTGAATTACCAGAACAGTTTCCTAGTTCATTGATCTACTTTGTCTCTGTTTCTAATGCATTTTTACTCACTGCCATGAAAACAGTTCTCTATGATCTATATAGGACAAAGATGAAATTTCTTAATTAATTACTGTCTACCTTTTGAAATCCACCTTTGGTCTGCCTTTCTGAAGACACTGCATTATCCTCCTACAAAAACTGATCTGATTTGATGTTCCTTGAAGAGCCTCATGCTTTCCAGCTTCTGTAACCTTGCTCAAAATGCCCATCCTACCTGGCTTTCTCATCATGTATTCTCTAACAATTTCAGGGATCGTTCCCTCCTCAGTGAATTTTAGCAAACTTCCTCTGTCCCAGTTAGGTGGCGTTAACCCTATGCAGCTGCATACTGCCCCCATCCTGCCATCTGCCTTACCACATATATGTGTTTAATCTCCCCAACCCAGACTGTGTGAGGTGAATGGAAGTAGGGGACCACATTTCATATTTTATATACTTTGGTGTCTTTGGCTCAAAATATACCTGTTGACTAATTCATTCTCCAATTCTGAAATCTTTGATTATTGATCTTGTCTTCAATTATTGCTCTTTTGATCTTGGACTTTCCAGATTGAAGATTTTGTAAGTTTTAAAGTCTACCTTTAGACAGATGTTACTTCAACTCTGTGATCATTTTAATCATCCTTCTTGAGCTTTTCCAGAACTTCTCTGATCATTACATCTTTTTCATAATTACAGCAATGGAAAGTCAATGAGACATTTTAGGTAATGACAATGGTTTTGACTAAGGACAGAATACAGCCATTAATTTTGTTTCAACTACCTCTTAATTAATGTCCAATATTTTACTGGTTTTGTTATACTGATATGACATAGGTTCCTTTCTTGGTTTATAACTGGTAATTTTAAGCTCATCAACTAAAAAGTATGTCTGGCTCTAATTTTCCCCAAATATCCATTTATATAAATCCTCATAGCTTGCTATGCTCTTGTGTTATTTTTGGTAAGTACTTTGATAGCAGCATGAAGAACTTTAGTACTGGCAAACATAGTGCAGAATGGCAATAAAGAGTACTGCTCTAGACAAAGGGAAGAAACATGAGAAATGTGGGAGTATGGGGTAAAGACTCACATCAATTATTTTCAGAGGTGCAGGATAAAGGCCTTTGGTCTGCTTTCGTACTTTTTCTTCCACCTTTTTGTAAATCTGTTGCCGGACAAATGGAATACTCATGGCATACGATGTCAATTCTGTAAGGTAAAATGCTTTTAGATCCTTACTGGAAAGAGCCCAGCCTCCCTTGTTAGTTTGTTCTGTAAACTCCATAAAAATGCAGTGATTCTAGCTATCTGAAAGAACTGCTCTTTACTCTGATATGAACAATCTATATTTCAACCTAAGCACTTCTTTAAACATTAGCTGATAAATATTAAAGCTTGGTGTTGGGTACATGGGTGTTTATTACACTGTTACATTATTCTATTTTGGTATTATTTAAAATTTGGTATTATTTAAAATTTTCCAAAATAAAAAGTTTTAAAAAAATGTCTTTAACCAGTGTAAAGTCCAGGACTTGAGCCTAGAGCAGAGTTACTGCATCCTTTAAGGTTGACTTTACACTTAAGAGTAAATAATGCACTTACCTCTTCCTCATTTCAGATTTATAGAAAATAAAATTAAATTCACTGGAAAGAAGCTTTGCCTTAGTTCTTTAATAATGACACTCACTTTCTACCAATCCCTTGTCTCTCTTTGGAGAGATCTTTTTATCAGCTAGTCCTTTAGCAAAAGTAATTGCAACTTCTTCTAGGTATTCAATTGTCCGTTCCTCTGGAGGTTTTATTCCTGGTCCTGTAAAGATGAACACAACAGACTGGAATGTAAATCAGGCTTGGATCAGTCCCAGGTGGGCAAAACCCAGGCAGGCCAAAGCCGAAGGCTCCAGCACCCACTTTCAGCGCAGCTTTCTAAGTCTGACTAGAGACTGGTAGGTGGCAATGTCATGAACTATGGACTCAAAAAGAGAAGTCACACCGAGCGAAGGTGCAACAACCTCCTCCTGGTAGAAAACAAGTCTTAAGCCCTATTTAAGTCTAGCCTCTGAGTAGGATGTATTATGTCTCATGAGGCCTGTTTTCTTGCTGCAAAACTGGAAAACAAAAGATCAATTGCAAAATCACATTTGTAAAGACACTGGAGAGCTGTGGAAGCAACAAAGGTTATATGAACAGAATTCCAGAGAGGGAAGAGCCTGTCCAATGTGAACTGATGATTGCTGGACATTGTCTTTCCTGGGGGTACATGATGCTTTTGGGTGTGGGCTGAAGATTGGACTTGGCTCAAGCAGAAGGATGCTACTGAGGGAAAGTGAAATGATCAGAGTTTTTGGTGGTCACACACAACAAGTCAGTACTAGAAGAAACCAGACGCAAAGCTAGTTTTCCCGCATGGAACATTTGTGAAGTTCTAAGGTGGTGCAAGAGGCTGGAAGCTAGAGTGAAATCTCTTATAGTGTCATAATGTTTAGCACATGCAGTACTTGTACAGAAAGAGGGACATGCCAAAAACATGCACCTGATTTTTTGCTTGAGGCAGAGCCTGATACCAAACTTGCTGGAGGCAGGAGACAAAGACTCAAAAGAGCCAAAGGCTGTTTTCACACAGCTATGAAAACAGACACCTACCAGGCTCTCAGTCAAAGGCTTGTAAGAGCCACACTGGAGCGAGAGGTGGCTGAGGTTGAAAAGCCGATCTTGTGCCTTCTTATGGTGTATAGGGAACAAAATCCCAGTAGAGGGAGAAGCCTGCAACAATATGCAACCACTCTCCACCTTAAGACATTTGCCCTACTTTCAGCCTCCGTGGAACTAAGCCCCAAACTTCTGAATGACAAAAGTGCACAGGGTCCACAAAAGTCATCATGTAATGCTGGAATTATGGAAGAATACTGGAGAGCAGTTGCTACACAAAAGGAGAGCTCCAGAGATCTACAGAGGGGCCCCTTGAAACTAAGGCGAAGTATCATTCTGCACATGCATGAGAGGAAACTACCTGAGGCCAGGGAAAGAACCAACATAAAGGCATGAAAAGAAGCAAGAAAAAACATGGCCTACAGCTAGGAGACAAACTGACCGATAGAAACAGGTGCAGAATTGAAAAGATAGGATAGGGCTTCCCTGGTGGTGCAGTGGTTGGGAGTCCACCTGCCGATGCAGGGGACATGGGTTCGTGCCCCGGTCCGGGAGGATCCCACACGCCACGGAGCGGCTGGGCCCGTGGGTCATGGCTGCTGAGACTGCGTGTCCGGAGCCTGTGCTCCGCAACGGGAGAGGCCACAACAGTGAGAGGCCCGCGTACCACAAAAAAAAGAGAAAAGATAGGATAAGCAGGCACAATGTTAGAAAGGTTACTGTAAATTCATGCCATATGTTAAAGAAGGCAGAGGAAAACAAACATAATGAAGAGAAATTGAAGATGTAACAATGAATCAAATATTACTTCTAAATATGAGAAAAAAACAATATCTGAAACAAAAAATATAGGCAATTGGAGATTAATAGCAAATTATACTGTGAAGAAGAAAAGATCAGGAAACTTGAATACATGGCAAGAGAAATATACAGACTGAAAAAGAGAAACAGAGTTTCATTTTGGGACAATATCAAGTGATCTAAAATATGTGAGATTGAAGTCTCAGGAAAGGGTAAGGAGACAAAAGACTTGTACTCTGATAACTATAAGACACTGATGAAAGAAATCAAAGATGACACAAACAGATGGGAAGATATACCATGTTCTTGGATAGGAAGAATCAGTACTGTCAAAATGACTATACTACCCAAGGCAATCTACAGCTTCAATGCAATCCCTATCAAATTTTCACAGAACTACAACAAAAAATCTTACAATTCGTATGGAGACACAAAAGACCCCAAATAGCCAAAGTAATCTTGAGAAAGAAAAACAGAGCTGGAGGAATCAGGCTCCCTAACTTCATACCATACTACAAAGCTATAATCATCAAAACAGTATGGTTCTGGCACAAAAATAGAAATATAGATCAACAGAACAGGATAGAAAGCCCAGAAATAAACCCATGCACCCATGGTCAATTAATGTACTACAAAGGATGCAAGACTATACAATGGTGGAAAGACAGTCTCTTCAACAAATGGTGCTGGGAAAACTGGACAGCTACATGTAAAAAAAATGAAATTAGAACATTCTTTAACACCATACACAAAAATGAACTCAAAATGGATAAAAGGCCCAAATGTAAGACTGGATACTATAAAACTTAAAGTAAAACGTAGGCAGAACACTCTTTTACATAAATCACAGTAACATCTTTTTTGATCCACCTCCTAGACTAATGGAAATAAAAACAAAAATAAACAGATGGGACCTAATTAAACTCAAAATCTTTTGCACAGCAAAAGAAACCATAAACAAAACAAAAAACCCATAGAATGGGAGAAAATATTTGCAAACAATGTGACCGACAAAGGATTAATCTCCAAAATTTACTAACAGCTCATGCGGCTCAATATCAAAAAACCAAACAACCCAATCAAAAAATGGGCAGAAGACCTACATAGACATTCCTCCAAAGAAGACATACAGATGGCCAAGAGGCACATGAAAAGATGCTTAACATAGCTAATTATTAGAGAAATGCAAATCATGACTACAATGAAATATCATCTCACACCAAGCAGAATGGCCATCATCAAAAAATCTACAAACAATAAATGCTGGAGAGGGTGTGGAGAAAAGGGAACCCTCCTACACTGTTGGTGGGAACGTAAATTGGTACAGCCACTATGGAGAACAGTATGGAGGTTCCTTAAAAAAGTAAAAAACAGAGTTACCATATGATCCAGCAATCCCATTCCTGGGCATATATCCAGAGAAAAACATGGTTCAAAAGATACGTGCACCCCCAATGTTCACCACAGCACAGTTTATAATAGCCAAGACATGGAAGCAGCTTAAATGTCCATTGACAGATGAATGGATAAAGAAGATTTGGTACATATATACAATGGAATATTACTTAGCCATTAAAAAGAAGGAAATAATGTCATTTGCAACAACATGGGTGGACCTGGAGATTATCACACTAAATGAAGTAAATCAGGGAAAGACAAATATCATATGATATTGCTTGTATTCAGAATCTAAAAAAAAAAAATTGATACAAATGAACTTATTTACAAAACAGAAACAGACTCACAGATGTAGAGAATGAACTTATGGTTACCAGGGGGGATGGGAGGGTGGGAGGGATAGATGGGGAGTTTGGGATTGACATGTACACACTGCTATATTTAAAATAGATAACCAACAAGGACCTACTGTATAGCACAGGGAACCTTGCTCAATACTCTGTAATAACCTAAATGGGACAAGAATTTGAAAAAGAATAGATACATGTATACGTATAACTGAATCACTCTGATGTATACCTGAAACTAACACAACATTGTTAATCAACTATATTCCAATATAAAATAAAAATTAAAGAAAAATCACCCTGAACAACAACAAAGAAAAGAAAAGCAGTAGGGGAGATGGAAAAATATTTAAAGAAATAGCCAAGGGCTTCCCTGGTGGCGCAGTGGTTGAGAGTCCACCTGCCGATGCGGGGGACACGGGTCCGTGCCCCGGTCCAGGAGGATCCCACATGCCGCGGAGCGGCTGGGCCCGTGAGCCATGGCCGCTGGGCCTGCGCATCCGGAGCCTGTGCTCCGCAGTGGGAGAGGCCACAGCAGTGAAAGGCCCGCGTATCGCAAGAAAAAAGAAAAAAAGAAATAGCCAAAAAGTTTCCAATTTTGATGAAAACTCCAAGCCCACTATCTAAGAAGCTCAATGAATCCCATGCACAGCAAACATTTAAAACACACACACACACCAAGGCACATCATAAATAAATGGCTAAAATCAGTAATAAAGGGAAAACCTGAGAGCAGTTTGGGAAGGATTGGGGTAGGAGTGGAGAAGACACGTTATATATGGATGACCAAAGATAAAAATGACAACAGAGTTTTCCTCAGAAATTATGCAAGCGACAACACAATGTAGATATCTATAAAGTACCAAAAGGAAAACACTGGAAATCTGGGATTCTATACCTATCAAAAATACCTTTCGAAAATGAAGACTTTTTCAAACAAATCAAAAAGTGAGAGAATTAACTGCCAGCAGACCTACATTATAGAGCATGTTAAAGGAAGTTCTTCAGGTTGGAGGAAAATCAAGCCAGATGGGAACTTGGATCTATACAAAGAATAGAGCACCAAAAATGATAAATATATGAGTAAACAGAAAAGAATCGTCTCATTTTTTAAATCTCTTTAAAAGATAATTGTTTAGAACAAAAATAGTAATACGCTAAGGAATGTACAATACATGCAGAAGTATAACAAGAATAGCAAAAGAAGGGGGGGAAATGAAAGTATACCCTTTAAAGGTTCTTACCTTACATGTGAAATGATATATCAAGACAGATTACATGTTAAAGATGTATGCTGGACTTCCCTGGTGGCACAGTGGTTAAGAATCTGCCTGCCAATGCAGGGGATACGGGTTCGAGCCCTGGTCCGGGAAGATCCCACATGCCGCGGAGCAGCTAAGCCCATGCGCCACAACTACTGAGCCTGCACTCTAGAGCCCGCGAGCCACAACTACTGAGCCCGTGTGCCACAACTAATGAAGCCCGTGAACCTAGAGCCCACGCTCTGCAACAAGAGAAGCCACCCCAATAAGAAGCCAGAGCACTGCAACAAAGTGTAGCCCCCGCTCGCCGCAAGTAGAGAAAGCTCGCGTCCAACGACAAAGACACAACGCAGCCAAAAATAAATAAATAAAAATAAATAAATTAGGAAAAAAAAAAGATGTATGCTGTAAACCCTAGAGCAACCATTAAAAGGGTAAAGCAAAGTAAAAGTCCAACAGTGAAGATAAAAAATGATTAATCCGGGTGGAATTCCCTGGCAGTGCCATGTTTAGGACTCTGTGCTTCCACTGCAGGGCAGACAGGGTCAATCCCTGGTCGGGGAACCATGATCCCCCATGCTACGTGGCACGCCCCCCCCCGCCCCCCCAAAAAAGATTAATCCAGAGGAAAGCAGAAAGAAGAAAAAGGGAACAAAAAAGAGATGGGACATATAGAAAACAAGAAGTACTGAACGAAGCCGAAATGCCAGAACCATGTTGGTATGGTAGAGGAAATATCAAAAGGCTTAAGGAAACTGGAATGTTAGCCTGGATTTATCATGCTGGACCTGCTCAGCTCCCCTGGAAGGGTCAGAGGACACACCTTTCACCACGACCAAGAGAAATCAATTTAGGAGGGGAGTCCCAGCATCCCTGAAGAGCTCTGTGGTTGCTCCTCTCTGTAGGTCAGAAATTACAGTGGGAACTGCTACCATCAACTAGGATCCCTAAATGCAGTGGGGATAATGGGATTCTGGGGTGGCAGGGGCCAAGGAGCAACACTCAATTGCCAAAAGCAAATGGGGCATGGTTACCAAAATGGAGAGCAGAGCCAAAGTAAATAGTAATCAGAATAGTCTGACTTGTGGAGACCTATGGCGTTGGCTAGTTGATCATGGCATTCCTAGGAAAGAAACAGATGATGGGTGGCCCACTGGATTCAGAAGAATTCTAGGTCTAGTAAATGTAAGAATAACGTGAATTACCAAAGAGAGTCATCAGACATCCCTGGTGGCACAGCGGTTAAGAATCCGCCTGCCAATGCAGGGGACATGGGTTTGAGCCCTGGTCCAGGAAGATGCCACATGCCACGGAGCAACTAAGCCCGTGTGCCACAACTACTGAGCCTGCGCTCTAGAGCCTGCGAGCCACAACTACTGAGCCCGGGTGCCACAACTACTGAAGCCCGTGCGCCTAGAGCCCGTGCTCCGCAACAAAGAGTAGCCCCCGCTCCCACAACTAGACAAAGCCCGTGCGCAGCAACGAAGACCCAACGCAGCCAAAAATAAGTAAATAAATAATTTTTTTTAAAAAAAAGAAAGGAAAGAGAAAGTCATCGCCCTCATCAATTCTCAGAAATGAGCCAGTTTAAAGACCCAGAACCTCTTGAATAAAGGGGAGGTTGTAGCTCCTTGAGGGAATTATACTGTTAATCTTCCCCAAAGGGACTCTATGGTCATTTACCTTGAGGAAAGGGAAATAATCAGACTTTTGGGGGATTACTGGACACTGGCTCGGAACTGACAGTAACTGCAAAAGACTCAAAATGTTATTGTGATCCACCAGACAGGGCAGGGGTTTATAAGGTCATGTGATAAAAGGATTATTAGCTCAGTTCTATCTCAGTGGGCCTAGTGGGTTCCTGAACTCATCCTTTGGTTACTTCCAGAATGCACGATTAAAATAGATATCCTCAGCAACTAGCTCCTTGACCTGTGGAATAAGGACTACTATAGTGGGAAAGGCCAAGTGAAAGCCACTAAAACTGCCTCTACCCAGAAAAATAGTAAAATAAAAGTAATACTGCATTCCTGGAGGGACTACAGAGACTGGCGCCACCATTAAGGACTTGAAAGATGCAGGAGTGGTGATTCCCACTGCATCCTCATTCAATTTACGTACTTTTGGCCTGTGCAGAAACCAGATGGCTCCTGCAGAATGACAGTGGACTGTGGTCAACTTAATCAGGTGGTAACGGCAACTGCCACTGGTATTCCAGATGCAATTTCACTGCCTGAGCAAGTTAACACATCTCCTTTTACCTCTTGTGTATTTGCTGATCTGGAAAGTGCTTTTTTCCTTGATAGCTGGTAGTAAAGACTGCCAGAAGCAGTTTGCTTTCAGCTGGAAAGGCCTGCAATATACCCTTACTGTCTCACCTCAGGAGTGATCAATTCTACATCCATAAGTCATAATTTAGCCCACAGGGACCTTGATTGACTTTTCCTTCCACAAGATACCATGCCAGTTCATTACATTGATGATATTATGCTGAGTGGACCTGGTGAGCTGGAAGTACCAACTACTCTAGACATATCCATCTCAGTGAAATTTCCAGGGGTCCAGTGGTATGGGGCGTGCTGAGACATTCCTTCTAAGGTGAAGGATAAGTTGTTGCATCTGGCCCCTCCTACCGCAAAAATCAGGCACAACACCTAGTGGATTTTGGAGGCAACATCTTTTTTGGATGTGCTACTCTAGCCCCTTTACTGAGTAACTTGAAGGCTGCTAGTTTTGAGTTGGGCTCAGGACAATAGCTGTTCTGCTCTTTAGACCATACGATTCAGACCTGAAGGCGCTTGAAGCATCAGTGGTAGACAGAGGTGCTGTCTGAAGTCGTTGGCAGGCCGTACAGGCGAATCAGAGTACAGATCCTTAGGAATTTGGAGCAAAGCCCTACCATCCTCTGTTAATAATTACTATCCTGCTGAGAAACAGCTTTTGGCTTCCTACTGGGCCTTAGTGGAGACTCTAAGCTTAACCATGGGCCAAGTTACTATGTGATCTGAGCTGCCTGTCATGAAATGGATGCTGTCTAACCCACTAAGCCATAAAGCTGGGTGTGCGCAACAGCTCTCCATTATCAAATGGAAGTGGTATACATGAGACTGGGCTTGAGCAGACCCTAAAGGTACAAGTTGCATGAGGAAGTGGCCAAAATACCCTTACTCCTGCTTCTCTCTCTCAGCCCACACCTATGGCCTCATGGAAGTTCCCTATGACCAGCTGACTGGGAAAGAGAAAACTCAGCAAAGAATGTGAAAATATTTGTGTTTCATGTGAATGGTCAACAAGGGGTGATCTCAAAGAGGATTTTAATGATCGAGTGGAAAAGATAATCCATCCTGTGGATACCAGTCAGCCTCTTTCCCCAGTCACCCCGTCACTGCCCAATGGGCTCATGAACAAAGTGGCCATGACGGCAGGGATGGAGGCTGTGTGTGGGCTTAGCAACAACGACTCACCAAGGCCACCTGGGTACAATCACTGTTCAGTGCCCAATCAGCAGCACAGGCCAACACTGACTGTCTCATACCAGGACTCTCCCAAGGTGATCAACATTCTGGCAGACTGACTACACTGCACTGCTTTCGTCATGGAAAGGGCAGCACTCTGTTCTTACTGGAATAGACACTTATTGTGGGTATGAATTTGCCTTCCTGGCATGCAATGCATCTGCCAAAACTACCATTTGTGGACTTATGGAATGCCTTATCCACCATCACGGTATCCCACACAACACTGCTTCTGATCGAGCAACTCACCTCACAGTAAATGGAGTGTGGCAATGGGCCATTCTCATGAAATGTACTGAACTCACCATGTGCCCCATCACCGTGAAGCAGTTGGATTGAGAGAATGGTGGAATAGACTTTTAAAGACTCAGAGCACTAGGTAGGTGGTAATACTTTGTAAGGCTAGGGCAGTATCACCTAGGATCCTGTATATGCTCTAAATCAACCTCCAATATACGGTGTCGTATCTTCCATAGCAAGGATTCACGGGTCCAGGAATCCAGAAGTACATATAGAGATGGCTCTGCTGCTACCCCTAGTGATCTACCAACAAAGAATGTGCTTCTGTCCTACAACCTTAGGTTCTGCTGGTCTAGAGGATTTAGTTCCAAAGTCCATCAGGAGACATAACAATGATTCTATTGAACTGGAAGATGAGACTGCCATCTGGCCACTCTGGGCTCCTCATGCTTCTGAAACAGGCAGGGAAGGGATTACTGTACTGGCTGGGGTGATTAATCCTGATTACCAGGGGAAGTTGGGTTGCTACTACAATGAAGGTAAGGGAGAGGATGTCTCAAATATGGGAGATCTCTTGGGGTGTCTCTTAGGGCTACTGTGACCTACAATTAGTTAGTGGAAAATTACAACAACCCAGTTCATGCAGGACTGCTAGTGGCCCAGACCTTTTAGGAATGAAGGTCACCCTACCAGACAAAGAATCATGACCGGCTGATGTACTCCCTAAGGGCAAAGGAAATATGGAATGGGTAGAAGTAGCTAATTATAAATACCTGTTATGGCCACATGACTATTTGCAGAAATTGAGGGGTCCAGGCCTAACCAAAAACCTATGTGATATTTCAGGTTCAAGCATAGGCAATGACAGGCCTCGCAGGCCTCATGGAGAAAGTTGTCCTTCCCATACCAGACTTGGTGCCCAGCCGACACACTGCGGTCTTTAATGGGAGTTGCAGTCAATGACTCAGGTCTCCCTGACTGGCTATGCTCTTACACACATTTTCATTCCGAGCCCATGTGCCTTCATTCCTAAGTCTCTTTATATGGGACCTTCTACCGAGGTCTTCTTCAGGTACCTCTGCTAAGGCCTCCTTACTGGGGGAGTAAAGAGAAACCTTAAAGACATTTTCCCTCACTCTGACTCAATTCTTTTCCACTCCTAGCTCTCACTATTTTAAACAGCAAAATCACAAACAAAAAGTACAAAATGAGGAAAACGTGGCAGTAAATAGACCATGGAAAGGACACTTGCTGGTTTTATAAAAGCTGAAATGAGAAGGCAGACAGTGCCTTGTTTGACTTCAGCTGGGAACATGTGCGTTGGGAGACTTGAATCTTTTGCCACTCTGTACGTGTCTATGAATGACTGCAAAAGAACCACGAGTATTACTTTTGGGGTTATGACAAATGTTAGTGAGTAGGCAAATTCACAGACAGGGAACCTCAAATAATAAGGATCGACTATACTCTGCTCACAGCAGAATTCAACTAGAAACCAATAACAGAAAGATATCTGAATCATCCCCAAATATTTGGAAATTAAACAACACACTTCTAAACTATACATGGGCCAAAGAAGAAATCACTAGAGAAATCTGAAAATATTTGACCTTTATGGAATTGAAAACATAACATTAAAACATGCAGATAAAGCAATGCCAAGAAGAAAATGTATAGCTTTTTTTTTCTTTTTTTTTTTTGGCTGTGTCGCACGGCTTGCAGGATCTTAGTTTCCCGACTAGGGATTGAACCCAGGCCCCAGGAGTGAAAGTGCCAAGTCCTAACCACTGAACCGCCACGGAATTCCCAATATATAGCTTTAATGCTTATGTTAGAAAAGAAGAAAGGCCTAAAATCAATGAAAGAAACTAGAAACTAGTTTCTAGTAAGAAACTAGAAAAAGAAGAGCAAATTAAATCCAAAAGCAAGCAGAAATAAATAAATAATAAGACAGCTGAAATCAATAAAACAGCAAACAAAACCAATGGAATTAAAAGCTGATTCTTAGAAAAGATCAATAAAACTGACAAATTTCTAGCCAGACTCATCAGGGAAAAAACAGAAGACACAAATTAGCAATATCAGGAATGAAAGAGGAGCATCATTATAGAGTGTAATGATATGAAAAGAATAATAATAAAGTATTATGAACACCTTTATTTTTTTTAACTTTTTAAAAAATATTTATTTATTTATTTGGTTGTGCTGGGTCTTAGCTGCAGAAGGCAGGCTCCTTAGTTGTGGCGTGCCAACTCTTAGTTGCAGCATGCGTGCGGGATCTAGTTCCCGGACTAGGGATCGAACCTAGGCCCCCCGCATTGGGAGTGTGGAGTCTTATCCATTGAGTCACCAGGGAAGTCCCTGAACAACTTTATTGAAATAAATTTGTCAAGTTAAATGAAATGGACAAAATCTTTGCAAAACAAACAACTACAGCTCACTCAAGAAATGGTGAACCAACCTGGGGCTTCCCTGGTGGTGCAGTGGTTAAGAATCCGCCTGCCAATGCAAGGGACATGGGTTCGAGCCCTGGTCTGGAAAGATCTCACATGCTGCAGAGCAACTAAGCCCATGCGCCACAACTACTGGGCCTGTGAGCCACAACTATTGAACCCACATGCCACAACTACTGAAGCCTGCTCGCCTAGAGCCCGTGATCTGCAACAAGAGACACCACCACAATGAGAGGCCTGCACACCTCAACAAAGAGTAGCCCCCACTCACCGCAACTAGAGAAAGCCTGTGCGCAGCAATGAAGACACAACACAGCAAAAAAATTAATTAAATAAATAAAAATTTTAAAAACATTTAAAAAAAAAAGAAAAGAAATGGTGAACCTGCACTACTATGTATAGAATGGATAGCTAATAAGGACCTGCTGCTGTGTAGCACAGGGAACTCTACTCAATGCTCTGTGGTGACCTGTATGGGAAGAGAATCTAAAAAAGAGTGGATATAAGTAAATGTATGGTGATTTGCTTTGCTGTACACCCAAAGCTAACACAACATTGTAAATCAACTATACTCCAATTAAAAGAAAAAAAGGAGAGAAAGAAAAAAGAAATAGTGAACCTGGGAATTCCCTGGTGGTCCAGTGGTTAGGACTCAGTGCTTTCATAGCCAGGGGCCTGGGTTCAATCCCTGGTGAGGGAACTAAGATCCTGCAAGCCACGTGGCAAGGCCAAAAAAAAAAAAAAAAGAAAAAAGAAATAGTCAACCTGAATAGCCCCATATCTACTAAGGAAATTGAATTCATAGGTTATAACCTTCCCAAGAAGCTATAAGCTTCCCAAGTCCATATAACTTCACTGGTGAATTTTATCAAGGATTTAAGGAAAATATAATACCAATTCTATGCAAAATCTTCCAGAAAATTGAAGAGGAAGAAATATTTCCAACTCATTTTATGAAGTCAGAATTACCCAGATATCAACATCAGGCAATAATATCACAAGAAAAAAAATATTATTCCTGAGACCATTATCTCTCATGACCAGACATAAAAATCCTTCACAAAATTTTAGCTGATTCAGCCGGCACCTTATAAAAAGGATAATACATCACAACCAAGTGAAGTTTATTCCAGGAATGAATTCAATAGTCAAAAATCAATGTAAATGACTTTACTTAATAAACTAAAAGGACTAACCCAAACAATCATCTCATTAGATGCAGAAAAAGCAATATAGTTCTCAGCAAACTATAAATAAGGTACATCTGCAATCTGATAAAGGGTATATATGAAAAACCTACGTAACATTATACACCCTACAGTATCAGGGTGAATGTCTCTCTTAAGATTGGAACAAGTTAATAATATCTGCTTTCACTTCAAATCAATATTGTACTAAAGATCTTAGCCACTGCAGTAAGTCAAGAAAAAGAAACACCAACCAGATGGGCAAGGAAGAAGCCAAAATGTCTTTATTTGTAGATAACATGATTATTTATGTAGAAAATCCTTAGGAATCTACAGAAAAACCTAGTAGAACTAATAAATAAATTTAGCAAAATCACAGAATACAAGGTCCACATACGAAAATCATTTGTATTTATATATGTTAGTAATTAATGAGAAATTAAAGTTAAAAAATAATGGCACAAAAGTATGAAATAGGTACAAATTTAACAAAATGTGTGCAAGATATGTTCAATGAAAAGTATAAAACACTACTGAGAGAAATTAAAGATGACCTTAGTAAACAGAAAGTTATATTATGTTCATAATGAAAACACTCAGTATTTTTAAAATGTCAATTCTCCCCAAATTGATACATTGATTCAATGGAATTCCAATCAAGATCCTAGCAGATGTTTTTGTAGATATGGATGAGATGATTTAAAATTCATATGTAAATGTAAAGAAACTAGAATAGGCAAAATGATATTGAAAGAAGAGAAGCAAGGTGGAGGGTGGGGTCACACTGTCAGATATCAAGATTTACTATAAAACACAATAATCAAGACAGTGTGACACTGTCTTAAGTAAAGACATATAAATAATTGGAAATAGGAAACCTAGATATAGACCCAAACACAGAGGGTCAACTAATTTTCCACCAAGGTGTCAAGGTGTCAATGGGAAAGAAGAGTCTTCTCAACAAATTGTGCCAGGACATTTTGGATATTCATAATCACATAACAAAAACAACAACAACTCAATCTTTACCTCACACCAAACATAAACATTAACTTGAAGTAGCACAGACCAAAATATAAGAGCTAAACTACAAAACTTTCAGAAGAAAACATAGGAGAAAATCTTTGCAATCTTGTTAGGAAAAGATTTCTAAAACACCAATACCATGATCCATAAAAGAATACTTTGATACATTGGACTTCATCAAAATTAAGAATTTCTACTCTTAGATAATGAAAAGACAAGCCACAGACAGGGAGAAAATATTTGCAAATTACAAATCTCATAAAGGACTTATATCCTGATATATAGAGAACTCTGAAAACTCAGTAATAAGAAAAACAGCTAAATCAAACAAAATGGGCAAAACATTTGAACACTTTATCAGAAGATATACAGAAGGCAAATAAACACATGAAATAAGTTTGGTATCTTTGGTCTTTAGGGAAATACAAATTAAACCCCAATGACATATTACTACACTCCTACTGAAACGTTTAAAATTAAAAAGACTGAGCGCGCAAAGTGGTTGTAACTAGAACTCTCATACACTGCTGGTAAGAATGTAAAATGGTACAACCACTTTGGAAAAACAGTTTAACAGGTTCTTAAAAGCTAATAAGCACATCTATCATATGGTCCAGCCAATCCACTCTTCAGTATTTGTCCAAAAGAAATGAAATATTTGTCCACATAAAGACTTGTCAATGAACGTTCACAGCAGCTTTATTTAGAATAGCCCTAAACTGGAAACACCTCAAATGTCTATCATTTGGTGAACGGATAAAAAAATTATGGTTTATCTATACAATGGAATGACACTCAGCAACAAGAAGGAATACACTGCTGACATATAACAACATGGATGAATCTCAAAAGCAGTATGCTAAATGAAAGACACAAAAAGATACATACTAGAAATGTTCTATTGTATGACTGTGGTGGTGTTCACATAGCTATATACATTTGTCAAAATGCGAACTGTACATTAAACACTGGTAAATTTATTATCATGTAAATAACATCTCAATAATGCTGATTTTTAAGAAATGTAAGAGGGTGATGAACATACAGTCTGGAATAGTGGTTTCTTTGGATGAGAAGAGGCAAGGAAATTGTATGGGAGGAAGCAGCACATTAGTAGATGTCCATTATTAATATCCTTAGGTTGGTTGTTTCATACACGTTTATTATATTATTAAAACAGACACAAAAAACTGAAGAATAGTTATCATGGATAATGACACAGGTAATTTAAGAACCAAAAATAATGACTTGATTCAATTCTGTACTCCTGATGTCCCAATTATAAATAACGTAAAATAGAAATTAGGGTGATGTTGAAAATGATTTAGTATTAGCTATTTTTAGAAAACTTCACTCTTCAGAATAATGACTCATTTCTTAAGTGTTTGGGTTTCACTATAACCAATATTCAAGATATTAACTCTTTAAGAAAATAAATAACTTCATAAGGCTCAATTCTGAAGCATGTTAGCACTTACCCAGCGGTTCCACCAGTTGGTCAACCAGTCCCATTTTCTTTGCTCTGTCTGCACGAATGCCTCTACCAGTCAGCATCATGTCAAAAGCAGCAGGCACACCCACCTAACAAGCAAGCAAGGATTAGAGCAAAGGTGGAAAAAAATCAGAGTGACAATTACAATTTACAAATCATCCAACTGAGCAAAATAAATATTAAAATGAGAAAAGTCAAACCAGATTTTTATGTTATGTATCTATCAACGAAATTTTATATACTGATACACATTTAGGTAAAGTTTAGTTTTAGAAACCTCCGCCTGAAGTTAAAAATGTCTTTATATCTCTTCTTTTAATTCAATATGTAGGATTTCTGTCTTATGGATTGATAAAGTGGAGAAAGAATGTCATGTTTCCTAGAATTGTACATTTATGTCATTCTGAGTTTCTTCTCTATCATTTGTATATTTAAAATTCCTATACCGGAATTAGTAGAGACTGAGAAATCTCATAGTTTTGACAATGTCTTTAGAAAGAATCTTAGACTTAACAAAAAGAGAACTCAACTAGGGCTTTGTATGTAGGTGCTAGAACAGCTTCTAGCTACATTCAAGAACCAACTATAACAAAACAAAAGAAACAGCAATATTTTCTATACACATATAGGCTTATTCATTCTTTCAGTAAATCCTCTTGGCAATTCCTATGAAGGAATGCACACTATTTATTATCAGAAAACAAATACCATAAACTTTCCTATTTTTCTATGTCCAACTCCTATCAACTTCTCTGCAAAGAGTATTTCTGCTGAGTGTTGTTTTCCCTGAAGAACCCACAGTGCCAGAGGCTATGAGGTTCAGGGAGCCCTTGAGTCTGATGTTAAGATTGCTCTGCAGCCTCCAGGTCTGACTGTCCTTCCCTTCTTCTTAAGAATTCAAAAGCCTGATGGGCCTCTTTTGGGTCTATAGAATACAACAGTGAGATCATCCAAATCAGGGGAAAGGTCTGCCTCTTAACACTTATCATGAAATAAGACCCAGGGATTTGAAAAACTGGTAAGATCGTACTGTGCAGAGAAGGAACAAATTAAACTGTAAGTTCCAGAAAGCAAGACATGTATCTTATCTATCTCTTCCCTTCTTCAGGGACTAACAAAGGACCCTGATCAATCATTTTGATCAAGGAATTGAAAAAATAAAAAAGTAGAATTGAAAAAATAAACAAATATCAGGAATAAAATGTTATTGATCCCATATATTCACATTGTATTTGGTTTCTAATTTTTGTTTTTTTTGTGGTAGGCGGGCCTCTCACTGTTGTGGCCTCTCCCGTTGCGAAGCACAGGCTCCGGACGCGCAGGCTCAGCGGCCATGGCTCACGGGCCCAGCCGCTCCGCGGCATGTGGGATCTTCCCGGATCGGGGCACGGACCCGTGTCCCCTGCATCGGCAGGCGGACTCTCAACCACTGCGCCACGAGGGAAGCGCTAAATTTTATTTATTTATTTATTTGTTTATTTATTTATTTTTGGCTGCGTTGGGACTTTTTTGCTGCACGCGGGCTTTCTCTAGTTGCGGCGAGCGGGGGCTGCTCTTTGTTGTGGTGCGCAGGCTTCTCACTGCGGTGGCTTCTCTTGTTGCGGAGCACGGGCTCTACGTGTGCAGGCTTCAGTAGTTGTGGCACGTGGGCTCAGTAGTTGTGGCTCACGGGCTCTAGAGCGCAGGCTCAGTAGTTGTGGCGCACGGGCTTATTAGTTGCTCCGCGGCATGTGGGATCTTCCCGGACCAGGGCTTGAACCTGTGTCTCCTGCATTGGCAGGCAGATTCTTAACCACTGCACCACCAGGGAAGTCCGGTTTCTAAATTTTACAATGAATACCCATATTATACCTTTTGTACAGAGGAAATAGATCTAAAGGGTCACATAGGACCGAGGTTCTCAAGTTCACATGGGTATCTTAAACTCACCATTTTGGGTAGCCTTTGTGTGCCTCCCGCTCCTGGTAGGATTCCCAGCAAGACTTCAGGGGAACCCAGAACTGTTTTCTTATCTTTTGTTGCTATTCTGTATTGGCATGAAATGGCAAGCTTCAAACAAATGAAAGAAAATTAGAGTGTTAAAAAATGTAACTCTGTAACATCTTAGGATATGTGAGGGTCTAAATATTACTCATAAAGCAGGAATGTGCCCCCAGAATAAACTGAAATTCCTTAGGCTGGCATTTGATGCTTTCTACAATTTACCTTTCTGGCCTTACTTCATACCTTTCCCCTAAGTTATCAACCTCTTTTTGGGTTGCAGATCTCCTTGAAAATCTGCTGAAAGGTATGGAAGCTCTCAACAGAAAAATGCACACACAATTATATATGCACCCCAGGTTAAGAAACCCTGTACGATGTAAAGACTCTTCAACCAAGCAGGCCTACTTATGGTGCCCTAATTAGGCTTTGTTTATCCTTGTCTTTGCTCACACCATGCCACATGTGGAATGTTTTCCCACTACTTTCTGGTTAATCAAATTCTGCCTATCTTTTAGGACCAGACACAGGTCTCCTTAATTAATACACGTGAAAGTGTCTAGTATAGAACCCAGCACCTGATAAATGTTCAATAAATGTTATTTTCTTTTCCCCTCCTTCTTTCTTACATGCTCCAGCTTGGTAAGCATCTCTTCTCTCAAATCTTGTGTTATTTACCATCTTTACTACTCACAAAACACTTGACGTACATTATGCGTTATGTGTCTCAACTAGACTTCAGTAGCTCAACAGCATGAATCACACTTCTCAATCTTTGCCTTGCAAACTTTAACAAGGTTTTTTACAATTGATAGGGACCTTAGAGATCTAGTTCAAAATCTTCTCAGTTTGTAAATGAAAACATGACACTTTGGTTCACTTGCTCTGTGCCATGAGAATAAGGATAAAAACCTATCCAGAAATTTGGTAACTAAAAACAAAGCTGATTCTCCCTCAACAACTTGTTTTAAGGCAAAATAATAGCTAAAGGTTTGCAGCAGGTGAATCCCAACAATGAGCTGGACCGTTGTCTCAATGACTTTGGAATAAATCTGTACCTCAAGTCCTCCTCCTAAGCAGGATCCATTGATGGCAGCCACAATAGGCTTTGTGGACTTCTCAACTTTCTCAAACATTCTCTGGGCTTCCTGTGATATTTGTGTTACCTCTTGAGAGGTCGTGCAAGCAGTTAACATGCTGCAGTAAACATGAGAGAAGAGAACCAAAAGAAACCAAAGATAAAACCATAACCTTTTTGTTCAATACTTCATCCACCATATCCTTATCCTATCATATATCAATATTCGGTAGTGAATCTTCAAACACTCAGAAGTTTAAGAATGATTTTGCCTCAGATAGCACTAATATCAGTGACATCATCTCTCGATAAAGAGTGTTAAATTTCTGGATTCAGAGAACATGAAACAAAACATGTTGAATAATTTGTGTTTGTTTTGGTAACAAATCATTAGATTACAAAGCTCTGTACGTGAAAAAATCATCTTCTGGTAAGTATTTTCACAAGCAGATTAAACATTTTCACTATCAGGTAGCTTTCGGATTAAACATCAATCAGAATGACAGAAAAAAAGGCCTCTATTACAATAATGTTGTCCTCAATGTCCTCTAATTTCAGTTTGTTTCATTTGCTACTTACTGTTTCTGAACACATTTAAGCTGTGGGTTTTTTACTTTTGACCAAAGACAACGAATTTTCTGTCATTTTATATGCTGGGAGTTGTTCAGCTAGCCTCACACAAGCTACAAGTATTTTCCTATGGATTTAGGTAGCTACTACCAGGTACATCAGTGTCTTACTAGGCTTAAATAACCAAGCTAGAAGAAAAAGCACTTGATGGAGATAACTTTGCTTTTTCTAAAAAATAAACATACACAAGCAGAATATTTATGAATTTCTAATTACTATACATAAAAAAAGAAGGGTATACAATATTGAACAAAGTTTAAAAATATACAAACACCATACATACAAATTACTAAGCCAATAATGCTGGCTATCATTGCCTAAACTGCAAAAAATAATATAACAAATATAACAAATACCCATATTTTGACAGAATTAACAACTGTTAACATTTTAACCCAGTAAACTAATATTAAGGTATCATCTCTCCTCCTTACTTTTGCTTTAAAGAATTTTAAAGAAGTTATATATACGTACATTATATCATTGAAAAAAAAAAGAAAATATTAGCTGTATTGGTAAAGTAGCCTTTGACCCCTGAAGTTCTACCAGCCAATTCATTTACCCTGAAACAACCATTTTCATGTTTGTAGTGTATTCCTCAAACCAACTACATATTTGTATCCATAAATAATACAGAGACGTATTCATGTATGGTTTTTAAATGTTTATATAAACTATAAACAGTATCAAACATTCTGTAACTTGCTTTTTTTTTAACTTAACATTATGTTTTTGAGTTCTAACATTATGCTGTAGATCTAGTTAGTTCCTTTGAATTGTTTTTGTAGTATTTTATCTTGTGAATATTCCACATTTACTTATCTATTTCCCTCATGACTGACGTTTAGCTTGTTTCAAATTCTTCACTATTTTAAAAAAACTACACAGGACTGAACATCCCTATGCATGCATGGGTCCTTAAAACCAAAGGGTGGGATTTCTCTAGCATATATACCTAGAAGAGGTATCACTTGAATATATGATGTGTGCATTTTCAGTTTTACTAAATTTTATCAAATTACTCTCTAAAGTGGCTATACCAATTTGCATTCCTACTAGTAATATTTAACTTTCTCATTTTCCCAAGTCCTTGCTAATATATTTTCAAACTTTTAAATGTTTGCTGGTCTGGTGGATGAAAAAAAGGGCATCTCATTGTTAGTTTATTTTCATTCTACTCAAACATTGCTCCTTGAACTACTACTTCAACTTCTTTAAAGAAAGGCTGTATTCAGTTTTATAAGGTTTAAGCAACAAGTCCTTCTTTTTTATTAACTTTATTAAACTCATGAAAATAACTTTAAAAAAACTTGCAGAGAATATTTACTTCTACCTTCTTTTAAAATGAGAAATGATTAGGCCTAAAAAAACATACCATTAGCCAAGGTAAAAGGTGACTTCAAAGTTCCTAAAACTTACTTGAGATCGGCACCTGCAATGAAGCACCCTGGCTTTGATGAGATAAGGACAGCACTTCTGATTTGATTGCTAGACCAGACTTCATTCATTACTTCTATGAACTCTGAATGCACTTCTTGACCCAGAGTATTCACCTACCAAAGGGAAATACATAAAAATCTAAGGGTTTAAATTCGAAGTAATAGATGTGCAAATCACCATCAAATGCTATTTTGATTACAGGAAATACGTTTAACCAGGAGAAATATACTATTAAAAGAAAGAGCCAGGGAAACAAACAAACAAACAACCCAGCAGCTGTCTATTCAGCTGCTTTGGGCAACTGTAAGCACCCCTCCCTCTAAAAATATTTCTACTTAAAGGAGGAACTCATATTCCTGAGGAGGTCATATTCCTAAGTTTCAATCATATGCAGGCTATAATTAAGTCTACAAACATTTATCAGCATGGAAAAAATTTGTATAATGTTAAGGAAAAAAAGAAATCAAAATTAGACATATAGGGCTTCCCTGGTGGCGCAGTGGTTGAGAGTCCGCCTGCTGATGCAGGGGACATGGGTTCGTGCCCCGGTCCGGGAAGATCCCACATGCTGCAGAGCGGCTGGGCCCGTGAGCCATGGCCGCTAAGCCTGCGTGTCCGGAGCCTGTGCTCCGCAACGGGAGAGGCCACAACAGTGAGAGGCCCACGTACCGCAAAAAAAAAAAAAAATTAGACATATAGTATGATCTTAATTTTTAGAATATTATTTGCTGAAACTGGATTAAATGTTAAGAGTGGTTATTTTTGGGTTTGGAACATGAATGATTGTTATTCTCCTCTTTATTGCTTTAAAATGTCCTACTATAGGCATCTGTTATCTTTGTGTTCAGGAAAAATGGTCAACTTACAAAACATATCTTAAGTTTGAATCATTGCTCAGTAAATGCTAAGATTTACTCTAGTGAGGGGGACTGCCTCTTACTTTCCTTAATTTGTGATAGTTGTTAATTGCTTACATCTAGGCCCTCCTACTTCATTGAGGCCTCTGGTAATAAGATTTCTGAAATATGAAATCTTTACACCAACTGTAGGTGAGGGAAAAGCATGAGTTCCTGCAGTAAAGCTCTTCTTGGCAAAAGACTGGATTAATGCTGCATGCTTTTTTGAAGTTGCCAAAAACAAATGAAGCTCCACTTTGAACAGAACTTGATTTCTAATATATGAACTGCACCGGGTCATTCAGGTCCCGTAGGAAACTTAACGACATTTAACCCAGCCAACTTACTATGAATAATGACTTATGTCAGGCAGGTTAAGGAAGCCGATTTAATAACCTCATAGTTAAGATGGGTAGGTCAGTTTTAATTCTTATAAACAAAGCTTATAATTTGCTTCTTATCTAATAAACCACCTTATCATTCTACAGTGTAACAAAAGGATAATTTTATTAATCCTTGATGTTAATCTGGATTAACTAAAGTCAACTAGGAGGAATTCTTAAACAAGGACCTCTGCTGCAGAAAACTGCATTCCTTGGGCAATTTCTCAAACTCTAACCATCAAAACTGTAAGTTCCTGTGATAAGATTACTGCCAAATTGGTGGATTTCTTTCTTTGCCATTCAGGACTGGATTAATGAATGTAGTGAGTAGAAATAAACTGCAGCAAGTTGAATTAGGTACCTTCGAATTGGGTGAGTTAATTCGAATAACTGCTACGTCCCCTTTGACTCCATAGTTAATATGGGTTCTGGCTAAAAAGAGAAGGAAAATTTATTTGTAAACATGTTTATTGCTAAATAAGTATAAAAAGCAATGTAAGCATGTCAACGAGAAATTAAACTTACTCAGCAAAGCAGAGGACCTTGTAAAGCTGCGGCAAATATAACCTGTAAGAAAAAGATATTTCAAAATTAATTATTTTACAAAACAGAATTTCCATAGTACCTGCTATACATAACAAAGCTGGACTTTATAGCAACCACAACAAAACAAAGTGTTCTAAGCCATTATTGTGACCACTGCTGTATCTTTTTGTTTCAATTATCAGGTCAAATGATTATCTGGATACTAAATGTGGTAGGTGGAAGAATGGCCTCTCAAGGATGCCCATGTCCCCAGAAACCCAGTATGTTAGGTTATATGGCAAAGGGAAATAAAGGCTGCAAATGGAATTAAGGTGGCTAATTAGCTGACCTTAATACAGGGTGATTAGCCTGGATTATTCAGGTACACCCCATGAAATTACAAAGGAGGAGAAAAGGCAAAAGAACCAGAGATGGCAGCACGAGAACTCATTTTGCTGGCTTTGAAGAAGTCAAGGAATGCAGGCAGCCTCTGGAAGCTAGAAAAGGCAACGAAATGGATTTTCCCTTAGAGCATCCAGAATGAACACAGCCCTGCCAACACCTTTGATTTTAACCCAGTAAGACTCATTTCTGACATCCGTAACTGTAAGATAATAAATTTCTATTGTTTCAGACACTAAGCTTGTGGAAATTTAGGGCCACAATAGGAAACAACTACACTAAGAAATAAGTAATCTACAAAGCGATCCATGTTAGTTCCAAATGTATTCCAAATATATCTCAAGCATGTTCTCCAGCCAGGTCCTCTTGCATTTCTATGGAGAGATGGACTTTCCAGTGTCATGAAAAATAAAATCAAGGGGCTTTAGGGGCTCCATGTTTCTCTCTATCCTGCAGTTCTTTAAAGGAGGGGAAGCGAAGGCACAGGAAAAAGCAGCTTTATACTGCTTTCAAAGGCAAAACAACATACTATTTTTTAAAAAAAAACTAGATGGCACCAGAACCAGAGTGGGGTGATCGCTGGTTCTGTCTGCATTTGTTTTTCTTTAAGCAACCCAAGTCAGCCCTCATGGTGCAAAGACAAAGGACCCGAGAGTCCAAAGCTGTGGGTTCGACCATCAAGTTTATTATTTACTAGTTGTATGACCATGTACAAGTCTCTCAGAGCATTTCAGTGTTCTTATAAAGATAGAGTAAAAGTGATGTAATGATTATAAAAGTACCTATAAGTCAAAGTCCTACACCAAAGTAAATTAAGATAAGAGAAGCCAGCCATCTCCTCAATCTCCAGTGCCTCTACTTCACTAATGATAAACTTCCCTTTGCTTTTCCATCATTTGAGATCTGTGTCATCTGTATTTGTGACTCTTCCTTCTTTATATCTGTATCATGGCTCCACAAAGCCTTATCTTGAGATTCTGTCTACAAGGATCTTTGCCTTCCCTGCCCAAATTTTATCTTTATTACTCACTGTTTTGTTCTCTAATCGTTGCATCTGTAGCAGGTGTTTCCCCAAACTAAACTGTAATCTCCTCCAACATCATCTCATAGTCATTTATATTCCACAACAAAAATCTAGTGTGGCCTAGAGTGAACAGAAAGACAAAAATCCCTGTCTTTGTGGAGGAGGTGAAAACAGGCCTGGCATAGAAAGGAGTTTCCCTATAAAGTAGAAATTCTGTGGGAGGGGAGCCAGATAATAGGCAATTCTAGCTAGAACAGGGTAAACTGAATTAGTGAGAAGGAACTGATCAGGAATGCAGGGTGGGAGAAGATGGGGTGGAAAGACAGATAAAAGACAATAAAAATAAATATGGAAATAAATATGTTAGAAAATAAGTGCCTAAGGAAAAAAGAAAACAGAGCAGGTGAAGGGGCTTGGACGTGGGTTGTAATTGTGAAGACCAAATATTTGAGACAACAGGTTTGAGCTCATTAGCTTGTAAACCATAAACTCTCATCCACTAACCTACCTTTCCCCCCCCCCCATATAGACATACACAAAACCTCCTCTAAATCAATAGAGACAAGAAACAAAGAAAAAACCAGCAAATGTACAATCATGTCTGGAAAACAATTTCAAACCACAGTCAACTAAATCAAGTTGAAGTACTCGGTAGCTTTGCTTTTGGAATCCAGCCTTCCTCACTTCCTAATTAGGAAAGCTTACTTTAGAGCAGTGGTCCCCAACCTTTTGGGCCCCAGGGACAGGTTTCATGGAAGACAATTTTTCTACGGACTGGTGGGGGTGTGGGGTGTGGGATGGTTCAGGCGGCACTCGCCTGCAGCCCCGGGGGTTGGGGACCCCTGCTGTAGAGCAGCTGGGTGAACTTTAGCCTATATTTCCTGTGCCAGCAAAAGAGAGAGAAACCTCTGGCCTACTTTGTAATCATTTAAATAATTTAACTCGAGAAGATACCTAACAAGATACCTACAAGATCGAAGACTACAGCAGTGCAGAGAGCTGGATTACTCTAACACAAATTTCAAATATGAAAGTGTTACTTTTGTTGTAACAATCAACAGCTTTTCTCAATATTTAGTACCGGGGGAAGGGACAGGATTAAGGAAGTGAGAGTCAAATTTAAATATACACCATCTACTAAGGTATTTGCCTCCAATTCTTTTCCTGTGAAATTATTCTACCACTTAGGTAATCAGGAATTTGAATTTAGAGTAAGAGTGGGAAATAAACAAGATATTTTGGTCAAGATGTGATTTTCATTTGATAGTCATACTCAGAATTATAGCACTCAGGCAGGAATGGGTCAAAACTTCAAGAAATACAAAGCAGCATCAAGAGATTTTAATCATCCATCATTAAACGTCATAATCTCATTAAATGTTTGGCAATGCCTTGGCACAGACTTTCAGTTAGGGTTAGGGTTAGGGTTAGTCTGTTGAGTCTAAATGGCAATCCAGGTGTGCAGGTAATTTTAAATTCACTTTCTAGACTTTTTTTTCAAAATTTATACATTGCTACTAAAAGGAGCAATAGCTATAATAAGCTATATTTTTTTAATTTTTAAAATTAATTTTTATTGGAGGATAGTTGATTTACCATGTTGTGTTAGTTTCTGCTGTACAGCAAAGTGAATCAGCTATACATATACATATATCCACTCTTTTTTAGATTCTATTCCCATATAGGTCATTACAGAGTATTGAGTAGAGTTCCCCTGTGCTATACAGTAGGTTCTTATTAGTTATCTATTTTATATATGGTAGTGTGTATATGTCAATCCCAATCTCCCAATTTAACCCTCCTTCCCCAAGCCATATTTTCTTATAGGTTAAAACACAATGCAAAATATATACACACGTGTGTATATATATTTCTATAAAAAATATAGAAAAACTAGGCTTGTAACCTTTTATCACATGTAAAATGTAAAAATTACTTTAAAAAAGTCTCATATCTGTATCAATAGAATCATAGTTCTTCAGGGCAGGAAAGAGTTATAACAGCTAACATTTATTAACGTTACTAGTAGCACTTACTCCACGAAAAACTGCTTTACACCTAAAATAACTCCTTTAAAGCTCACAAGGTGGTATTATTCCCCATTTCACAAATGAGAAAACAGACACAGAAATTACTTGCCCAAGGTCACCAGAGGGTAAAAGGCAGAGCTAGATTCAAACCCAGAAGTCAGACTCCAAATTTAATGCTTTTAATTGCATTACCTTAAAATCAATGGAGGGGAACCTCAAAAATATACATTTGATATTTTTAAAGTGTTAAACCAAAAATGTGGAAAATAGACAAACTGTCAGGTCACATGACCAAATGCTAACAGTAGGTATGTGAGTAGTAAGGGAATGGGTGATTCTCTTTTTCTTAATCCCTTTCCCCAGTCTTCACAGCATTTCAATTTTCTGTAATCTTATGATTGATGCGCGCACACACACACACAAAGCAGTCCTGTGGAGACTAAAAACATTGGTCGAAATAAGAAAGCAGAAGAGATTCAATCATTCGAAATTAGTCCCTTACAGTAAAGGGAGATTCCAGGCACTCCTCCAAAAACAGCATGCGGTATTACCCCGGGGGGTTCAGAAGGAGGAAGGCATATTATAAATTATATTTCTAATTAAGTAACCGATATTAAGTACAACATGCAATAAAAAGTCACATTTCACCTTAAGATTTGAGATGGAAGGAAAATGCTTGATTTTCCACAGTCACCCACTTTAACTCTTTCACTGCCAGTTTGAAGACAAAAAGACAATAGAGCTAATGCAAGCTAACTGGGTATCGTCAGAAACAAGGGTAGAAATAGTTGTAAAATTATCTAACACCTTGCTCCTTAAGAGAGTATCTACGTAATTTTTAAAAAATGCTTCTTCTAGCAAATTGCAGAACCTACCCCTTGAAAATCAATATATTATACGTTCATACTGGGATTATTGGAACTGCAAGAGTTGAGCTTCCTATTGAAGTGTGGTAATAGGTACAAAAAAGGTTTTGGGGAAAAGGGGCAGGGAATGGCAGTAATTTGCAAGGCTGGTTAATTTCACACACGGTTTTAAGATGCCTCTTGTTACAGGCAAGGTGCAATGGAGCCACAAAGATGTGACAGACTGGACTGTCCTAGTCCTCCTAGTCCTCCCAATCTCGTAGGAACAGGCTCAAGGCCATCATTAAATGAAATGAGGAGACCAGCGGAAAGTGCCAGACCGGGTGGACAGGGCTCAGAAACATTAGGGCTTATGGAGCCCGAAATCGCTGCAGGACTCATGAGAGAGGAAATGTCAGTCCCTGCGCCAGGGAACAAGAGACCAGATCCCAGAGCAGCATCCCTCCCCCTTATCCAGGGCTGGGACCCTGGGCCGGGGCAGGGAGGTGGCAGCGATGGGGAGACGAGGCTCCGGGGAAGCTCGGGTCTCCGTAGGAGTTCTGCCCGGGGCTGTTGGGCGCCCTCAACCAGGCCTCACCTGGGCAACGGAGCATCCTGGAGGCAGTGAAGCGGCTGAGGCTGCCAACTGCCCGGGAAGCCACCATCTTGAGCAGGAGAGGACGAAAGTGGAAGGCGCTTCAAGTCGGGGGAGCCAAGCAGAGGACTTTTCTTTCCGTAGCCTGGCTCTGGCCAGGTGCCCGATGTACTGCCTGACTAAAACCGCTATGGCGAGCTGCCGCCGGTTCCTTAACCTCGCCCTTTGCTTCTGGCTAACCGGGCGGAAAGGACACCTTCTCTGCGGGGAGGAAGGAAGGTCAGGGAAGAGAGGGACAGAGTTCTGGATTTTCCAGTCAGGCAGCCGGAGGGCAGCCCGGAAGGCCTGCGAAGCCCGCGGAGCCGGTGGGAAGGTTGAAGGGTCCTTTCTCGGCAGGGCCCGCCCCTTGATCCAGTCGGGTCCCGTCGCTCGGATCCAAACCTTGCTGGCAGCAGGAGTCTGAGCCCACGCGAGCTAAGGTGAGAAGGCGCGTGCCCTCGGCTTTCCGCCTGGCCTTTCCCCGGCGAGGTCTGCACTTCCTTTCCCACCTACTACGCCCGCGGCCTCCTCCTCTCCCTGGGGCTGTGGAGTTCGAGGGAGCGGAAGGAAGCTTCTCAATGGGGCTCTCCCGTACCAGTGCAATTTGGGCAGTAATTTGGCCTAGCCTTCGGTCTGTAGCTCAGAGCAGTGGTGTCGCCTGTGTCTTTTAATTTATCACCGCATGTTAACGAACTGTTGGCTTGTGTTTGTGTCGGTTTAAAGCGCTGGCCTGTGTTCCAGTGTTGTTTCGCCTGCTTTGCCTGGAGCCAGGCCGGCGGCAATGGAGATTCGGTACAGGGCCCGGGGTTTACCCCTTTTATGTTACCGAGGGTGAGTCTCGGTCGTTTGGCTTTTTCGGGACTCGAATGTGGGAGGAGCTGAGACATGCCTGTGTCCCGCTCCGAGATCCAGGGCTCAAGATTATTTTTTAATCCTGAGGGGACCGGTCATTCATCCGGTCATTCATCATGCCCTTCACTTTATCGGTGAAGCCCATGAATCAGGGTGAGTGAGTTTACCCATGGCCACAGGTGGTAGAAATAGGCCTAGAGGTCTGTTAACTTCTAGTCAAGAGCTCTGCGTTGCCTGAAAGCTGTTTTTGTGCTGGAAAGATAGGCTTGAGTCCTGGAATCAAGTGATTGACTACAAAAAGCAATGTTGAGGGCCCTCTAGGCCCTTTCACCATCCTCTCATTTAATCTTCACGATCCCAAAATTGTTATTTACATTTTGTAGATGAAGTTTGGGAGGCTCGGAGATTATGTAAATTTTCTGGTAGGTGGCAGAGCCAGGATTCGGCCATAAATTTAAGTCTCACTGTAAACCAGATTGACTGTTCCGCAGGAGAGGGAGCAGGAAGAGGCAGGGGGAAATGGCAGGGAAGTTGAGACTGAATTGAGGAGTATGGAAAGAAAGAAGAGAGGTTTCTGTTTAAAGTTCAAGTCAAATAGTGAATCCCCCATCACTGTGAACACCTTAAGCAGAAACTGCTTGAGCGGTGATCTCTTAATTTGCAGAAAGGATTCTTGATGACCTCCAAAGGCCCTCCAGCTCATAAGGTTTTTACAGTTCAAAGCTTGCCTCCTGCCCACATAATGCTCTTTCTGCATCTAATTCGGTGTAGCACTTACTGTTTAGATCAAGAGTGGCAAACTTTTTCTGTAAAGGGCCAGATAGTAAAGAGTTTAGGTTTCACAATCCACATTGATCTCCGTCACATATTCCTTGTTTTGTTTTGCTCTACAACTTTTTAAAAATGTAAAATCTGTTGTTAGCTAGAGGCCCATGGGTTGAAGTTTGCCATCCCCTGATTTAGGTCACGCTTTTGGCTCTTGCTTTTTTTGTTTCCTGTATTCTGAGCAAAATCATAAGCTCCATCAAGGGCAGAAATGTTATGCTTCTGTGTCTTACCATCACCCACTAAAATTAATAGCAAACACATGTATAACCCTTACTATGTATCAGGCACTGTTCTAAGTGCCATATATATATATATATGTATATATATATATACACCTCACAACAACCTGTGAAGTAAGTACTTTAATTATCTACAGTTTACAGGTGCATCTTACAGATGAATTATCTACATCTTACTCCTAAAACAGAGAAAGAAATTGGCCTTTGGAGGTCATCAAGAATCCTTTTTGCAAATTAAGTAGCTTGCTTAAGGTCATACAACTAGGGTACAGCCAGGATTTGGATTGGGCGGTTTGCCTTTAGTGTTTGTGCTATTAAGGATATTGTGGACTGTGTCTTAATGATACTGTAATAATGAGCTGTTAGAGCCACTCCATCTTGCTTTCATTACTTGTTTAGCCCCTTCTTCATGTTACTTGCTCCTAGGTTCCTGCAACTTCATGCATCTTTCTATAGTTGCACACCCTACTCAAGCCTACCCAGGCTCCCCAAATCCTTGAGTCAAAATGTATTTCCTAAAGCTTAAAGCAGATGACAATAACTAGGTCATATATTGCTTAGTCCTTCTTTCTTTTGAAATCTGTCTCTACTTTTTATTAATTTTTGATGGGATGTATATTCTATTTAATTTTTTTCCCAGAAACTTCAGGAAGTCTAAAGAAAATAACTATACCAATAACTCCACCACCCAAAGATAACTACTGTTAACATTTGCTTTGTATTTTTCTGGACTTTTAAAATGCATTTGTATGTTTTCATCTATCAAGATACTAGTATATGCAGATTTTCTATAAAACTAGAATTATACTGTACATTAAAAATAAGATGCTCATTGTAAAAAAAATTTTAAGAAGACAGAAGAATATAAAATGAAAGTCCCTCTTTATCTCTTCCATATATAGATTCAGCCTTACGGATTTTCGTCTCTTTCTGTCATAAGATGGAGTCTTACTATATATATATTATTCTGCAGCCTGCTTTTTCATTTAATATATGTTGTGGACATCTTTGCATGTCAGTATATACATGTATGTCATTATGTTTCATTTTTCCTTACAAACTGCTGAACAGTATTCCATGGTATGTTTGTAATATTATAATTTATTTAACCATTTCCTCCTGTGTGCATCTACATCTTGAGTATTTCTATTGGCTAGAGATCTATGATTGCTACATATACAACTTGAATATTTCTGTTGCTTAAAGACCAATAAGAAGAATTACTAGGCTCAGAAATTCACAATTCAGAATCTGAGAGAGAAATAAAAATTGCCTTCCAAAAAGGCCTTACCAATTATACTTTTATCAACTGTATATGGAAGTGCTTAAATAAATCCATTCTCACAAGAATTGTGTGCTAACCATATTTTTAATTTTTGCCACTTAATAACCCCAAAATGACCTTGTTTTAATTTTAAAAAAATTTTATTGTTAGTGAGGTTGAACATTTAAATTTTTATTTATTTGACATTTTTTTTCTTCTGTGAATTGCTCATTTGCTCATTTTTCCTTTTGGTCCTGTTTCAGGAAGGAGCCTTCCAGCTGCAAATAACAGAAAATTAAACTTAAATTGGCTTAATAAAGGGGATTTGTTGACTCACAGAACGGAAAAGCACAGTGGGAGGGTGGGTTTCAGATATGATTCAATCAGGGCTCTAGTTTCTTTTTTCTGAATTTTCAGCTCTGTCCTCCTTTGAGACCAGCTCTACCTTTACACTAGCTTTTATCATGTTTGCAAACTGCTCTAGCCATGCCAAGCCTCAGAAGGAAAGATGTATGTTCCAGAATTCCAGGCAGAAGACTTGAATGTCAGACTGACTAAGACCATCCCTAAATCGATACCAGTGGTCAAGGCCAATACCATGCACGATTATTTTAGGCCTTGGTTGCCTGAACCAAAGAGAATGAGATTATTCTGATTGGTTTAAACCCTGGAGTTGAGCTGGATTCAGTCCCATGTAAACCACATGTGACAACTACATAATGGTGTGAAATGGATATTGGGGTGAAAACCGCAGATTCCATTATAGATTGTTTCTCTTTTTCCTGTAATTTGTAGAAGTTCTTTATGGAGTATGGGGTTTAGCCCTTTGTTTTCCATGTTACAAATACTTTCTCTGAATCTATTGTTTGCCTTTTAACTTTATTTTAGTGTCTTTTGCTATGTAGATATTTTAAATGCTTCTTTAATCAGTTCTTTTAGTTATTCTTTTCCATTATGGCCTCTGGGTTTTATACCATATGTTGGAAGCCTTTCCCCAAGATTATAAAAATATTCTCTGATATATTCTTGTAGTAAGCTAGAAAAATATATATTTAGATTAATGCATCTGTAATTTGTACTTATAAGTGTGAGCTATGGATCTAATTTTTTTTCAAATGGTTAGCCATTTACCCAACAAATCTATTGAGTAATTCACCTTTCTCCCACTTATTTGAAATGTTATCTTTATTACATACTAAATTTTCATACACATGAGTATGCTTCTGAACTTGCTACATCCTGTTCTGTTGATTAGTTTCATTTATTACTGTGCCAGAATTGAACTGTTTAATTACTGGTACTTTATAGAAAGTTTTGATATCTGTTAGAGCAAGGTCCCCCTTTTTTTCAATCAATATTTTCTTGACTAGTTTCATGAATTTTATTTCAAGAGGAACTTTACTTATGGGGGTTTATATTCCAGACTCAAGTGGCATCAAATGTAGCTTCTGGAAAAGTGGTGCCCATCTCATGGGCCAATTTGTGTCTCCCTGGCCAGAGTCCCTTGAGTATACCTAGGCTGGTAAGCCTAGAGGTTGGACTCCTCCATCTCTTTCCAATCCATATATTTGGTAAATGTGATTTTTTTTTTTCTTTTTGGAAGCCACAGGGCATCTCTTTTTAGTCAATGAAGACCTAAGAAAAGTTAAACAAGGCTTTTATATTGGCTGTTGCTGTTTAACAAATTACTCCAAAATTTAGCAGCTTAAAACAGTAAAAATTGATTATCTCATACAGTTTCTGACGGTCAGGGATTTGGGGGCAAATTAGCTGGGTCGTTCTGACTTTGACTTTCTCATGAGGTTGCAGTCAGAATGCTGGCGAGGGCTGTAGTCATCTGAAAGCTTGTCTGTGCTAGAGGATTCACTTCCAAGCTCAGTCACATGGCTGTTGGCAGGAGGTGTCAGTTCCTCATCACCAGAGCCTCTTCATCGGGCTGCTCCTGAGGTGCCAGCTGGCTTCCCCTAGACCGAGTGATCTGAGAGACGGACCAAGACGGGAGCTGCAGGATCTCTTAACAGCCTAATCTCAAAAGTGACATCTCATCATTTCTGATGTATTCTTTTGTTTACACAGACCAACTATGTAAATAAAAATTCAGGGAAGTGGAATTACTGATCAAAAGCTAGGTGCAGTTGCAGTTTTTTACAGTTACAATAATTGCCAAATTGCCCTCCATAGTGATGCATCTGTGGAGGTGCCATCAGTTTACACCCTCAGCAGCAGTATATGAGAGAGCCTGTGTGTGCAGGCTACCACATGATGAATATCAGACCTTTAAGTCAAATATTATACCTCTGTGCCGTTTTAATTTGTATTTCCCTTATGAATGAGGATTGAACATCTTTTCATGTATCTGAGAGCCATTTGTATTGATATTTCTATTTCTGTGAACAGTTTGTTCATATCCTTTGCCAATTTTTTTCTTACTGATTTGTAGGAACTCATTTTTGGGAATTTAGGGAAGTATTTAATATATTTAATATATTTTAATATAGAGGGGTTTATATTTTTATTATTTTGAAATAATATCAAGCTTATAAAAAAGTAGCAAGTGCAGTGTATGAACTTCTTTTTCTTACAGCAGTTAAGATGTGATACTGCACTATCTCTGAATACTTTAGTGTGTATCCCCTTCAAATACAAACATTCCATAAGGCATTCTGCATAATCACAATACAACCATCAAAATCAGGAAGTTCACATTGGTAGCTTCATGATCATGTCCAGCAGGCTCTACTCCTTTGGCCCTAGAGAAAAACATAAACTCTGGAGCTAGACTATCTGGCTTCAAATCACAGCTCTGCCTCTTACTAGTCTTTCAATCCCTGTATGCCTCCGTTTCTCATCTCTTACGAAGGGTGTAAATAATCATGCGTACTTCATAGGTCCTTGTGAGGATTAGATGGGTTACTGCTTAGATTAGTGGTTTGTATACTATGTCAGTGTAGCTATTATATTATTAGAGGAAGGGTAGTTGGTAATAGAGTAAATTTTAAAGTATTTTATAGTAGTCATGGATGAGATATCAGAGATCATAGACTACACTCTAAGCTACAAATTGTTCAAATAACCCAGAAAGTCTTTTTCTTCTCTTTTTAGATTTAAGAATGACTTCCCTCTTGACTTACACTTTAAAATATCTTCCCAGTACATCACAATGGGCCCTCAGATTTTGTAAGTTTCATTTGTACTTTCTTTTTAAGATTAGATTTGGTTGTGTAAGCATCTTGCACAGACATGGAATTGTACTGCTTTTTGTAAACACTTTATTTTGTCTTCCAGCTGTGAGACCTCTGAGCTGTTCCTCCCAGTTACGAGCTGCCGCAGGTACAGTAATTTGTAAAAAAAAAAGAAAGAAAGAAAAGAAAAAAAAAAGTCTGATTTAGAAGTTAGATTCTAGAATCTAAATTTGTGAATTTTGAATAAAAACCAAAACTAGTTTGCTTTTTTTGAGCAACATGAACATCACTGTTGCCTTTAAATTAAAACAATGTAGGACCAATCAGTAACAATAGTACATGGTGTAGGGTGGGCTCGAGGATGTTGACAGGAGGCTGCTTTCTGGGATATGGAGCCTGATGGAGTCACGGAGGTTCCATGAACCTTACTGGTCAGTTTAATCAGCTACTGGCTGTCAGTCCTAGAGATGATTAGCGTACAAACACTCTGGAGACTGCTGTGGAGCCAAAAGGTAACTTTTCAAACTTTCAGTGACAGGCTTCTCTGTTAATGAATATCCTCTTAGTCCATGTGCAAGAGGATGCGTGCGTGAAATAGGTGTGACTGTGGAACCAGTTAATAACAGAAGGTTGTTCAGTCAGTATGAAATGAAAAAGGAAGGAAATTTGTTGATTTTACATGGTCTTTTAGACCCTTGGTAAAGACTTCTTCACTGTTGAATACATACTTTTGCAGAACCTACTGTAGGTATGTATCTTCACTGGCCAGCGCTAAAAATCCCCAGACAGGTTCTCCTTGCCTGGGTCCTGTATTGACTATGACTTTTGATTTTGGTTTTATTATGGTGTTTCTACTTGAATAATAGCTTAATAGAAAAAGCGTCTTACTAGGATTCAGAAGACCTCTGCTCTGTTCCAGTTCTACTTCTTTCTGGGCAGTTTGGCCTTGAACCGATCACTTTACTTCCCTGTGCTTTAGTTTCTTTATCTAAAAAAGAATAATAATTTTAGTCTTGTTAACCTCAAGTAGTTATGAAGATATTTCACAGCACTTTGAAAACTGTAAGCTCAATATAAGTACAAGGTAGGAATTCCCTGGAGGTCCAGTGGTTAGGACTCTGTGCTTCCACTGCAGGGGGTATGGGTTCGATCTCTGGTTGGGGAATTAAGATCCCGCATATCACGTGGCTCGGCCAAAAAAAAAAAAAAATATATATATATATATATATGTACAAGATGATATTTTTATATTGTTTTACATAAGTATATTATCAGGGGTCTGTTGCCTAATCTCACCTAGAAAAGTTTCACGTTGTCATGTCACAAATATATTTTCTGTGGCCTCTAAATTCTAATTAGAATATAGATTTGTATAGGCTCACAAAGAATAATTCCTTTCTATCTCATTTCACCTTTTCCCTAATTCTAATGTTCACCCAGGACTTTGCAGTCAGACAGATAGATCTGATTCTTTGCCAACCAGAAGAAGGTCACATTGCATACCAACAGAGGGAAGGCATTTTTCTGGCACATAGAGTATTCTTTTTCATATTGCTCTTAAAGTGTTTTGTGTTTCTGTCTCCCCAACTATGTTGTGAGCCCTTCTGAGACTTAAGCCTTTTAGAGTCCCTGGTGTCTAACACTGTCCTAGCAATTTCTGTTAACGTTGATGGTGATAGTGGTGCAAGAGGGCACATGATAAGACAAAGGAATGTAACCAGCTGATTTGAGGGGAGGGAGTGGGAATGTACCCATGCTGAACAGGTTTTAGGTTGCAATAATTTTGTAACTAGTTCCTCTTGAATTGCATGTGAATATGCTTGACGGTGCTGTTAGGATGAAGGAATTAGAATAGAGGGATACAGGTTTATTGATGTTTGCAGTCATCAGATTGACTGGAAATGTGTCTGATGGAAATTTTGACTTATTCAATGGCTATATATACTATGCATCTTCCTTGACTTACAATAGGGTTACATCCTGACAAATCCATCATAAGTTGAAAATATTGTAAGTCAGGACTTCCCTGGTGGCACAGTGGTTAAGAATCCGCCTGCCAATGCAGGGGACGTGGGTTTGATCCTTGGTCCGGGAAGATCCCACCTGCCGCAGAGCAACTAAGCCTGTGCGCCACAACTACTGAGCCTGTGCTCTAGAGCCCGCAAACCACGACTACTGAGCCCGTGTGCCACAACTACTGAAGCCCATGCACCTACAACCTGTGCTCTGCAACAAGAGAAGCCACTGCAACGAGAAGCCTGCGCACCACAACAAAGAGTAGCCCCCACTTGTCACAACTAGAGAAACGCCCATGCTCAGCAACGAAGACCCAATGCAGCCAAAAATAAATAAATAAATGAATAAGTTTGTTAAAAAAAAAAGAATATATTGTAAGTCAAAAATGCATTTAGTACATCTAATCTACCAAACATCATAGCTTAGCCTAGCCTACCTTAAACATGCTCAGAACACATTGGGCAAAATCATCTAACACAGGCCTATTTTATAATAAAGTATTGAATGTCATGTAATTTATTGAATGTTGTACTGAAAGTGAAAAACAGAATGGTTGTATGAGTATAGAATGGTTGTAAGTGTATTGGTTGTTTACCCCTGTGATTGTGTGACTGACTGGGAGCTATGGCTCACTGCTGCCCAGCATCATGAGAGAGTATCATACCACTTACTGCTAGCCTGGGAAAAAAATGAAAATTCAGAATTCAAAGTATGGTTTCTACTGAATGTGTATTGCTTTTGCACCATCCTAAAGTTAAAAATTCATAAGTTGAACCATGGAAAGTCAAGGACCATCTGTTTATCTATATATCTATATCCACAGACATACATATATATAAAACAATGGTATAATACATGGCATGTCTTCTCTCTGCTTTGATTGATTTTTTTTTAAATGAAAGGTTTTTTTGTTTATTTATTTATTTATTGTTGGCTGCGTTGGGTCTTCGTTACTGTGCGCGGGCTTTCTCTAGTTGCGGTGAGCGAGGACTACTCTTCGTTGCGGTGCATGGGCTTCTCATTGCAGTGGCTTCTCGTTGCGGAGCACGGGCTCTAGGCACGTGGGCTTCAGTAATTGTGGCACGCGGGCTTAGTTGCTCCGTGGCATGTGGGATCTTCCCGGACCAGGGCTCAAACCTGTGTACCCTGCATTGGCAGGTGGATTCTTAATCACTGTGCCACCAGGGAAGCCCTGATTTTTTTTTTTTTTTTTTGGCTGCGTTGGGTCTTCGTTGCTGTGCATGGGCTTTTCTCTGGATGCGGCGAGTGGGGGCTAGTCTTCATTGCAGCGCACAGGCTTCTCATTCTGGTGGCTTCTCGTTGCGGAGCACAGGCTCTAGGCACATGGGCTTCAGTAGTTGTGGCATGCGGGCTCAGTAGTTGTGGGTCACGGGCTCTAAGCACAGGCCCAGTAGTTGTGGCACATGGGCTTAGTTGCTCCGTGGCATGTGGAATCTTCCTGGGCCAGGAATCGAACCTGTGTCCCCTGCATTGGCAGGCGGATTCTTAACCACTGCGCCACGAGGGAAGCCCTCTGCTTTGATTTTAATTATGTATGTGAAATACAGAATGTATATGTCAGCCATAGAATACTAGGTTTGGAGTTGGGAGGAGTGCTTGAGGTAATCTAATCTAGCTCCCATATTTGCAACTAAGAAATTTTTGGCAGAGCAGGGACTAGCACCCAGATATTTTAACCCCCTATTCAGATTCTTATAGTACATTGCTACTGAGTGCGCATAGCACTGTGGAATATATAAAAAAGAGCCTTTGAGAAAATTCTGAAGTGATTAGGAGCCAGTGTGCACATGAAACAGAATTAGAGTCCTTTGGGTGACTGTTCAATATATAATGAATATTATTTTTAAATGTGACTTCCAGTATTACTTTAATTACTTTATAATATGCTAAATTGTTTGGCCAATTTTTGCCCCATAGGTTGCCCTAGAAGTTAAGAGGCAGGAACTACAGGTGGCTGTAGTTATCAGGGAAGGCTTTATTTAGGAGGTGGAATGTGAACTAGGCCTTAAGAGTAGGTAAGGATTAGATGGACAGAAAGGAGCCACTCAGATGGGAGGGTGTATGAATGAAGGCAAGGGGTGTGCAATGAAGTCAAGGCTGTGAGGGACTGGGGGCTTGCTCATCTTGCTACATGTTGAGAAGTGGCGGAGAACGTTTTTGGATCATTCAGTTGGAACCAAGTAAAGCAAGGAATTTGTTAGAAGAGTTAGGAATTTGAATTTTATCTGAAAGTGTGTAAAAGGAACCATGCGGTCAGTTCTTAAAAAGTGGAATGATGTGATGGTATGTCATCTGACTTTTCCTCTCATCACTTTATTCTGTCCAAGGTCAGTCACAAGTAATCTGCAGATCTTCAAACTTAGCAGCCTTTTTTCAGTCCTCATTCTCCTTGAGTGTTGAAATATTTGACCATCCTCTGCTCCTTGATACTCTCCTGCCTTTGCTTTCATGTACTGTTTTCTCCTCAGTCTCCTACTACCTCTCAAGTTTACCCTCTGTCCCACATTTTCTCTCTGCCCTCTAAATGTAGGGAGATCATAAAACCAAGTGTCTTTTATTGTGAGTAAGGGGCCCACTCAAGTTAAGGATAAGAGGGCTTGAATACTACAGGTAGGGAGGTATTAGGAACCAAGCAGCTCTAGGGGCAGCCACTTTGTCTCAGTCATGGCCACATGGTGTGTCACTTTCCTGGCCTTCCTGCTTCTCTTTATATATATTCTTCTTCACTCCTCTTGCTGACTTCTTTGCTCGCTCAGGGTTTTTGCTGCCCCATAACTCTGCCTTAAAAATAATTTCCGTTTATTATCACCCTGGTTCTTCCTCATGGCATTTTTTCAGCTTCAACTAATTGGTATTTTTCTCCATGCTTTGCTTAGATTCCTGTGAGAGAGAATCAGATGCAGCTTATCACTTGTAGGTAGATGACGTGGGTTACTGGTTGGCCACTCTATGGATTGACTTCAGGTAGTCAGGTAGTACCCACCCTGAATCTAACCAGCTTTGGGTGTGGGCTTAGGGACATGACGTCTATGATTGCCCCTTTGCAGGGACTCTAAGCAGGGCAGCTCCATTTAGAGGGGGCTATGGGTGAGCAGGCACTGCAAAATATGTCTCTGCTTTTCTTCTTTTTTTTTTGAGGGTAGAAAGCGAGATTTATTGAGTACACTGCGAGGGAGCAGCGGGCGAGACCAAGAGGGGGTCTTCCCTGGGGGAAGAGAAACTGGGCTTCTTTTTGGTCTCTTTTGGTCACCCTTGGGTTAATGTTCTACCCATATGGTGGTTAGGGCTGCGTATGTCATAGCTCAATCTTCCTGGTATACCAACTGCTTGCGACTGTTGGTAATTTCCATTGGGGGAGGGTGTGATTGTCTTATCTTGAAAGGACCTCCCCAACCTAAGATGGCTGTTGTATTGTTAAGCTCCATATTTCCCACCAACAGATCAGCAAAGTCAAATCACTGACATCTGGGTGACAATATCATCTCATGCTACTTGTGCTGAGAAGGGGCGATGTGGGGTCCCAGTTGGCTTTGCTGATCAGCTATGGGGCTGTGTGTGAATAGAAATTTGGGGAGGCCTGTTCAAGAGTAGTCAACTATATTGATTCTAGGGGTTGGAATCCTTGTCTTGTCACCATTTGTAGCTTGATGGAATGAAATCGTTTTTGTAGTGACTCACTTGAAGTACCTGGAAATGTTGGTGGATCAGGATGGACGGTCCTCAAGGGAAGATGGAAAGAGAAGGGGAATCTCACAGCATGCCTGGATTCGCCAAGCCGCTGCTGCCGACTGCACCAGGCATTGGAAGTGAGGAGTACCAAGGCTAGGGCCAAAGGACATTGCCACCCGATTAGGCAGGGACGGTTGGTCGGTATGGGACTGGGTTTTAGGTCCGCTGAAGAGTCGCCTTGGCCAGGATACGCAGTCCCCGGTCTCCAGAGACCTCAGACCATCGGCAGTGTTGAAGAGGAGAAAAGACCATTTCCAGAATGTACCCCTTAGGGCGAGAGCAAGTTGGAGTCTCGTCCTGGAGGCCTTTGGGTTCCACCAAGGAGTAGACATGGCCATTTGCCCTGAGTCAGCAGGCCGATCGCTACCTGTTGGAAGACGGATCAGAAAAGGCAGAGAGAGGAGAGAGCAGTCTGATCCCTGTACTGGCCTTCAAAATGCCCACAGAGTGTGACGATGGGGCTGGCAACATGGGTGGTAAAAGAATTTACCAAGCCAGAAGTGAGGGTAGAAAGCGAGATTTATTGAGTACAACGTAAGGGAGTGGCAGGCAAGACCAAGGGGGCATCTGCCTCTTCTGTATTCTAAAATGCATATATATCATGGCTCTCCCAGCTACACCTCACTTCTCTTTGGAGCTTTAGTTTTGCATTTCTAGCTCTCTGTCAAATGTACATATCCACCTGGGTGTCTCTCCATCACCTCAGAGTTAGCATGTTTAAAATTGAGGTCACTTTTCTTCCAAAACCAGTTCTTACTCTGTGTAGAATAACTAGGTTTTCTTAGTCTCTAAGCTTCCTTTATAATCCTGTTTTCCTTTCTTTCCATATCTGATTGGTCACCAAAATACATAGTCTTCCTTTATAAAATCTCTTGTATTGGTCCCTTCCTTTCCATTCACAATGATACTGCCTTTATTTTGGCCATTAGCACCACATGCTTGTTTTTGCTACAGTCTCCTTGATAATCTCCACGTGCCTTTATCTCCTTCACCAACCAATTAGAGCTGCGAGGAGAATCTTTGTACCCCATTTTATCATGACTCTTAGCTTTCACTACTATTTTCTTAAAGTTGGTTGTAGATATTTATCATAAGTAGCTCTCTGTGACATAAGTGGTTGTGGTAAGGTGATTGTTAAAATTTTATTCCCAATTCTTTAGGATTTTTCTCTATCTCTGGTAATGAAGGAATGGTGATAGGAGATGAATTTCAACATTAACAGCAATAAGAAAAGAATGAGACACATGTAGGTACACAAACACAGAGATCTTCCAGCTATATTGTTAAGTCAGAAAAGTAAACATAATACACAAGTGTGTGCATGTACATGCATAAAAAGAAAAAAAGTGGTAAAGTATATACACCAAATTAGCAGTATCTACCTCTGGGAAGGAAATTACATGGCAGCAGAGGACATAAAGAGGGAACTTTAGTTTTACTCTCCATATTTTAGTTATGTTTATCTTTCTCTTCTTTTAACCACCAGGATATGTTCATGTTTTTATTTTTTAATTAAAACATTAGAGAAAGGTTGCTCTCTTTTTTTAAAATTTATTTTATATATTTATTTTTGGCTGCGTTGGGTCTTTGTTGCTGCACACGGGCTTTCTCTAGTTGTGGCGAGCGGGGGCTACTCTTCGTTGTGGTGCACAGGCTTCTTATTGCAGAGCACGGGCTTCAGTAGTTGCGGCTCGCGGGCTGTAGGCGTGTGGGCTCAGTAGTTGTGGTGCACGGGCTTAGTTGCTTCGCGGCATGTGGGATCTTCCCGGGCCAGGGCTCGAACCCGTGTCCCATGCATTGGCAGGCGGATTCCTAACCACTGCGCCACCAGGGAAGCCCCAAGGTTGCTCTTTTGATGTTAGAAAATAACTAGACAAATTGAGCCAGAATTCAGGAAGCATTCTGGGTTTTTGTAGAATGGCAGTAGTCACCAACCAAATGCCTTTATTTCTACATAGAAAAGCAAGAATATTAAGCTATATGAAGACTAAACGATATCAGTCATTGTAACTTCTAATATTAAGGGCAGACTTAATTGGTTGCTTTCAGTGGAATAGATTGTCAAACATTTGATTAAAAAAAACCCAAAAGGGCTTCCCTGGTGGCGCAGTGGTTGAGAGTCCGCCTGCCGATGCAGGGGACACGGGTTCGTGCCCCGGTCCGGGAAGATCCCACATGCCGCAGAGCGGCTGGGCCCGTGAGCCATGGCCGCTGAGCCTGCGCATCCGGAGCCTGTGCTCCGCAACGGGAGAGGCCACAACAGTGAGAGGCCAGAGTACCGCAAAAAAAAAAAAAAAAAAAAAAAAACCAAAAACAATTTGTTAATGGCATAAACAACCTTATCATTAGGTATAATCTCTGTATTTAAATATTTTTTGGAAATTTGTAAATGCTAGTTAATTTCTTAATCTTTTTTTTTTTTTAGTTGAAGTGGTTTGGTAAATGATAAATGCAACTTGGCATTGAATGATACAATTCTTCTTAGAATGTCTGTCTTTAAAAATGTAAAAAGTCATTTGACTTCATATATTTTATTTTATTTTTTTAAGATTTTTTTGATGTGGACCATTTTTAAAGTGTTTATCGAATTTGTTAACAATACTGCTTCTGTTTTATGTTTTTGTGTTTTTTTTGTCCCCGAGGTATGTGGGATCGTAGCTCCCTGACAGGGATCCAACCCGCACCCCCTGCATTGGAAGGTGAAATCTTAACCACTGGACTGCTAGGGAAATCCCTGACTTCATATATTTTAGTTAATTGTTCTTTGAACTTTCTCTTAAAGCTGTCCAGGCGAAATCGAAGCAAACCTTAGCCAAACCCAACATGAGGAACATTGTGGTGGTAGATGGTGTCCGCACTCCATTTTTGCTGTCAGGCACTTCGTAAGTATGAAATGATTTTGCTACATGTTCTTTCTTTCTGTCTTTTTCTTTTTTCTCTCCAGCTGTATTGAGGTGTGGTTAACAAATAATAACTGTATATATATACATATTCAAAAAACTATATATATATATATATATATATATATGTATATACATTATGGAATGATTACCACAGTTGAGTTAATTAACACATCCATCACCCCATGTACTTTATTTATTCCTTTTTTTAAGGCACTTTCAAAAGGGATCTTTGTCAGTGTAACCCAGTAGGTAATACTATTGCTAGTGGACTAATATATGAAAAACATTTTCATGAAATTAATACAGAATAAGTCAAGCCAGTGGTGAAATAATGACAAAATTTGTTTTTTATCCATTCTGCTGAGTAAGCCTCATGTAGTGTTAGACTGAACCAGTCATATTTTAAACACCTAGTGTGGGACCAGACAGTTTGCTTCTAACAGAGATATCCTTTCCTCATCTGAAGAGAAGTACTGTACGTTGTTTCTGTGCCTCTTCAGAAGTTTGAATATGGAGGATGTGGGCCCATGGGCATTCTGAAGGGCCTTTAATCTGTGGCTTTGGTTTCCTGGAAATTGTCAGAATTGGAGTTGATGGACTGGTCCAAACCCTGGTACAGCACAACCCCAAATAAATGGAATAAGAATGATCCTAGACCAGCCCCCAGGTTCCCCAGAACCAAACTGCTATTCTCCCTAGACTTTTCTCCTCCTTTCTTGTCCCCAAGTGAGGCCCAGGCTGTCCAAAAGTTGACGATGGACTTTGGGAACTAGGTGCAAACTAAATGAAACATTGGTTCTATTCTGTTTAGATTGTTCTATTGTTTGTATTTTGAAGTAACAGTTACTAACTGAAAAATATTGCTAGGGAATGCCAGGCATCTGCTAAAAATAACGAGACCTTTCTGTACTAATATGGGAAGATCTTGAAGATATGTTAGGTGTAAAAAGCGAGGTTCAGAGCAGTGTGTATAATGGCACCATTTGTGGAAGATACAGACCTGTGTGTGTGTATGTGTGCACGCGCATACGTACACAAACGATAAACATTCATTTTTAAACGATGGTTTAGAACCTAGAGAGTATTTTTCTTATATAAGTGAATGCTGGTGAAGTTTCTTCATTCTCCCTCTTCTCTCAATATAGTATTATAACTTTCCTGTACTGACACAACAGCAGTAAGAGTAAGAATCTGAAGCTTTAGCGGCAGGGAAGTGATAAGAGGGGATCCTCCCTGTACTCAGCAGTAACACGGTAGGAAAAGAAAGTTCCATCAAGAGAAGAAAGTTCTTGGCTAGGAAGGGCTGTTTGTATACTGTGTAGAAGTTTGATTCCAACTGTTTTACTAGCTGTTAAAAAAAATACAAACACGCTCAACTATATTTACTTACATTATTTAAACATTTGCTTTGATAATTGGTATTTGCGTGAAGTTTGAGATATTCAGCACATTAGCATAGGGTTTATTCCTTTTGTTGTGTTTTATTATTGTGTTTTAGTTTAATTTAGGATCCTAATTGAGAAAGAAGATAAAGTTCATGAGTAATTTAGTGACACAGAGAAGAGCATTGAGTAACGTAAGAAAATATAATTAATAGAGAAGAAAGAATAAAAATTTTAAGGTAATATTCATGTACAGAACAAAAGTGACCAAAAAATAATATAGAAGGAAGAATTTATAAAGAAGACAAATAGTTAAGTCATATTGTTAATCTTATGATTGAGGTGACAAATGAGTCTTCTATAATAGAAGATCATTTTCTAGGTAGAAAAAGATCTTTTCCTGTTTAATTTGAAGAAGGTTTGCTTTCAACTTGAGTGATATTTGAAAGACCAAGTTTTTCTTAGAGGCAGGAAGCACTTTGGAAGCACTCTTAGGAGCACACTGCAGCAGTGACATTTGGGAGTCTGTCAGGCATCCTGGTAGAGAGGGGTATAGGAGCATGAGAATAAAGATTGTAAAATGCTGAATAATTATGGTTCAGACATTTTAAAATTGACACACAACTTTTTCCCAAGTTATTCTGCTCTAAATTTGAGGGAACTGGTTTTACCTATGAAAGATTTTTAAAACTACCGATGATTCTTCTGTGATTCAGAGTAAAAATAAAAACATTTTTGGATTTTTTAGGTTTTAATTTTTAGGAATTTAAAGAATGAATATTCTTATTTAATCCAATGGTTAAATCTTTGACTTAAAAATAAAGGGCAGTTGTTGAGAGTCCGCCTGCCGATGCAGGGGACACGGGTTTGTGCCCCGGGCCGGGAAGATCCCACATGCCGCGGAGCGGCTGGGCCCGTGAGCCATGGCTGCTGAGCCTGCACGTCCGGAGCCTGTGTTCCACAACGGGAGAGGCCACAACAGTGAGAGGCCCGCGTACCGCGCAAAAAAATAAATAAATAAAATAAAGGGAATTTATTTTTTAAATTTAAATAGACAAACAGAGTTCACATCCACATCTTGGTTTCTAAATACCCATTCTTCAGTAGAAGGAACCAGGCTTCCTAGAAGAATGACTAGGTCTGGGCCAAAAAAAAATACAAGATGCACCTGGAGCATTTTGGAGTGCCAGAAAGTAAAGAAGTGCTTAAAAAAAATAGGGCTTCCCTGGTGGCGCAGTGGTTGAGAGTCTTCCTGCAAATGTAGGGGACACGGGTTCGAGCCCTGGTCTGGGAGGATCCCACATGCCATGGAGCAGCTAGCCCCGTGAGCTACAACTAATGAGCCTGTGTGTCTGGAGCCTGTGCTCCGCAACAAGAGAGGCTGCGATAGTGAGAGAGAGGCCCGCGCACTGCAATGAAGAGTAGCCGCCGCTTGCCACAACTAGAGAAAGCCCTCGCACAGAAACGAAGACCCAACGCAGCCAAAAATAAAAATTAATTAATTAATTAATTTTAAAAAAAATGGAGCATGTCAATAGGACACAGGACCGGGAATCCCCTGGCAGTCCAGTGGTTAGGACTTGGTGCTTCCGTTGCCAGGGGCCCAGGTTCAATCCCTGGTCAGGCAACTAAGATCCTGCAAGCCATGCGGCTCCGCCAAAAAAAAAAAAAAAATAGAGACAGGACCAACCTAAAATAACTTTCAATGACAAAACCTGGAACAATTTAATTAATAAGTTATCATGGTATTATACCATAACCCAAAGAATACATCAGATATCTATGAGTTCAATCTGATATAAATAAATGATTGAATAAAAAATAAAAGAGAAAGGACAAATCTTTCTTAAAGAATAATTTCAATTAATACATGCAGAAGGAATGAGGAAAATAAATAAATAAATCACCATTAGAACACCACAGGAATAATTGCTGCAACCAGGATCTACGAATGAATGCTAAAATTAGTGGGTGAGAAATATTAAGAAGAAACAAGTTATTTGCATAGCCTCAACTCTCTCCCCTCAAGCATTTATTAACTACTGTGATGATTTTAACATGTGTCCATAATTTCTTTGTTACTTTTTCCACTAGGAAGTAGAGCTTAATTCTTCTCCTCTTGAGTAAGGGCCAGAGTAGTGACTCATTTCTAACAAATTGAGTTCAGAAAGGGAAAAAGAGTGAAGAAAACCATACTTTAACCAAGTGATCAAGTTAACATCACCAGTAATAAGTCATGTTGCTATCACGTACACTCTGATAAGAAGCAGTGGGAAGCGCACTTTACCTCTGTGATACACTTCCCTCATATCCATAACCCTAGTCTTCCAAGTGTCAAGGTCAAGAAAGATAAGGAAATACTGAGAAACTTCACTGATTGGAGGAGATTAAGGAAGCATGACAACAAAATGCATAGAAGCATGACAAAAAAATGCATAGATTAAGGAAGCATGACAACAAAATGCATAATACCCTTTTACTGGAACAGACCAGTAAAAGGGCATTAGTGGAAAAACTGGTGAGGTCCAGATAAAGTTAGTAGCTTAGTGAATTGTATTGTGCCAGTATTAATTTCTTAGTTTTGACAAGTACATCATGGTTATGTAAGATTAGCTTTAGAGGAAGCAGGGTAAAGGGTATACAGGAACTCTGTTTTATCTTTCCAATTCTTTGTAAACCTCAAATTACTTCAAAACAAAATTTTCTTAAAAGTCCTAATATATTGCTCATGTCCCTTGAGGCATCACAAAATAAATAATGAATTTTTAAAAAATAAAATAAAGGAGGGCTTCCCTGGTGGCATAGTGGTTGAGAGTCCACCTGCCGATGCAGGGGACGCGGGTTCGTGCCCCGGTCTGGGAAGATCCCACATGCCGTGGAGCGGCTGGGCCCGTGAGCCATGGCCGCTGAGCCTGCACGTCCGGAGCCTGTGTTTCGCCAACGGGAGAGGCCACAACAGTGAGAGGCCCGCGTACCGCAAAAAAAATAAAAATAAATAAAATAAAATAAAGGAGAACTTAAAAGGTGGGGTTTAAATAAAAATATTTTATTAAATAAAATATTAAATGTTAAATATTTAACATGTGTCATGCTGAACAATACGACAGTAGGCAAGATTCTTGTTCGCTTCTTAGCCAGCTCTAAAGGAGTCAAGGCTTGCCAGACTTTTAAGGCTGACAAATAGCAAAGTCACACTATTTCTTCATTTGGAATGATGTTAAGTGCATTTATAGCATCATATGTTAGATTATTTCTTTAGGTATTTCAAACAGAATGAAAAACATTTTTTATTAAAGCTCTAGGCTTTTGGTTTAAACTATTTTCTTTCCCCAGATATAAAGACCTGATGCCACATGATTTGGCTAGAGCAGCGCTTTCGTAAGTAAATGCAGTTTCATTTTAGTTCTTCATTAAAAGTACTCTTCTTCAGTTTTTACACTTGAAATAGCATGCTTAATGGAATTTCCATATCTAAGATATGTTAACTTTTATGTGGTGAGAAAAAACAGTAGATTTTATCAGATTCATTTATTCTTCGTTTTAGCCATATGTGCTACACAAATTCAAGCAGCTGGTGGATGTCAGCGACCTTTATTTTGTAGGCGTGACTATTTCTTGGCATGACAGTATTCCTTAATGAGTACTCTAGCTAGCTGCCGGTTGTAAACAATGTGGGGCTAGATTGATCAGGCTAGTCAATACAATACATATATTTGATGATTATCTTAGAAACTTCATACTGTACGAGGATAGCTGAACAAATAATGCAAATACAGATGCAGAACCTGTGTATACAGAGGAGCAACTGTACTCTGCCATTTCATTTAACGGACACGAGCATCCTCAGATTTTGGTATCCCTGGGGGGATGGGGATGTGGTTATTTATCTAGAAAAAAGCCTAGAATGAGCCCTGAAGGTTCCTGTGCAAACCAAATAAAAATGTAAAATTAGATGTGGTTGCATGAGATTCAGATGGAAGAATAATTTGATGAGAGTCAACATGTAAGGCATTATCATTCATTGATGCTTTGCCTGTGTGTCCTTAAGCAGCTACAGGTCTTTCATAGTTTGAAAAAACCCTTCTTTGCACCTTTTTGCCCATCTTGTTCTGTTTGTCCTCTTCCTGCCAGCCTCTAAGAATGAATGAAAGCAGCAGTTGCTTTTCTTTTCTGACTATCCATTTATTCTCCTTAATCCCATAATTGCTTCCATTCCCATTGCTCTACAGTAACTACTTTGGAAGCTTCTCTTAATAATGACTGTGTAATCACTAAACGCACCAATGTTTTCTCAGACCTCAATGACTTTGTCTTCTGTAGCATTTGACACTGTCAGCTGTACTTGAAACTGTCTTCCTTTGACTTCATGTTACGCCGTTACGGTTTTCCTTCCATTTTCTGACTGATTCTTTTCTACTTCTTAAAAAACTGGATCCCTTCTTCTATCTCGTTTTTAAAGGTATTTTGTAAGTTTTAGTCCTTAGAACTTTGCATTTCTCTGCGTGCATGCTTTTCCCTAAAAATCTCATCTACTTAATCTTTATTTTTTTATGTAGAGGACTTCCAAATCTCTAAATTTGACCTGTTTTCTTAGGTATCTCAAGCTCAGCATGTAAAAAATAAAAATTATCTTTTCCCTGAAGCCAGCTTACTTTCCCATTCCTGATAATGGTGCTGTTTCTGATTATGGTCCCAGGCTGGAGATTTACAGGTTTTTCCTCAACTTTCTGTCTTAAAAAATGTCAACTGTACAATAAAATTGAAAGTGAACACCTAAATACCCCTCACTTAGCATTAATAAGTGTTATTATTTTGCCATATTTTCTATAGCTATATGGTTTGAAGCATTTGACATTGTTTCAGGCATCTTGATACTTCAGCCTTAAATTCTTCAGCTAGTACTCCTAAGGATGAGGACCTTCTCTGTTATCCACAATACCATTACCATAGCTAAGATGATAATGATTGTATGATAACTTCTAGTATCCAGTTCATAGTCAAATCCCCCACACTTGTTCCAAGAATGCCCTTTCTTTTCATTTTTTTTTTTCCAAACCAGGACCTGGTCAAAGTTCATATTACAAATGAACATGTCTCTTTGGTCTCTTTTAATTTAGGATATCCCTCCACTCTACCCGCCACGAGAGTGACTTTTTGAAAAGACCAGGCCAGCTGGCCTGTAGAATGTCCCACATTCTGGATGTTTCTTCGTAGTAATATTTAACTTTCCTCTGAATTTCCTGTAAACTGGAAGTTAGATCTCTAAGCTTGATCAGATTCAGGTTGAACATTGTTTGGGAAGAATGCTTCATAGGTAAAGTGCATGGGTATTGCATCATGTTAAGAGGCGCATGATGTGTAATGTTAAATCTAATCACTCGGCCATGGCGATCAGACACTAGATCTCTTGATTATAAAGGTGTATTTTTTTCCTCTGCAATTAGTAAGTCACCTGTAAAGTGATACCTTAACACCATGTAAACATCTTGTTCCCCAACAACCTTTGACCAAATGGTCTTAGCATTCATTGATAATTTTTGCCTGGATTAGTTATTACATTAGAGATTACAAAATTATGACTTTGATCGTTCTTTTATTCCTCCTGTATTTATTGGTTGTTATTTTTCTGTAAAGAACAGCTTTCCTTTTTTTTTTTTAAGTGATGTGGACTTATAAATTTTTATTTATTAATTGTGTTAAAGCCAAGCTTGGTCACTGTTCTTTTTGAAGCTCAGATTATCCCATAGTTTATCTGTGGGAGTTCCTTCAAGTTGGCTTCTATGGCCCCTTTGTTTTTTAGTATAATATTGTTTTTTGAGTGTAATTTGCATACAATAAAATGCACATATTTTTAAGTGTATAGTTTTATGAATTTTGTCAAATGTGTACACCCTTGGTCCTGTTTTTGCTATGGTCCCATTAATCTTTGAGTGCTTTCTTATTTTTGGCACAAAAAAGATCAGAGAGGTTCACTTTGTACTTTTCTTGCCTTAGACCTGGCCTCAGTCATTTTTAAAAAAGTTAATACCTTTAGGGCTTCCGTGGTGGCACAGTGGTTAAGAACCCGCCTGCCAATGCAGGGGACACGGGTTCGAGCCCTGGTCTGGGAAGATCCCGCATGCTGTGGAGCAGCAAGGCTCATGTGCCACAGCTACTGAGCCTGCGCTCTAGAGCCCGCGAGCCACAACTACTGAAGCCCGCGCGCCTAGAGCCCGTGCTCTGCAACAAGAGAAGCCACCTCAGTGAGAAGCCTCCGCACCGCAACAAAGAGTAGCCCCTGCTCGCCACAACTAGAGAAAGCCCGCACACAGCAACAGAGACCCAATGCAACCAAAAATAATTAATTAATTAATTTAAAAAAAAAGGTTAATACCTTTGCTAGTAAATGGCATTTAGAAACCAAGTCTGAGTTCAAGATGTGCTCATTCCTACTGGAGTGTTATTGCTTCTAGTCTCTATCAGTGATCAGAACTAGAAAAATATATGTTATTTAAATTGTGTTTATATTGATATTTCAAATTTAACATAACTGGGATTTTACTCTTTAATTTTCTATTTGTTTCTCTTTTCTTCTTTTTTTAAAAAATATTTATTTATTTATTTGGTTGCACCAGGTCTTAGTTACAGCAGGTGGGCTCCTTAGTTGTTGCATGCGAACTCTTGGTTGCAGCACGCATGTGGGATCTAGTTTCCTGACCAGGGATCGAACCCGGGCCCGCTGCATTGGGAGCTCAGAGTCCTAACCACTGCACCACCAGGGAAGCTCCCTCTTTGATTTTTGACTGAAAACTTTGGTTTATGTATCTGTTTTATCCTATTTCAAATTATTTTTTTTAAATTTTTTTATTGGGGCATAGTTGATTTATAATCTTATGTTAGTTTCAGGGGTACAACATAGTGATTTAAAACTTTTATAGATTATATTCCAAATTATTTATGATTCTTCCTATTTAAATTGAGCATCAGAGGTTGACTTTTTAAATTAGACTTTAATTTCTTTGTTAAGGCGCCACACGCTTGTCAAATTAAGGAAAAGATCCAATCTCTACTCTTAAATCCAAAGTTAACCTTTTAACCAAAGTTAACTGTAGTGCTTTATGTGATGATCTATGGCACTATCTTGAATGTGTGAAATGTTTCTTTGCTTCGGACTTCTGCTGGCAGGGGTTTGTTGCATCGGACCAGTGTCCCAAAGGATGTTGTTGATTATATCATCTTCGGCACAGTTATACAGGAAGTGAAAACAAGCAATGTGGCTAGAGAGGTGAGTAAAACAAACTTTGTACTGTTTAAAGATTGATAGGAGAATCAATTTGAGTTTTAATTAATAGAATTTACTCTTTAAAAGTTTTTAAAATTCATTAAAGTTATATTTGACTTAAATGTGATTTTACTACTTGAATTATTTTGTATTTAAAAGAATTATAGTATAAATCAAATGATGTACACTATACTAGAATATATTTATACTATATACCAAATCAATTATTTAAGCTGGTTTGTGATATTTTAGTTTGTTTTCTCTTAGGAAAATAGAGATTTTGACAAAGTATGGTTGATGTGACTTTTAGTAATGCTAGATATTGTGGCCTCTAACTTAAAATTTCAACATTTTACAAAGAACTTATTTCATAACACGGTTTTTGTTGGAGGTAGCCTTGCTTATTCATTTTTTCCCTTTGACTAGATGGCACATAGAGCAGTTTCTTTTTTTAACTATTTCACAGGTGTTTACTTTTACCCTAGTTGGCAAAGTGCCATGTAGTGTTTATTGGGCAGCTGAGATATGACAGGCCTTAGAACTTCTGCAGCATGTTCTACAGGCATTTCATAATGAATAGTCCAGAAACATTTTCTGGGCTTTGTTTCAATTCAAAAGTGGCTATTTGGGTAAAGTTGGCTCCAAAGCACATTTCAGTGTGCTAAGCGTTTTCTTTATTTCTGGTTTGTGCTTGCCATATTATTGTGTTCAGTGTAGTTGGAAGGTCAGTAACTTTCACCACTGTCAGCCAAGAGAAGGGGAAACGAGCAGGACTGAAAGTATTTGTTTTGTCCCCCCTTTTTACTCATCAGTATATGTTAAGACTGCTCAAGGCCTGGTGTTACCGAAGTCCGCCATAATCGGCTACTGTATATTGTAAGGGAGGCAGGAAAGAATTAAGAACAGGAAGAGAGGGGCTTCCCTGGTGGCGCAGTAGTTGGGAGTCTGCCTGCCGATGCAGGGGACGCGGGTTCTTGCCCCGGTCCGGGAAGATCCCACATGCCGTGGAGCGGCTGAGCCCATGAGCCGTGGCCGCTGAGCCTGCGTGTCCGGAGCCCGTGCTCCACAACGGGAGAGGCCACAACAGTGAGAGGCCCATGTACCGCGAAAAAAAAAAAAAAAGAACAGGAAGAGGGTTTTTTTTCCCGTCCTGATTTTTTTGTTTTTCCTGGACCTTCACACTTCTAAATGTATCAAATATGACAACTTCATGAGTATATCAACATTTTCAACTTTTATATTCTGAAAAAAACAAAGTGACTCTTGTAAGAGTGCTTAAAAAGTAAATATTAAATTTGTTTCAGTTTTCTCTATATTTCTATTCTATCCCAACGCTAAAGCCATAATGCTTTTTTTTTCTAAATTTTTTTCTGGAAATTTTATGTCCATATGCAAATCTCAGCTATTGATTGACATGTGGTAGATTTCTTCTCCCAGCCCTGTACTAATACTAAAGGCTAAATTGAGGGGATATATTATAAGTATGTCTCTCTATAGTTGTTTTGTAACCTAAAGGCTACTGTGACTTCCAGCTAGAAAACTTTAAGCACCTGTTGTCTGTATTAATAGTGTAATAATGAAATCCTGAAAGGCTTCTGCTGCTGAGTTCCCATGAACCTGACTTCACTGAAAGGCCTCAGCATACTTCCCTGCTCTCCAACTTAACTAAGAGGCATTTTCCTCCTTTCCCCTCATTGTAGTATCTAGAGCCTAAGCCTGCCTTGAGAGCTATTCAGACTTTAAACAGAAACATGTAGACAAGGTTCACCATCAACCACTTCTATTTAAAGTTCCTTCAATCTTGAGAGTCATCTGGGGCCAAGGGTGTGACACAGGCTAGAAAGGACCACGTGAGGATCAGGCCATTACAACCTCAGTGCCCTTTACACTTGCCCCACCGGGAAGCTCTCCTCCCCTTCCCCTTGGAGACTTGCCTCTCTCTTCCTTCTGGGTTGGTTTACATTGAGAGGCTGAGGTGCAGTTGCCAGCGGGTAGTTTTCAACAGAGTGTTGGGCACTTAGTATCAGGCCTCACTGGAAAGACCAGAGTAAGGTCATGTTGCATGTACACTACGGTAACACATTTCTGTCCCTGTGGATTATGGTGAATGGTGGTAAATGCAGTAACTAGTATAGGTAGTATAAGTATGAAGACAAAAATCAGTTAAGAAGCAGAACCCTTTAATCCCAGCTTTGGAAACATGTTAACCTTACCAAATTATAGAAAATCTTGTATTCTGAGGATAAATAGTTTGAGAAAAAGGCCACTAAAAATTAATTCCCTTAATAGGAACCAGAATTTTATAGTAAATGATGGTGGGGGAGATGAGCTGTTGAGAGCTTTGTTTTTAAAGTGAAAATTTAATATTATAAAAGTAAGTATTTTATTTTTGCACCTATGCATTAGTTACTTACATAAACAAAAATGGAATCAGGCATTCATTGTTTTTTTGGCAGCATAATTTACTCAATAAATAGTATAATAAAATAATAGATGTCCTCATGTCCATTTTTAGATTAAAGGAGGGCCTCAGTTTTTCTCAAGGCCCCTCAAATTACTCTCTTTTGAAGCACCTCTTGTGTCATCATCCTGACCAGTTTTCTCATTTCCAGTTGTTAACTGTTAACCCTTATTTATCAGAGGTTCACTTGAGGCTCAGGCAGTTTTCCAAAATTTCTTTCATCAACTTGAACTCTTGCGTGTTTGGCGTGTTTTCCAATTCCTCTTTGCGTTGGATCACGGTGTGCTGTCTGAAATGTCAGGCAGTCAGTGAAAGTAGAGACGCGTGTAAGCAGGCAGGGACCTGTGTGGGAATCTGTTCATGAGGAGTCAGTTCTTCAGAAATGATTTTCATGTTTGATGACTTTGCTTTACTACTAAGCCTTATAACTGCAGGAACATAGATCATGAGAGCCCCACACCATGATATAGGTCATCATTCCCTCAATTGTGTGTAGCAGGTTTACTTTAGGTTTACTTGCAAATTTAAACAAGTTAAAATCAAATTACATATTAATGTCCTTAAAGCTCTGAGAAAAGCATTGCTAAGAAATTAGGTGAACTGCAAGACTGTTGTAGGCTTGTATACCACACTAGAAAATGGCTACAAGGAACTTGGCAGAGTGCTTGTCAGTTAATAGCTAGACAAAAAATTAGTAAACCATTTCTGTGATGTGCTTAGTTTTATTTTAAATATTACTCTATGGATTATTGACCTCAAATCCTTCCCTGATGTACCATACAGTGAAGTATCGCTTAAAGTGCCATTTACATGAATCACTGCCTTCCTAAGTGATGCTTTCATTCACTCTGTTTCCTGAAGGCTGCCCTTGGAGCTGGCTTCTCTGACAGGACTCCTGCTCACACTGTCACCATGGCTTGCATCTCTTCCAACCAAGCCATGACCACAGGTATGTTTTTTTGACCGCAGAAGGTACATGTTGGTTCTCCTTTGTCTTTTATATGATCATTAAAAACTACTCTTAACAGAAATAAATGATCTGTGTGTTTCAAAAAATAAGGTAATGTTTAAAGTTTTTGTTTTTGTTTTTGTTTTTTTTGCGGTACGTGGGCCTCTCACTGTTGTGGCCTCTCCCGTTGCGGAGCACAGGCTCTGGACGCGCAGGCTCAGCGACCACGGCTCACAGGCCCAGCCGCTCTGCGGCATGTGGGATCTTCCCGGACCGGGGCACGAACCCGTGTCCCCTGCATCGGCAGGCGGACTCTCAACCACTGTGCCACCAGGGAAGCCCAAAATTTTTTGATTTTTGACAGTAGTTCTCAACCCTTTTTCCTGCCCTCCGTACCTGAGGACCACAACCATTCTTGTAGTTTCTCCATCACTAGTGTGGCTGGCTATCTCAGGGATTGTTTATTGGAGGGATACTTCCAGATTTGAGGCATGAGAAGTTTATAACCTGCTAGATTTTAGTTAGGTGATTCTAATAATGATACTCCCCAACGAAGATTGTGGCCTTCCTCCCTCTACCATTGTCACAGTGATAAGTCACTGCTTTAGGTGATACAACTCTTTTCCTCTACTTTTTCCCAACATCTAGGCATTTTTATAATTAGTTAGAAATTCTCCTAAAAAACGTAGCAAATCTGTGGGACATTTTGTAGCATCAACCCTTATTGTGAAAAGACAGGAAACATGAAAGATATGGTCATCATGTGCTCTCTTAGTGACATCAAGTCCAGGTTGCCACCTAAGGGGTGGCAGGGGATGAAGCCAGAGGCAGGGATGGGGGCATTCTCCACTCCACGCAGCATGGGACCGCTTCTGGGTAAAGTGACACAGTACTTGCCAGTGGCCATAAAGAGGGAAAGGGGCTGTCTGCTATCTAAAAGCCAGAATTTCTCTAGCTTCTAGTAGAAATTGAAATTCTCTTTATAGGAAAAAAGTCATTATGGAAACTAAAGCTGGGAGCATATAAAATATGCCCAAAGTTCTGGTTTAGAACACGATTTGTTTGAGAGTTGGTCCGGTGGATACTTCCGGAAGTTGATGTCCACACAGCCTGAATGAAACTTGTTTTTCTCCAGTGCGTTGAATGTATTTTTAGTCATTTCAAAAACTTACCCTAATGCCTCTGAAGAGTTAAAAACCTTAATTACACATGTTGTACAATGCTAGTAACTATCATACAATTTTTAAATCAAGAAGCCTAAATTTAAAAAAAGGAAAAGCAGCTTAAATTACCAGTGGCCTGTTTATCTATACAAGAGATGCTCATGCACCTGTGCCCTGTGCCCTGTAGCTGTCGGCTTGATTGCTTCCGGCCAGTGTGACGTGGTCGTGGCCGGCGGTGTAGAGTTAATGTCTGACGTCCCTATTCGCCACTCAAGGAAAATGAGGAAGATGATGCTGGATCTCAGTAAGGCCAAGACTCTGGGTCAGCGACTGTCTTTAATCTCTAAATTCAGATTGAATTTCCTGTCACCCGAGGTGAGAATTGTGAACGCTTACATAAAGACTTGTGTTGCCGAAGCATCCCATTGCAGAGATTTAGACTTAGGGGAGACAGCATGGGTTCAGTTATGCTCTAGCAGTTGCAGATCCTGTTAGTTACAGGGAAGGGTTAATTATTTGGTCAAGATGGAAAGAAAGAAAAAATAGTGGTTCGAAGATTTGAATTTGTAAGCCTTTTTAGAGATGCCCTGCTCAGAAAGAACTTCCCTTGTCTTAGTCTTGATTGATAGTAGACTTTAACTTTCCCAAGTAACCCTGGGTGTGGTATAGCACCTGTTAACAGTGTGCCTGGTCCTGAATATCTCCTTTCCCAGCTTCCAGCAGTGGCCGAGTTCTCCACCAATGAGACCATGGGCCACTCTGCGGACCGACTGGCTGCCGCCTTTGCTATTTCTCGGCTGGAACAGGATGAGTATGCACTGCGCTCACACAGCCTGGCCAAAAAGGCACAGGGTGAAGGACTCCTTTCTGATGTCGTGCCCTTCAAAGTACCAGGTAAAACAGTTTGCTTCACTTTGTAGAGGAGAATGCTCTTAATGCTCTTGATACTTGTTAGGGAGTTCTGAATTTCTTCTAAAACTCCAAAGACCCCGAGTGACTTTCCAGTAAATATGATGGTTCTCTTTCCAAGACACTCAGCCTTTATTCTTAAACATGGGCTCAAGTTTCAATCCTTGTTGTAACAGTAGGTAAACATTTTTTTTTTTAAGATTTTATTTTATTATTTATTTATGTATTTATTTTTGGCTGTGTCAGGTCTTAGTTGCAGCATGCGGGATCTTTGTTGAGGCATGTGGGCTCCTCGTTGCGGCGCGCAGGCTTATCTCTAGTTGTGGCCTGCAGGTTTTTTCTCTCTAGTTGTGGTGCACGGGCTCCATGGTGTGTGGGCTCTGTAGTTGTGGGGCGCAGGTTCCAGGGCGCATGGGCCCTGTAGTTTGCGGCACACAGGCTCTCTCGTTGAGGCGCGCGAGCTAAGTAGTTGTGGTGCTCAGGCTTCGTTGTCCCAAGGCACGTAGGATCTTAGTTCCCTGACCAAGGCTGGAATGCGTGTCCCCTGCATTAGAAGGTGGATTCTTTACCACTTGACCACCAGGGAAGTCCCTGGTAAAACTTTTAAAAAGAGAAATTTTTATGTCTCCTTTAGATCTTGCAGATATGTTTTAGTTCTTATGTGCATGCCTGTTTTTAAAATTCTTCATTCATATCTCTTCTGTATAGAAGAGCCAAATGTGAATGAATATCTTAAGAAAATAGGGTATCCTTTCTAATGTTAAATCATTTAGATTATTTCCCAAAATTCTTAAGAATTTATTTTCAAATTTGGTAATACCTTGATAACTATAAAAGGCTTTCATTTTAGTGAATATCTGTGGTTTACATTTTATTTGTTCTTGTAATTTTTAAAGTGTATTTCTCTGGAGAAGATATATAATGCTTGCTGTGCCTTAGAGTTAAAAACTTCATATTTTTATAGGAAAAGATACAGTTACTCAAGATAATGGCATTCGTCCTTCCTCCTTGGAGCAAATGGCCAAACTAAAACCTGCATTCATCAAGCCCTATGGCACAGTGACAGCTGCAAATTCTTCTTTTCTGGTAACTATGTGTGGTATATGTGTTTACTAGTGATCTTTTATATTTGTGTACTCTCAATAGAAAAGCCTGAAATAGAGTTATTTGTGTGTATTATGAATAGAGACTTAAAAATATACTTCCTCATTACAAAGATAATATTAAAATAGAATTACAGTTTTTAAAGCCATAGAAGTCTCCTGACCCAGTCACCATCCTGTTACAAAAAAGCTGTTCTCTTCAGGCACTTCAGCAGTCAAAAAACTTTGCCTGCCTGTGCTAGGCACTGGAGATAAAAAGAACCGTTTATTGTAATGTAGTGAGAAAGTGCTGTGAAGGCTATAAGCATAGACTCTTGGGGAAGATACATAGATGGGTGGGTCAAAGAGGCTTCTTAGAGGAGGTGACCCTTGCTCAGAGAATCTTGAAGGAAGAGTACAAGCCAATTCAGGTAGTGTATAAATGGCATTCTAGGCAAAAGGAACAGCAAATGCAAAATCAGGAGTTAGTTACGAGAGCAAGGACCTTTTTGGGGAAAATCTTGGTTGGAACATAGGATATGAATTCAGGGAGTCGCATAAGACTTGGAAAGTAGGCAGAGAGAGTGACGAGATACATCTCCTAGCTCTGATTGTTAGAAAATTATGTTTTATGCCGGCCTCCAAATTACTTTCCTATAAGCATCGTGGAATAAATCTACCCTCGTTTTCTGTTGTTGTTATTTTACTTATATGCAGGTAGCTTCATGTCCTTGCTTGGGTTTTTTTTCTTCTCCTCAATTGAATGTCCCTGCTGATTCTGCTTCTGCTTGGGAGATGTGGTTTTCCTTCTCCTACTACCTTGGGTGTAGTCTTCTGGATAGAGTTCATCTGGTCAATGTTTCTTTGACAGTGTAACTCCTCTACCCAGGTATACAGTCTAGAAACATAGGCAAATGTTTGACATATTTGACTTTGGTAAATGATGATTTAATGCCTGCTCTTGAGCTCGGGCAAGGGTGCCTGAAGTGGTTCCAACAGGATGATGTACCACTCTGTAAAGCCTGAGTGGTGAAGGGCTGGTTAGGTGATTATTTCCAAAACCAAGTTGGATGATAGGGCCATATGGTATGGGTTACACTCTTGGCAGATCTGAGCCCCCTTGATTACTTGTGGGGTGTGCAAAAGGTTCAGGTTTATTCATCAAAAGTCAGAAACACGAATCGTCAGAGGTAATGCATCACAAATACATGGATTTTCAGAGGTTTTGTTAACGCACCACATTCACTGCAATTTTGCACAACTGCACATTGAATATGTTATTGATGTGATATCATTATGTATAGTCACCTGTGTTTCCAGACTTTATGCCCGCCTATCAGTAGTGGCTACATAGCCTCTTCACAGTTACTGAGTTGTAAAAATATGGTCTGATGTGGTAGAAATTGTTTTGATTTTGCAAATTCTAGGGAGTAGTTTCCTTTCCTTTGGAATTTTGGGTTTGTTTTTTTTTTGAGCTCTTTTTTTTGAAGCAATGGTAAAGGGCTTTTGTGAGTGGTACTTCTTTGTCCCCCAACTTCTCAGTTGTCAGTTGGAAGAAAGCACGTGGGGTAGGTCCAGAGAGGGAAGGCCATGGTTCTTATGTTCTCAGCTATCTACCTATTTCTTCTTCTCCGATTGTTATAGTCTATAAATAGAAGAAAATCACCTCAAAGCCACAGGCAGGAAGCAGCTGGGAAACAGTCCAGAAAGTGTAAAAATAAATCAGTAAATAAGAGATTTTTTTGGAGATTGTTTTAATTCATAAAATTCCTCATATTCTGCACTAAAAGCAAAAAACTTTTAGTTTATCATGAACACATATTTCTAGAGTTACCTATTCTCCTCATCCATTTTGATAATTACGGTACTTTCTGAATAGGCTCTTGTACCCTCGTCTTCCAAAAGTGGGTCGGTGTGTGTGTTTGAATTGTGACCTAACGATGGATAAAATGGAAAGGTTTTGTTATATAGAGGCACTGTATAAGTGTCACTGGTTGGTAGATTTAGGAACGGCATAGAAGGTGGCTGAATAAAGACCACCAGAGAGGCTGCAGAATTTAACATTTTTGTTCCGGTCAACATTTCAGACCGATGGTGCATCTGCAGTGCTGATTTTGGCAGAGGAAAAAGCTCTGGCCATGGGTTATAAACCGAAGGCATATTTGAGGTAAAGTAAGTGTTCAAATAAATTACCTCTGGTTTCTTTATTTTAGTACTAAAGCTAACTCCTCTCTTCTTTTACCTAGGGATTTTGTGTACGTGTCTCAGGATCCAAAAGATCAGCTTTTACTTGGGTAGGTAGCAGTGTGTATCCTAGGATTATAATGAAAAATACTTGGTTACCAATGTTTCTTACATAGATTTTAAAGTACATTAAGCCCTGAGTTCATAATTGGCTTGTGAGTTGGGTTTTTTAAATAATAATAATCTTTTATGTTGCTTTATCATTTTATAGTTTTGGAGTCTTTTCCACTTTTTCCTATACTTTTCTACTTATAATTACAATATATATACAATTTTGTATTCTTGTTTTACATTAAGATGTCATAAGCATTTTTTTCATATTGCCACACACTCTGCAACAGTCTTCAGAATAGCTTTTTATAAAAGCCTCCTAATGTTTAGACTCCTCTCCCTCCCTCACGAGGCTCTACCCTCACTAGCCTCCATTATGTCCTTTAACTAGCCATGCCCCTTCTGATGCTCTGCCCTTTGAACTCTGTGTTCTTCTAGCTCTTCACATTATTAATTTGTCCTTCTCATTAATTGTTTACTTGCTTATTATCTATTTCTCTGAGTCCAGAATATCAACTGCAAAGGGCAGAGGCCATGTCTGTTCAGTTTAATATTGTATCACCAACACTTAATATTTGTACAGTAGAATCAGTGAGTGAGTGGAAGACACTCTGATAATTATGTAGAACTCAGTTTGGGGAATATGAAGGAGCTCTTAGGTTAAAAATTAAAGTTTTAATATTGTATCACTTATTTTTTTCTTTTCAGACCAACATATGCTACTCCAAAAGTTTTAGAAAAGGCAGGATTAACAATGAATGATATTGATGCTTTTGAATTTCATGAAGCTTTCTCAGTAAGTCACTTTAAAGACACATATCAAAGGACTATAATCATTTAATATGAGTAAAACAAGAGTGGAGCTTTATATTTGAAGTACTGACTTACACTGCTGGGAAGGGCATGATGGGAGGAATCCAGGGCTACACACACAGTGCTAAAAAACATACCTTTTGAAGCTGTCACTTTGAGGCCCTTCAAAAGTACCAGATTGTTTCTTTGGGAAATATTCACTGAAAACTGATTTAAAGATTTGCTTAGCTTTAAAGTTAGACAAACTCAAAGAACGCCTTGAGGGACATTACTAACAAGGTCCTTATTGAGTTATTTTCCTTTCTAGGGTCAGATTTTGGCTAATTTGAAAGCCATGGATTCTGACTGGTTTGCACAAAACTACATGGGTAGAAAAGCCAAGGTAAGTTTCTGGTTAAAAATATGCTCGAGGAACTTCCCTGGTGGTCCAGTGGTTAAGACTCTGTGCTTCCACTGCAGGGGGGCACGGGTTCGATCCCTGGTTGGGGAACTAAGATCCTGCATGCTGTGCAGCGTAGCCAAAACACAGCTTGAGTTTCCAAAGCACTTTAATATTTGGAGCTTTAATACCTGCTAATAAAAATATGAAGAGGTTTAAAAAAATATATGAAGAGGAAAGCTGCTGCTGCTTATGAAGAATTTTGTGTTTCATTACATATATTTATTTCTTAGTTGAAAAATACCTCCTGGAAATTCTTTAGAAAAAAATAAAAGCAAGGATAAAGAAGATGTGGCACATATATACAATTGAATATTACTCAGCCATAAAAAGAAACAAAATTGAGTTATTTGTAGTCAGGTGGATGGACCTAGAGTCTGTCATACAGAGTGAAGTAAGTCAGAAAGAGAAAAACAAATACCATATGCTAACACGTACATATGGAATCTAAAAAAAAAAAATGGTTCTGAAGAACCTAGGGGCAGGACAGGAATAAAGATGCAGACTTAGAGAATGGACTTGACACGGGGAGGGGAAAGGGTAAGCTGGGACGAAGTGAGAAAGTGGCATTGACATATATACACTACCATATGTAAAATAGCTAGTGGGAAACAGCTGCATAGCACAGGGAGATCAGCTTGGTGCTTTGTGACCACCTAGAGGGGTGGGATAGGGAGGGTAGGAGCGAGACTCAAGAGAGAGGAGATATGGGAATATACGTATATGTATAGCTGATTCACTTTGTTATACAGCAGAAACTAACACACCGTTGGAAAGCAATTATACTCCAATAAAGATGTTAAAAAACAAAAAATAAAATAAAGGCAAAATTTTAGGTTGTCTTTGTTCATCCATTCTGATGTTAGATGAAAAATAAGTGGGCCCTTGGCTTTCAGAATTGATTTAGAATCTCTTTCTTTTGCAGTAAAATAACTTGTGATTTGTCTTAAGTTAGTTACTTCCCTTTATTGCCATTACTACCTGTTAACTACGAGCCTTGTCTGATTCTTAAGTAAACTCATCTTTATATTTGTGTCCATTTTTGTGGGAGCCAGGTTGGATCGCCTCCTTTGGAGAAGTTTAACATCTGGGGTGGATCACTCTCCCTGGGGCACCCGTTTGGAGCCACTGGCTGTCGGTTGGTCATGGCAACTGCCAACAGATTACAGAAGGAAGGAGGCCAGTATGGGTTAGTTGCCGCCTGTGCAGCTGGAGGGCAGGTATGTCACAGAAGCTTCATAGGAGCTTCCAGAAAGTCATTTTCTTGGAAACAAAACAAATTCATCCAAGAATGTTTGATTTAGCTTAATTTGAAACAGTCTTAGAGTGATTTTTCTGATGACAGACAACTGGGAAAAAAGCAGCCCATTTTTGTGGGGAGGGAGTACAACTTTAATTCTGATAGTACTTTGAAAGGAAGAATCTATTTAAATCCAAGTTATTTTTTTCCCCTAAAATAATGTTTATGTTTTTTGTTTAAAAAAGTTATATATGCTCCTTATGGAAATTATGAAAATACAAAAAGTATTTAGAAAATAAAATTATAATCACTTATAATCCCCTCATCAGACACTATCATTATTCACACTTTGATATATTTTCTTCTTTAATAATAAAATTTTATCCATTTATCTAGTCACCATGAGACGTTATCCATAAAATCTCTCCAAGTCTTTCTTGAGAACTGAACTATACCTTAATGGAGAATTAATTTGCCTCTGGATAACGTATTGCTGTTTAGCTGAGGAAAATTATGGTTTTCTACAGATTTTTTTTCTATCTGCTTTACTTGTGTTACTGACGAAACTTCCTACCTGCTATAGCATTTCACGTGGGAATAAAATCCAAAAGGAAGGCTGGATGTAATCTTTTTTTTTTTTTCCAACCCTGATGGAAACAGATTTGATTTTTCTCCAGATAACAGAAACTATCTGTTGCCGACCAAGATGAATCAGATGTAAAAGTATAAACATCTTACATTTAAAAGCCTTTATTTATGGCTTTTTCTCAGAGACTTTGAAGAAGCAAGAGATCAGTTATTTTTAGGTTGGAATATTTTAGACTTCACAATCAGAAGTATTTTCTAATCTGTTGTAACTTCATTTACAGAACACCATGGTAAATCAGGACTGGAGCCCTCCCTCTTATCTTTCTATGCCAAATTTAAACGCGGGAGGTAACTAGTGCATAGCATTGTACACAGTGCATAGTCCACATAGGTTAACGTCCTTTGGGTTTGAGTGTTTGTTCCCTAATTTTTTAATCTAGCACATAGAGGATTAATAACACAATACTAGGTGCTTTTGTGGATGAACAAAGAATAATATCCAGTATTATTACTTACCTCTAGAAGTTTACAGTATAGTGAAGAAGGAGATGATACAACTTAGAAACTAGATTAAACTTGGCATTGTTTCATCAAGAGCCAAATGCGTGCTACAAACATGATTAGATCAAAGGAGGAATCCATCATTGTGGATCAGGGTTTCTGAGCTCTGGCACTAGTAACATTTTGGGCCAGATAATTCTTTGTTGCGGGTGAGGGGACTGTGCTGTGTGTTGTAGGGTGTTTAACATGGTCTCTACCCACTAGATACCAGTAGCAAACCACCCCCCTCACTCCCCACCCCCACCCCCGCCCCCCTGCCAACACACACAGTTGGGACAACCAGAAATATCTCCAGACATTGCTAAATGTCCTCTGGGGAGGGGAGGGAGCAAAATCAGTGCCGTTGAGAACCACTGATCTAGTGCAATATAAAAGATTTGGAACATGAAAACAACACAGTTGAAATAAAACAGAAGAAGGAATATTCTACCTTATTATGGGCCCTTCTAGGACAACCCCAAGTCAGTCAATCCTTCCCATCCATATTCTTTTGTTTGCTTGTGCCTGTATCAAGGTATTTAGCAGTTTGTTTTGAACTACAGTGTATATTAGATTGAGGATACAGACCGTGTAGCAAAACTTCATACCCACACAGTGTTCAGCTTGGTGCCTTATAAATAATAGTTGTTTAATATTTGTGGGGATTGAATTGAATCTAGAAGCAGGGAGGTTAGTTAGGCTATTAACTAGTTTGATAGCAGTCCAAAAGATAGAATGACTATGATTATCAGATAGGATTTAGACTCATGAAGTCATTAATTTCTATACTAGGTTTCACCTAGGGAGATAACTTGGATATAGCACTGTGCCTAGTACTAGGAAAGGGATTTTCTACCTTTTTGCCTTTGTGGAACCTCAAATCATCATCTTCACCCGCATAGAGAAGTAAAGAAGAGACCAGGTTTTGGAATCATCTGGTTTCAAGTCCTGACCCTGTTACTTAATAGCTTTGTGGATTTGGCTGAGTAACTTAACCTCTCAAAGCCTCAGTTTTCTTGTCTAGGAGAGAGAGAAGGCTGTTGTTGGATTCACTGTATTGCGTTTATTTTTATACCGCTAAAAAAGCCCCTCTGGCTTATTTTAATAGTAACCACTTACGGAGCATCTACTAGGAGTCAGACTCTTCTAGATAGACCCTGATACACATGTGTATACATGTATGTGTGTGTGTGTGTATACATACATTGTATGCTATCTAATGCTCACAAAAACACTTTGAAGTGGGCACCATGAACCCCATTTTAGAGAGGAAGTTGAGGTTCAGAATGGCTAATAACTTTCCCAGGATTGCACAGTATTTGAATGGCAGAGCCAGGATTAAGTCCCAAAGCCTATATTTTTCCCATTGTTCTGGCTGGATTCATTGCATTTGATTGCTCTAATTGAACTTTTTTTCCTTTACAGGGCCATGCTATGATAGTGGAAGCTTATCCAAAATAATAGATCAAGAAGAGGTGACCTGGAGTTTCTGTGCAGCACTCACCCTAGGCAATGCCATTTCAATGCACTACTCAGTGACATCTGTAGTTCCTAGCTCCTCTTAGGAAAACAAAATTTGTGGCCTTCTGTTAAGTACTTTGCAGTTAAGCCTTGCCAGTGTTCTGAGCTTTCCAATAATCACGGCTTATTACTCTTTCAGGAATTTCTTAGTTACCAGAATCTCTCAACAGTGATAAGTTTAAGCAATTGTGTTTGGTCTCTATTTTTATGAAAGACTGAATGAGTGGTTGCAATTTTGGAAAGAATTTAGCTGAGATTTGGAATCACCTTTGTAACATTTGCAAATTATAGCTCATTCCTATTTGTGACCTAAAGATAAATGTTTTTTATAAAATACCAATGTGCCTAAATTTAACTTAATTATGGAAAGGTAATTTAGAATCTAAACATCACTGAAAATTTACAGTAAATGTTTAGATATATAAATACCATGTTGGTTAACCTTAATAAAGTAGAGAAGTATCAGAGAACCATTTGCATTGTTTTATTAGCGGTAAAAGATGGTTCTCTTGCTTAGGGACAGATTTTGCCTTGGATTACTCATTTGTAACTTCTAACCATTTTAGTCACCCGTGAAGCCGCTAGGATCATAAAGAAAGTCCTGCTTTAGAATAACACCATTTTTTCCCCAGTGCCCAATTGAAATAAATTTATTTTATCGTTTGGAGATGTTTCTGTTTGCCGGGTTTAATGAAATGTAAAGAAATTTCAAAAATTTGGTCAACATACTAAAAATCCTCTCAGTTTTTTGACAACCGAACTGCATTAAATAGCATGTATGCTAGTGCATTGCAGAAGCAGAAGTCCCAGTTGCAGCTGTTCATGTGAATTTCATTTAGGTCTGTGAAAGTTACTGGCAATCAGAATCATACTCTAGTTCAGGGACAGATTGGGCAAGGGAGCAAGTGCTAACCTCTTAAAAGGTTATTTGAGAGTCCCAGCTTTATTTCCCCATGATTTCATTGGTGAATTCCACCTAATGTGAGTTTTTAATACTGCAAACCATTATATTTACATATCACAAGTATTAACTCTAGATAAGTTAAATATAAAAGATAAAAAACTTTTTAAGGGGCTTCCCTGGTGGTGCAGTGGTTGAGAGTCCACCTGCAATGCAGGGGACACGGTTTCGTGCCCAGGTCTGGGAGGATTCCCCATGCCACGGAGCGGCTGGGCCCGTGGGCCATGGCCACTGAGCCTGTGCGTCCGGGGCCTGTGCTCCGCAACGGGAGAGGCCACGGCAGTGAGACGCCCGCATACTGCAAAAAAAAAAAAAAAAAAACTTTTTAAAATTTAGAAAAAAAACATACCACTATGACCCTTAGGTTGGGGTGGGGAGAATTTCTTAAATAAGACATTTAAAGTGTTATCATAAACGAAAAGATCTATAAATTGGCCTATGTTGAAATAAGAACCTTTGTTCTTTATATGATAGAGTGGAAAGACAAGCCACAAATGGGGTGAAGATACAGATATAACTTACAAAGGATGTGCATATATATATCATATATATGTACATATATATATCTTATCAAAAATATATCTTTTATATCTTATCATACATATGATAGATACTTTACAAGATATATATGATATAGATATATTTTACAAAGGATCCAGGGTGTATACAGAATTCCTGTCAATCAAAAAGAAGAAAGATAGGGACTTCCCTGGTGATCCAGTGGTTAAGACTCTGGGCTTCCACTGCAGGGGGCTCGGGTTCAGTTCCTGGTTGGGGAACTAAGATCCCTCCCGCATGCCGTGCAGTGAGGCCAAAAAAGAAAGAAGAAGAAAGATAACATCGTAAAATATGGCAAAAGATATTAACAAGTATTTTTTTAGAAAATAATGTACAAATGCAGAATAAACATGAAAAGATGCTCATTAGTAATCAAGAAAAACCAAACCAAGATCATGATGAGGTATTATTTTATACCTACTAGACTGACAAAAATGAACAGGACTGAGAATACCAAGTGTGAGTAAGGATGTAGAACAGTAGGAACTTTTTATACACTGCTGGTGAGAGTGTAGACTGATACAACCACTTTGGAAAACAGTCTGGCATTATCTTGTACATTTGAATATGATACATGGTTTATAATCCAGCTTTTCCACTTGGGTATATTTCCTGGAGAAACTTGTACATGAGTACCAGGAGACATGTACAAGAGTGTTGATAGCAGCATCTCTCTCTAATAGCAAAATATTGTAAATAACGAATGTTCATCCACAGCAAAGTTTTAAAAATAAGCAAAACTAAGTACATTTCTAGAATGCCTGTGTACAAGGTGAAAATATTTTCCAAAACAGTTAAGAAAAAAGAAATCTTACAGAAGAATGCCAAATAATATATGTAGACCCCAGGCTCCAGGAGGTGGATCATGCTCTTCCCCCCTTGAGTATGGGCTGGACTTAGTGACTCAATTCCAGTAAATAGAGTGTGAAGACAGAAAACAAGGCAACCTTAACAGTGGAGAAACCTGGCAAACACTAGTTTAACCAAATGACCAAGGTTGTTAGCGGTGCTGTCATGTGGATATCACAGACCTCCTGGTATGAGGTCATCAAAAAGGCCCTTCACCTTAGTGGTATTCTTTCCAAGTACTCATAACCTAGTCGATTGATGAGAAAACGTCAGACAAAACTAAATTGAGGGACATTCTACAAAATTCTTCACCAGTACTCAAAACTATCAAAGTCATGAAAAATAAAAGAATACTGAGAAACTGTCACAGACCAAAGGAGGTGAAAGAGACATGAGAACTGAATGTAATGTAGTATCCTGAGTTGGATTCTAAAACGGAATAAGGACACTAATAAAAAAAAAAACTGGTGAAATCTGGGGTTTAGTTAATAGTTTAAAAAGGAACCCATATATAAATTCACATATAGTGAAATTATTTTCTAGGAGAGTGCCAAGACAGTCTTTTCAACAAATGGTGTTGGGAAAATTGTATATCCACATGCAAAATAATGAAGTTGGACCCCTGCATTACACCATATACAGAAATTAACTCAAAACAGATCAAAGACCTAAACATAAAAGCCAAAATTATAAAACTCTTAGAAGGAAACAGGGAAAGCTTCATGATACTGGATTTGGCAATGATTTCTTGGATATGACACCAAAAGAACAGGAAAGAAAAAAGTTGGAGTTCATAAAAATTAAAAACTTCTGTACATCAAAGGACACAGTGGAAAAGCAACCTATGGAATGGGGGAAAATATAAATCATATCTGATAAGGGGTTAATATCCAGAATATATAAAGAACTATGCAACTCAAGAGCTAGAAAACCCAATTTTAAAATGAACAAAAGGGCTTTCCTGGTGGCGCAGTGATTGAGAGTCGGCCTGCCAGTGCAGGGGACATGGGTTCGATCCCTGGTCCGGGAGGGTCCCACGTGCTGCGGAGCAGGCCCATGCACTGCAGCTGCTGAGCCTGTGCTCTAGGGCCCACGAGCCACAACTACTGAGTTTGCGTGCCACAGCTGCTGAGGCCCACACGCCTAGAGCCCGTGCTCCACAACGAGAGGAGCTGCCACAATGAGAAGCCCGTGAACCACAATGAAGAGTGGCCCCCACTCGCCGCAACCAGAGAAATGCCAGCGCTCAGCAACGAAGACCCAACGCAGCCAGAAACAATAAATAAAATAATAAATTTATTTAAAAAATTAGATATTTCTCTAAAGAAGATGTACAAGGAGCACATGAAAAGATGTTCAGCGTCACTGATTGTTGAGGAAAGGCAAATCAAAACTACAATGAGCTGCTACTTCACACCCAATAGGATGGCTGCTATTACAAAACCTGAAAATGACAAGTGGTGAGGATATGGAGAAATTGAAACCTTTGTGCACTGTTGATGGGAATGTAAAATTGTGCAGATGCTATGGGAAATAGTATAACAGGTCCTCAAAAAATTAAAGGTATTGGGTTGGCCAAAAGGTTCGTTTGGTTTTCTTCTGTAAGATGGCTCTAGTAGCACTTAGTTGTCTTTAACTTCATTCAAAACAATTTTGTTAGATTGTACGTGATAGCTGTCACATCAGCGTGCATTTAAGAAAAATCAAAATTGGTAAATTTTTGTGTAGCCATTTTAGTATTGAAGATGGAAGAAAACAACATTTTCGGCATATTATGCTTATTTCAGGAAAGGTAAAAACACAACCGAAATGCAAAAAAAAAAAAAAAAAAATTTCAGTGTACAGAGAAGGTGCAGTGACTGATCAAACATGTCAAAAGTGGTTTGAGAAGTTTCGTGCTGGAGATTTCTTGCTGGATGATGCTCCATGGTCAGTAGACCAGTTAAAGTTGATAGCGATCAAATTGAGACATTAATTAAATCGAGAAATTAATTGAGAACAATCAACATAATACCACGCGGGAGATAGCCGACATACTCAAAATATCCAAATCAAGTGCTGAAAATCATTTGCACAAGCTTGATTATGTTAATCACTTTGATGTTTGGGTGTCACATAGGTTAAGTGAGAAAAACCTTCTTGACCATATTTCCGCATGGGATTTTCTACTTAAACGTAATGAAAACGTTCTGTTTTCATCAATAAAACAAATTGTGATGAGTTATGAAAAGTGGATACTGTACGAAAATCTGGAACGGAAGAGATTGTCAGGCAACCGAAATGAACCACCACCAACCACACCAAAGGCCAGTCTTCATCCAAAGAATGAGATGTTTTTATGGTGGGATTGGAAGAGAGTCCTCTATTATGAGCTCCTTCCGGAAAACCAAACGATTAATTCCAACAAGCACTTCTCCCATTGAGACCAACTGAAAACAGCACTTGACAAAAAGCGTCCAGAATTAGTCAACAGAAAACGCATAATCTTCCATCAGGATAATGAAAGACCGCACGCTGCTTCGATGACTAGGCGAAGACTGTCAAAGATTGGGAAGTTCTGATTCATCCTCTGTATTCACTAGACATCGCACCTTCGGATTTCCATTTATTTCGGTCTTTACAAAATTCTCTTAATGGAAAAAATTTCAATTCCCTGGAAGACTGTAAAAGGCACCTGGAACAGTTCTTTGCTCAAAAAGATAAAAAGTTTTGGGGAGATGGAATTATGAAGTTGCCTGAAAAATGGCAGAAGGTAGTGGAATAAAAGGGTGAATACATTGTTGAATAAAGTTCTTGGTGAAAAGGAAAAATGTGTCTTCTATTTTTACTTAAAAACCAAAGGCACGTTTTGGCCAACCCAATAGAATTACCATATGATCCAGCAATTCCAGGTCTAGTATATATACAAAAGCATTGAAAGCAGGGTCTCAGAAATATTTATACACCCATGTTCATAACAGCATTATTCACAATAACTAAAACTTGGAAACAACTCAGGTGTTCACTGATGGACCAATGGATAAACAAAATGTGTATATACATGCAATAGAATACTATGTAGCCTTAAAAAGGAAGGCAATCCTGTCACATGCTACAACATGGATGAAGCTTGAGGATATTATGCTAAGTAAAACAAGCCAGTCACAAAAAGACAAATACTGTATGATTCTACTTGTCCCAGGTATTTAAAACAGTCAAATTCATAAAGACAGTAGAATGGTGGTTGCCAGGGCTTGAGGGAGGGGGGATGAGGGGTTGTTTAATGGGTATAGGATTTCTGTTTTGGAAGATGAAAATAATTCTGAAGATTGGTTGCACTACAGTGTGAATGTACTTAACACTACTGAACTGTATACTTAAAAATCATTAAAATGATAACATTTTATGTGTATTTTACCACAATTAAAAAAAAATTTTTTTAAGGTAAGGGAAAACATTCAGAACAGAAGTTACCTCTAGGTAGGGGACAGTGGAATTGGATTGGAGAGGAGCACACAGGTTAAAGTTATGTACTATTTCAAAACATTTTATATGTATAGAGAGAGCCACGTTATTTTCATTAGCATGACTGCTACAAAAGATCATCCTTGGCTGTGGTGATTATAGACACCTTCTTGATGTTTGTTCTTAAATATCTTAAACTGGTTATGTTTTTAAAGATCCCAACTTAAAAGTGTCTCTCTTTTCATGTAAAACTTTAATTAGACCCTCTGTTCCACCAAATAACCAATTGAGAGTGGAGCCTTTATTTGCCCTCATCTTCTTTCATTCAAATTTCAGAAGGTCAGCTCCCCAACTTCTCCCCACCCTCTCCCCACCACTCTTCCCTGCCCCTAGCTGTTTGCTTCTCCGCCTGTCTTCTCCCCCATCCTTTCTCAGTTTTGCTTATTTCTCAAGGCCTTTGAAGTTCCGGTCTTTCTTGAGGAGTAAAAGGCGGTAGCAGGGTCTCCCGGGCTTTCTCAGATTTTAATGGATGACTCAGAGTCCCTCTGCCTATATCCGCTGTGGTTTGGGGGGACTCTGAACTGGTTTATTGTGCTTCCTCAATGAAGAGGGATCATTGATGGAGAGGAAATGGGAGAATGTGGGGATTGGAGGACAAAAATAGTGAGTAGACATATTATTCTGAAAATAACTAGATTATTGTGAAAGAGAAGAAGCATTTAGACATGTTGACAGTGTTTGTACTCAATGTCATACTCAAATTGGAGCCCTTTTCCCTTCCACACTTAAAGAACCGTCAGTGATCAATTGATTCCCAAAGCAGAACTCCAAACAGGGAGTTCACAGCTTCCCCAGGAACCCCTAATATAGTCTATCCTTCTGTACAAACTTAAATTCCAGGGCGTATTTTGTTTGTGTTTCTTTGCTTGTCAATATTCTATTTTTAAATATGCAAAATGTTCAGGAAGAAAATTTTTTTAAATAAATTTATTTTATTTTTGGCTGCGTTGGGTCTTCATTGCTGTGCACGGGCTTTCTCTAGTTGCATCGGGGGGGGGGTTCTCTTCATTGTGGTGCGCGGGCTTCTCACTGTGGTGGTTTCTCTTGTGGAGCACAGGCTCTAGGCGCACTGGCTTCAGTAGTTGTGGCACTCGGGCTCAGTAGTTGTGGCTTGGAGGCTCAGTAGTTGTGGTGCACGGGCTTAGTTGCTCCGTGGCATGTGGAATCGTCCCAGACCAGGGCTCGAACCTGTGTCCCCTGCGTTGGCAGGCAGATTCTTAACCACTGTGCCACCAGGGAAGCCCCTAGGAAAACCTTTTGAAAACCATTTTTCCAATATAAAAAGAGATGCTCATCGTAAAAAATTCAAACAATATAGAGTAGAAGAAGAAAATGAAAAATCAAGTAGACATACCCACTGTTTATATTTTGATATCTCTCCTTTTTAATGTGTACGTATTTATGTGGACATATAGAACATAATTGCCTGGTATAATGGTGTTCTGGAACCCTTTTGTTTTACTTAGCTATGTAGCATTTTTTCATATTAGTGGGTGTAGCTATATGTCATCATTTTTAATGACCACATAGCATTCCTTTGTATGGATATATCCTAATTTGTTTTACCAAGTGCCTCTTTTTTGAGGATGTAAACACACTAGAGTGCACACCCTTTGTACATTTATCTGTTCACTTGTTTACTTATTTCTTTAAGCCTTCTTTTTAGAAATGGAATTGCTGCTCTATCTCACCTTCTTGTATTTACCTCCAGAGCATTCTTTTTCATTCCTTTTTTTTTTTATGGTGAGAGCCAAGTGAACAAAGGCTTAATGTCATTTCATTGATCCATTCTCAGGTGTGCTTTTAGCAGCAGAGCATGCACTGAGTGTGTGCAATCATTTGAGGAGGAAAACGAGAACACATATGTCTACAGAAGCATACTCAGGAAAGGAATCTGCTGTTTCTATTCTATATTACTTGAATTTTTCAAAAAAAATTTTTATAATTAAAACAATTAAGACTGTAAATTGTTAATAAAGTGAAAGTGTATATATACACTAATATGTATGAAATAGATAACTAATAACCTGCTGTATAAAAAATGAATTAATTTAAAAATAAATAAATATTTTAAAAAGTGAAAGTGGCATTGAGACCTGACTCTGTTGCCAGGGAAACTAGCAAGGCAAAGCCCCCACGGGATTCCAGTAGCTGCTGCTTCCGGTGAGGGCTGGAACAAGCATGAGGCGCAGAGACATTGCAGTTGTCCTGGCGAGTTGGTACGTTCTATCTGAAAGAATGATTGAATCCATTTAGAGAAATACTTGAGCTGGTTTATACACAATTAAAATATTCACACAAATCCTTAAGTGGAGATATAGTGTATGTAAGAAAAATATTTTCAATGGCATGTGGTTAGTATATCACTTTTTTATTTCGAAAGAAAACATCCTCATTCCACTTTATAAAAATATCCATGAATTTTTAAATTAACAAACATTCGTCAGATTTTTTTCATTTATTTACTTTAAAAAATTTTCAGAGTCCTGTCAGCATCCTCTTGTGGATTCTGTAAGATAATTCAGCTAGATATCTTGGTGTCCTCTAAAGGCTTTTCTTAAATATTTCTTCTCTATATCTAGTCTTAGCTTGATCCTGTCATTTTTTAAATGTCAGTGTTTGCCATCTTTTCTCCTTAATTCTTGGCAGTCTGTGTTATCTTTCTCTCTACTTTAAAACTTATACCACATTCTTACAAATGTTCTCATATCAGTGACTTTTTGTATACATGCATACGTCTATGAAACTTACATTTTATAGAGATTAAAGAAAGAGGGACCTATTAACTTCACCTTTTCCTAAATTTTGAAAAGAAATGAACCAAATTCTCCCCTTGGCCTCCAATGTTTAGAAGATCAGAGTTCCTGTCAATTAAGCTATCCTTTCTTTGTATCTATAGAGAAGAAATAATCAGACAAGAAATCACTGAATAGTTAAAATAAGATCATTTTTATCAAATATATCTGTAACATGAACTGTTGATTAGTTAAAAACTGGTTGAGACAGTTTTACTTGTAATTATTTTGAACTTTGATATCTGTTGATTATTTTTACAGCAAAGGCAGCCTTATTCATTAGGTAGCTTTAGTTAGTTTTTCATACTTTTCTTGCTTGGATAGTCACAGGTGGGGAACAGGTAAGCTGCCAGAGAGATGAGCGTGACTAATGAAAACAGAAGCCTATCTTTCCCAAGGGCTGAGCTCTGGGAGGCGGGAAGGGTTCAGAGGATTGGCCAGGACCCATCCCTGGATTCAAGGACACACCCTCGACACCCTTGAAGGAACACGGCTCTGCCTGTGGGTCACTCAGAGCTTCTGTCTTCCACATGAAAGAGCTCGCCCTAAAGCCTCTGCAAGCTACCCTCTCCTCTGGACACCAGACCCACCAATGGCAGTTCCTTCAAAACAATGGTTTTTCGGGGTAATTAAAAATTCGACAGTGTGAAAAGGAATTTTCAGAGTGAACTGAGTCAAGGGTTGGTGGTGGTGACATGCCCTTCAGCTTTCTGGGAAAAGCAGTGGGAGCTATGCCATCTGCTTTCCGAGGCCTCCACCTTCTTCAGCCCCTCTAGAAATGTCTACTTGGAGAAGTCTTTTTTCCACCCTTTAGGTTGGGACAGGTATATGAAGAGGAGTTTTCTTTTTAGAGCTTTGCTGGAAAGCCCTTTGTACACTCGGCCTCACTCCACGCTGGTCACGCTGCTCCCAAGAATGCTTCTTTCTCACCTGGCATCTTAACTTCCTCCTTTGCTGTGTTCTGGGATGTAGGTTTCATTTGTGGCCTAGGAAGGGGTGGAAAGGCCCAACTGCAGGGCAATTATTATTATTGCCAGCTCTCCTTTGACGAGGTTGTATCCATTTTTACATTTTCACCTGCCCTCCTGCCCGGGCAGCAAAAATCCTAAGAACTTTGCTCCCAGCTACAGTGACTCCCGTGCATTCCGATCCTACCTTTTCCCTTCAAATGCTAACTGGAGGCAGATTTTCAGGGAGAAACAAGGGACAATCCAGAGTCACCAGGAGTCCAGGTTATAATCAGGAGCCCAAGAACCTGAATGTGTCCTCTGCCTGGGGTGCTTTCTCTGTTGTTGGAGAGCTTGCCCTAAAACCCCAGTCTTCTCTTGGCTTCTAGCTGTGCCCATCTCCTCTGGGGAAGGCTTTCTGGACAGGAAGAATGGAGGGCTGTTCAGCTAACCGCTGGGGCATCTTCAAGTATGTGGCCCTTGATGCACATCCCACCCCTCCGTCTGATGACCCTTCTCCCCCTTCCATCCCTTGAGGCCACCCAGGTCCTAAGGGGACCCCTACAGGTCCGTAAAGCTAGGAATGCTGCCCAGAGGTAGAGGGCACGCGTTCTGAAGTAGAGGGCTACCTGCATGTCTGCGCCCCCATGTGATGCATATTCCCAGACACAAAGGGTGTGCAGTGTAGTGTCATTGTCCCTGATTATTCTTTTGGTTGCAGCTTCTGGGTCAGCAACTGATGCCTATACTGAGAGCTGGTTTAGGTGAGTCCAGCAAAGCCAAGTACGTTTGAGTATCTCCACATAGGTACCTTGTGTGTGGGCACGGGGGGATTCACGTCATATCCGCATATCTGCATGTGCGTGAAGGCCTCTGAACTCCTGTCTCCACACCCCTCCCTGCCTTCCCTGACCTCCCATGTGTTCCCAGCATCAGGCCTCCTCCACACTCCGTGGCCTTGGAGACTGGTATCCAAGAGGAGAAATGGACCAGAGGAGCAGACACTTGGACTCTAGAAGAGTCTGCCATCTGACAGCCCATGGTGATGTCAGAGGGACAGAAATGCCCAGAGGTGAAGAGTTGCCAGCCCACACTACCCAGATGGCCCCTGATGTGGCTCAAGGATCTCACCTCCAGGGCACTGCCGTTGAGCTGTATTCTGGCATGTGCCACCACCTTGGCCAGGATTGTCATGGTGGCCACCAGTGCCAATAAGTTGGTGGGTGAGATCACCACCACTGCCTGCTCCGGCAGCTGAGCCAAGATCTGTGGTACCTCGTCCACAGGCCAGCCCTGGCCTGCCCTCAGCAGCTGAGGCAGATAAGACAGCAGGGGGGGTGGGTGTGGGCGAGCCCTCTAGAAGGAGGGGCCACCTCCTCCCCAGTCCACCTCCTTTCTCCCCAGATCCGCGCCCTGTCCCAGGGGAGTAGGAAGCAGAGAGGGGAGCGAGCCACGTGGAAGAAACTGACACCAAGTTTTGTGGAGCAGACCCTTGTTGGGATTAAGGCTTGGGACCTGCACCCTCCCTGCCATGAGAGCTCTGGCCGCTCTGAGGGGCCCACACCTGCTTCCTGGCTCTGCCAGGGCTCCAGTTCAGAGAACCTGAATACCCTTCGGGCTGGGTCTCTGGGGGAAAGGACTCTAAAGTTGGGTCCTGAGTGAGGAAGGGATAGGTCGTGGAGGATGGGGCATGTGGGCAGCAGGGTCAGAAGCTTTACCCGGGCTCTAAGAAGCAAGGCCAGGAGCCCCGTGTCCGTGCAGCTGCTATGGATGGGCCCCCAGACCCCCTCAGGCCTACAAGGCCTCTTCACCATGCCCCTCCTCTTCCCGGGACACGGGGCCTGTGCCACATGGCCAGTCTTGGTGACGTTCCAGGCAATAGTTGAAGAGTCCTCAGGGCGGGTGGTGTCTCCACCTGGAAATGATACCAGGGAAGGCTCAGCAACCCAGTCTAGCCCGAGCCTTTCCTTGGGCAGAAACCCATGCAGTGTGTGGGGTCTGGCCCTGTTGCCCAGCACAGGGAGACATCAGGAAGCAGCTCCCAGGACGAGCAGGTGAGAGGTCAGCCACCTGGACCCCAAGCCCCAAGTACCTGGATGACGGTGACAGAGACGGCAACCCCGAGAGGGCTCAGTCCCGGGCCCTGCAGGCCACAAGTGTACGTAGTGTTGGCTGCAGGGCAGCGCTGAACAGCCAGCACGAAGCACTGGGAGTCCGGCGTGTTGAATAAGGAGGCTGAGGGGGAGACAAGAGAAGGGAACGGTCACTGGGCCAGGGACATACCGAGACCCCAGGGTCTGAGAGGTGCCTCGGCAGTCTTTCTAGCAATTTCAGAAGTGGATGAAGCAGTGGAGCTGAGCTGAATTGTATGTGGGCATCAAACTACTGAAGGAAGAGCTTGGATTTGGGGGGAAGGGGACCCTCCCTGGGCATCTCTTACTAGTTCCAGGCCCTGAAGCCACAGTGAACTCGTTTGTAAAATGGGACCATCATCAAATGAACCTCACAGAATAATATCGTGTGAGTTCACGGAGATCGTGTGAATGAAAGCATTATGCAAAAGTTGTCTACACACGTGTGCTTATTGTTGTATGAACAGAATTGAGGTAAAAACAGATTTGGACTTGGACCCTGAACGCCCAGGTTGAACTGCAACCTCTGCTTCCAGGGAGCTGGAGAGCCAGCTGCCTGGGGGCAACTAGCTGCCCCCTCTCCCCTGAGCCCTGCCAAGCAGCCCCTTTCCATACCTTCGTTGCCGTCTCTGGGGCTCCAGGAAGCCGTGTAGCCCAGGTGGGCACTGGGGATGCAGCAGCTCAGCTGGAAGCCAGGGGAGGTGGCACAGGAGATGGAGAGCTGGTCTGGGAGCCCAGCCACATCTGTCACCTGCAGGGGCACCCTCACCATCTGGTGCAGCTCCCACCTGAATCCCCGGGCCTCAAAGCAGCATACGTACTCACCTGCAGACACACACCTGCTGCACCTCCCGGCCGCTTGGCCCCCACCTGCGCCACAGGGTCTCTGCTGCTTCCCCAGCCACACCCTAGGTCTGCCCTCTCCATCCAGCCTCAGCTTAACCCCAGAAGGAAAGATCCCTGTCCCCCAAAGGATTTCTAGGAGGAAGACGAGATCCTGACCCTTTGTTATTAGCCTGTAGCCATGCATCCTAAGGTGAACCCCTCTGCCCCCAGTAGATGCCCTTCCTGCGCCCCCCGCTGCCATTTCAACATCGTGAAGAAAAACCTGCATCTGTTCTCAGTTGAAATTGAGACCACGCTTTCAGCGTTCTCTCATTATAATTCTTCACATCAATGGGCCTGTTAGCCTTAGTTTCCCCAGAGTGAATAAATGGAGATAAGGGAAAAGAAGAGAAGACAAGACAAGAAGGAAGGAGAGGGAGGAGGAAAAACAGAAGGGGAGGAGAGAGGAGGGAAGGACAGGTGGGCTACCTGCCCATTTACGGGAGATGTTGACAATGCTGAGGACAGCCCGGTTCCAGCTGGAGGTCAAGGACTCACGTGACCCTGCCCGCAGGAGGATGGGGCTGGGGCTCCCTGTGGGCCACAGGAACCAGTTCAGCTTGGTGGTCTCCTGGCTTGTGAGGAGGGTCAGGTGCAGGGTGTCGCCAGGCGTCTGCAGCCAGGAGTCGAGGCTCAGGGCCGCGGGGACTGCGGGAGGCAAAAGATAGGACCCCCGGAGCAGAAACTTGTGGCCCTTGAGGCAGCTAAGCTCTCCCTCCTTCCCCGTCTTCTGAAGCCCATCCCTCCTCCCTCCTCCCCACCTAACATTTTCTGTTCTCTTTTGTCCCTGGAGGACTGTGGCTGCCGCAATCCAGCCTGGAAGACCCTAACTGTCAGTGGGAACCAAACGGGGAAGCTTTTTGCCCTAGGACTCCCCCTCCCCCAGGGAGGGAACTTCCTCTCTTTGTCCACCTGTCTCGGAGCCCTGTTGTTCATTGGAATCTCCCTCTTCCTGTCCCAGGCCCAGGGCCTGTGATCTGCTATGATGCCTGGCATTTTCTCTCACCCAGAGGAGCCACTAGCTGGCAGAGATACGGGGATCAGAGAGGAAAAAACACAGAGAGGGTTCCTTTCACTCAGGGCCATTGGTTTTCACGTTCCCAACCCTCCTCACCAGGTGGCAGCAGCTGGCAGTACCCGGCTTCAGCAGGGCTGAAGACAAGGCAGCCACAAGGCCGGCGCTTGACGGGGGTTTGGCAGGGCCGGTGATGGGAGCAGATGCTGGCGTTCCACTGGTACCCGGAGAGGCAAGCACAGTAGCTACACCCCTTGTGGGTGGCATCGCACTCTGTGACAGAGGGAAGGGGGATAAGAAGTGAGCAGGCTGTCTGGGAAAGCCCAGTGCACGATGCCTGTGAGGCTCTAAGCCTGGGTGTCGGGAGCAATCCCAAGGTCACAGGCATCGCCTTCTCAGCCTGAGTTCAAAGCAGCGGCGCGTGTGGGGCAAAGGCATCAGAGGTGGCAGTGGTGAAGCCCGGGCCCGTGGTCATCTGCCCCTTAGGCCTCTGCCAAAGTTTAGAAGATGGGACGTGGGGCAGGAGGGGGAGGTCTGTCTGATGGGAGGTGAGGAAGGAGCTGGGCCACACAGACCCTCCAAGAAATAGGGAGGAGCTCACAGTATCTCAGACGAGGGGGCTGCGGGAGGGCTGGGCTCCTTGCACTCTGAACCCCCTTCCCATGCAAACAGCTAAGAGCCACTGAGAAGCAGGGGTCAGTAGAATTCCCGCCACCCCACCGGCTGTGAGGCTGAGGCCAGTGAGAGTTACTGGGGCAGAGGAAGCCGAGGCGGTGGGGAGAGTCAGGGGCCCAGAGAGTGCCACCGGCCGGCGCTCACTGGAAAAGTATAGCTGTACATAGACGGAGACCAGGACCGATTCTGCAGGAGAGAGGGGACAGCTGGAGAGGAGAGGCAGCTACGGGCCTGTGGCCTTTGGGCCCCATACCTCGCTGTCCCCGCCAGGAAGCAGAGCACATCGCACCTCCCATAGCCTGTCCAGGTGCAGACAGGACCCAGGAAGGTGGTCACTGCTCACCCAGCTACTGTGCCTTCACACGCGCTGTCTCATATCACCCTCCCAACGACCCCCTTACGTGGGCAAGACTCTCTAAAAGGAAGGATTTTCTCAAGGCCTCACAGCTAGAGAACTGCGTTCAGACCTGTGTGACCAGCGCCAGACCCAGTCTCTCTCTTAACACCGCTTAAGCCCCCGGTTGTGCCCTCTTCCAGACCTTTCTTTCTTTCCTTGCCTCGTTCCAGGCTCCCCGTCCCCCTCCCTCCTCCTCCTCCTGTCTGTCCACTCACCACCTGCTCCACGTTCTTGGTCCAATTGCTGTCCTGATTCCCCTCCAGCCTGACCCTGTCCCTGGAGCAGAGCACAGGGGAGACACCTCTGAGGAGAGCTGGCTCCGCATTTCTCCCGGGGACACCTTCTTCCCCAAGCTGCTCAGGGGCCAGCCTGGCTAATCTGGAAGGACTTGGTCTCTTTGAAGCTCCTCTTTTTGCCTGGAATCAAGCAGGCACCTCAGGAGGGGAAAGCAGGCTTCTGGTAGGAGGTGCAGGGATGCAGCACCAGGGATCCCGCCCAGGCCTGCAAAGCCCACCTGAACCCAGGAACCAGGCACACCCTGGAGAGTCAACATGCTTTGCTTAATTCCTTCCTGAATGTACCTGTCCCCATGCCTCCAGGCTAATTGAATGGCTGGGTCTGGAGCTCCAGAGGGGGCTGGGGGCGCTGGGCAGAGCTGCCTGCGGCCCAGAGGCCTGGGGGCTTTATTCCCTCCATAGGCATTGCCATGAGGGTGAGTGGCAGGCAATACCTTAGTCTCTGGTGCCTGTAAATTATTTCCTCACCAACTCCTCCCTCTCTCAAAACTGTGTGTGGGTGAGGAGATCAGTCTAAAAACAGATATTGATCTAGATAAGGATGTGGCTAGAGATAGAGATGATAGAGATATCCACCTGGGAGAAAACACAAATCATAAAGTGCTAAACTAACTCTGCTGCCTTTCCTCAGATTCTCTCCTGTCCTCTATGCCAATGGTTCCCAAGTTTGGAAAGTTTTTATTTTCGTTTTTAAATTGCAAGCCTGACTGGAAGAGCCTTTATCCAAAGTGCAGCAGGCATCGCTGGTGTTCATGGGAATTCAAATAAAGAAACAAAAGCTATCCCCACACCCTGAAAAATAAGGCTGAACTCTCGGAGATCTTATAACAAACCAGCCTCTTTTAAAAATACATTACTTCCTCTCCCTCCAACCCTCTCGCCTCCATCCATCCTTTCATCCCACATCTTGCTGCCTCTCACACCCAGAGGCCCCTGTCGTTACCTCTGCAGATCTTCCCTGAGTCTTCCCTCACCCCAGTCTTACTCACAGGCTGGGACTCTCGGGCAAGTGGTGATCCCATCAGAGGGAGAGTCATGGCCAAGAGTAGCACAGGGGCAGCCGAGCAGACCATGGCTCAGTGAAGCAGTCTTCAAGGGGCCTCCCGCTGCTGCATGATGCAAATTTCCTCAGAGAAGAGCTGGCAGGGCCCTGCACAGATGGGATGGGAGGGAAGAGTGGAAGGGAGCCAGAGGAATTTACAGAGGAAGTGCTACAGCCCATGTTACAGTCAAATGGGTGTCCAGGTCACTGTGGGACCACCTGGAGCCCACATGCCCCAGTGAGAGAGGCCTGCCCAGGTTCCCTCCTGGGGTCTGGGCCAAGCACTCAGTGAGCAGGAGAGGACTTGGGGGCCCTAGGTCACAACCAACCATGTATCAAGCCAGGTACAGTCACATCCCCAAGGATCTGGGAAATCTGGATTGTTCTGGAACTCCCAGGAAGCTGGGTCATTGATCAAAGAGCCAAGGTTAGAAAAGGCAAATATTAGAGCTGATTGCTATCCTAAAATAATTTCAAGATAGACTGGAGTCTTAAATGTAACAAAGAATCTGGAAAAATACTGGGATAAATTATCAAAATAATTTTGAAGTGAGGAAGGCTTTTCTAAACACAACACAAAACCCAGAAGCCAGAAAGGAAATAAATTAGACTGTATACAAAGTTTTAAATTTGGGGTGAAAAGAATGTTGGGTTAAAAAAGCAAAAGACAACATGTTTGTAGGACGGTGATTGAATAAAGGGCTAATCTTAACACAGGAATTTTTTATCTTACACATCATTAAGAAAATGGGCAAAAACAGGAAAAGGTGTTGCCGAAATATCGGCTTTCCTGTGCACCAAGGCTGAAGAGAAATATGGAGACAGATATTGGAGGAAGAGAGAGATGGCTTTATTTTTCTGCCAGGGAGAAGGGAAGACACAGCAGGCTAGCGCCTCAAGAGCTGTGCCTCCACTCCTTGGGAAACAGGGAAGATTTTATGTGTGGGGCTCATAGTCCGAGTATATGGTAAGGATCAAAGGTCTTGCATTCTTCCTTTCCTTTGCATTATTTCAAAACAGTCATAGCTGGCGTCAGGCCGCCTGGTAATTGGGGTCAAGCAGTCTGGTAATTGTGTCCGTTTGCCTCTGGTTTATCGGCCGGTGACTTTGTTTCTGAAATGCGAAAATTATAGGGGGTGATTTGTTATGAGGGGCGTATAGAATGTAAGTGCCAGGACATAATAGGGAGTGAGTCGCACTGGATGTAACTCACACAGTTAGGGGTGATAGGTGACGAATGTAAATTACATAGTGTCAGGGAGTGAGGTTAGCTTTGTAAAGTACAAATCTAGTTACTACAAATTAGTGACAGTTAAAGTAAACCAAGGAGTGATTAACTCTTTCAGGCCAGGTTATGTTTCTTCTCTAGCCTGTTCACTGTTCCCTTTATATTCCTTGTTCTCAGAGGAGGGAAAACTTCATTTCTATTTTTGCTGCAACACAGGCAGTTTACTGAAAAAGAAATATCAATAGTTTGATAAACATATAAAAACATCCAACTTAAGATATAAGAAATGCAAATTGAAATAAGAAAATATTCTTTGTCACCTACCAGTTATCAAAAGACAAGATATTGATAATCTTCAGTGTTGACAAAAGTGTATTTATACAAAATATGTATATAAGGATGTTCAAAGCAGAGTTGTTTGTGATAGCAAATGAGTTAAACAACCCAAATGTCCAAAAGGGATAGGTTAAGTAAATTATGGCATTTCCAAACAACAGAACATTTTTATGGAAAAAAAAGTAAAATAGATCTATTTGGAGTGAACCCCAATATATATGGTGAAATTTAAAGTGTATGTTATACTCTCCTTTATGTAAAAAAAAGAGAATCTATATTAGATACTTGTGCTTTTTATACTTGGAATATTTCTGGAAGAATACATCAGAAATCTGGCACTAGTTGTTGCTTCTGGGAATGAGACTAAGAGTCTGAATGGGTCTGTGTACTGTTTGATATACATATTTTCTAACCATAGGCGTGCTTTTTTTTTTTAATTCAAAAAAGAAAGATGGGAATTCTCTGGTGGTCCAGTGATTAGAACTTGGTGCTTTCACTGTGGGGCCTAGGTTCAATCCCTGGTTGGGGAACTAAGATCCCACATGTCATGCAGTGAGGCCAAATTAAAAAAAAAAAAAAAGAGCTGATTTACACACACACACACACACACACACACACACACAGCACCTAGGGTAGAAATCTAGCCTCAGTACATTTCCACTTTCACCACCACCCCTGGCTAAGGTCACTGCTGAAAGAACAGCAAACATATAGAGCACATACATGCATGGGAGCAAAGACTTTGTAAATAATTGATTTCCGAAAACATGAAAATGGTGAAGAATCTGTTTTGAGAACCACAGAGAGAAGACACAGGTGCTTGGGGTGGGGCGCTATCAGCAAGTTGGAAACTGTCTACTGCAGCTGCAGGTGGTTTCAGACGGACACCAACAGTATCTGCTAGTGTCGCCAAAGGGGGTCAGTCAGAGAGCCAGGTGGGCCTGGCAGTGCTCAACAGGGCCTCTCGAGGACCGGGAATGACAGAAGAAAGAGGTGGGATCGAGACCCCTGGAGGTGGGCCGCTTCTGTGCTGGGCAGAGACTGAGCAGTGGTGGCCTCCAGTTAGGAGATGCAAGGACAGACTGCTTGGAGAGAAGACGCTCCACCTAGAAGCAGAAACACCGAAGGAAAAAGTGACTCAGAGAACATTAGAAAGTTGATGGAGCTGGAGATGGAGAGACCCCTAAGGATTCTACTCCCATAACGTAATTTTTCTTAATTGGTACCCTATTCATCTTAACCCCTTTGAGTTCATGACAAGTGAGAACAACAAGGGAGATAACATCTTCCTGATTCAATGAAAGTTGAGATGTCCAAAGTATATAAAACAACGAACAGAACTAAGGAAGTGAGTTTTCTTATACAATATTTTTAGACCGTTCCTGTAACTTTAGAGAACTTTGAATCGTTTCTGCATGTACAAAAAAAATGCCCAGGAAGAGACTGGAAGGAGATGCTGCAGATCAACGAAGTGTCTGTTGTGTTGACCTCAGTGCTCCCCAGGGCTTGGCACCATTCACCACAGGCCTTAAGTAATATTTATATTCAATGAATCAATCAATAGATAAAACAGAGGGAAGACATATGGGAACATATGTATATGTATAACTGATTCACTTTGTTATAAAGCAGAAACTAAGACACCATTGTAAAGCAATTATACCCCAATAAAGATGTTTAAAAAAAAATAGATAAAACACACCAAGACATTAACAGTAGTTGTCACTAAATGGTAGGATTTGCTATGTTTTTTCTATTTTTCTGTGTTTTTAAATTTTGTATTCTCTAATGGTAAAATATCTTAATAAAAAAATCAAATCTTACAGTCTCAACTCCTTTCTTAAGGACCAACCAGGTACAGAGTCCTTCAGTTTTGCCCAGGTGTCACTGGTTGTCTGGAAGCACCCACAGGCTTAGACCTAGTGTGGGATTCAGACAAACAGATACTTATTGCTGCCACCTGCTTACTCCCAAATCCAAGGTCAACCATAAGGCTATTGGCCTTTATCCCTCTATATACAGAATGTTAATTTGAAACCAGTAAGTTTTGATCTCTGTTGGCAGCTTTTCTGAGGTCCCAGTTTGTACCCTGAGCAAAGGAACTTCCCTTTCCATTCCTCTGTGTTTTGAGCCCTCCAGGCCATGTCGATAGAGTCTTTGGTAACAAAGGTCTAGGCTTCTCTTAACTGCATCCAAACAGGTTATCTTAAAACTTCCTTTACTATGTAAACTAATAGGTTACTAAAGAATAAATGTAGCTTAGACTTTTATCCCATATGATCCTTATTTCTTTTTTTTAAATCTTTTTTTTAATATAAATTTTATTTATTTATTTATGGCTGCGTTGGGTCTTCGTTGCTGCGTGCAGGCTTTCTCTAGTTGCGGCGAGCAGGGGCTACTCTTCATTGCAGTGCGCGGGCTTCTCATTGTGGTGGCTTCTCTTGTGGCAGAGCACGGGTTCTAGGCACGTGGGCTTCAGTAGTTGTGGCATGCAGGCTCAGTAGGTGTGGCGCACGGGCTTAGTTGCTCTGCAGCATGTGGGATCTTCCTGGACCAGGGCTCGAACCCGTGTCCCCTGCATTGGCAGGTGGATTCTTAACCACTGCGCCACCAGGGAAGCCCTTTTCCTTTTTTTTTTTAATTTTTGAAAATGTTTTTGGAATTTTATTTTATTTATTTTATACAGGAGGTTATTAGTTATCCATTTTATACATATTAGTGTATACATGTCAATCCCAATCTCCCAATTCATCACACCACCACCGCCACCCTTGCCACTTTCCCCCCTTGGTGTTCATACGTTTGTTCTCTACATCTGTGTCTCTATTTCTGCCCTGAAAACTGGTTCATCTGTACCATTTTTCTAGGTTCCACATATATGCGTTAATATACGATATTTGTTTTTCTCTTTCTGACTTACTTCACTCTGTATTACAGTCTCTAGATCCATCCACATCTCTACAAATGACCCAATTTCATTCCTTTTCATGGCTGAGTAATATTCCATTGTATATATGTATCACATCTTCTTTATCCATTTGTCTGTCGATGGGCATTTAGGTTGCTTCCATGACCTGGTTATTGTAAATAGTGCTGCAATGAACATTGGGGTGCATGTGTCTTTTTGAATTACGGTTTTCTCTGGGTGTATGCCCAGTAGTGGGATTGCTGGGTCATATGGTGATTCTATTTTTAGTTTTTTAAGGAACCTCCATACTGTTCTCCATAGTGGCTGTATCAATTTACATTCCCACCAACAGTGCAAGAGGGTTCCCTTTTCTCCACACACTCTCCAGCATTTGTTGTTTGTAGATTTTCTGATGATGCCCATTCTGACTGGTGTGAGGTGATACCTCATTGTAGTTTTGATTTGCATTTCTCTAATAATTAGTGATGTTGAGCAGCTTTTCATGTGCTTCTTGGCCATCTGTATGTCTTCTTTGGAGAAATGTCTATTTAGGTCTTAGGGAAGCCCTTTTAAAAATCTTTATTGGAGTATAATTGCTTTACAATGTTGTGTTAGTTTCTGCTGTATGACAAAGTGAATCAGCTATATGTATACATATATCCCCATATCACCTCCCTCTTGAGTCTCCCTCCCACCCTCCCTATCCCACCCCTCTAGGTGGTCACAAAGCACCGAGCTGCTCTGGCTGATCTGCTGTGTGATGCAGCTGCTTCCCACTAGCTATCTTTTTTACATTCAGTAGTGTATATATGTAAATGCTACTCTTTCACTTCATCCCAGTTTACCCTTTCCCCTCCCCGTGTCCTCAAGTCCATTCTCTACATGTGTCTTTATTCCTGTCCTGCCCCTAGGTTCATCAGAACCTTTTTTTCCCCTTAGATTCCATATATATATGTTAGCATACAGTATATGTTTTTCTCTTTCTGACTTACTTCACTCTGTATGACAGACTCTAGGTCCATCCACCTCACTATAAATAGCTCAATTTAGTTTCTTTTCATGGCTGAGTAATTGAATCCTCATTTCTTGTTCTCTTTCCACCTGACATGGCACTAAATTATTAGAACTATTAAAAGATAGTTTATTAGAATGGGAAGGGACCTGAATTTATATATCATCCACTTCAACTCTCACTTTACAGAAGAGGAAAAGGAGCCAAAGGGGGAAATGACTTGCCAAAGGTCACACAGCTCGTTGATGGCAGAGCTGAAGCTCAAAGCCAGGTCTTCTGACTCTGAATCTAGGGAATCTAGATAGAGAGGAAAAGATAGGTCAATTTAAATATAGAATAATAGGACCTTCTGGCTAAAAAAATAAATTTAAAATAATATAAGATAGAATTTGATTCCACAAGGAAGACAGTTCTTCAAGGATATTTCTTTTCCTGAGGAGGAGGGGAAATGCATATAACGTGAAAATAGGTGTTTGTGGAAAGTACGTGCATAAGAATCAAGCAGTCCTTTGGAAAGCCAGCTCATGAATACCTTACTTATCTAGAAGTCCTTAATTCAGCAAATGTGACCATTTGGAACACAGCTGAGATTTACAAGGAACTAAAGAAGACCTGTGAGCAGCCAAAAGAGATCACAGAGATATTGTACTGGTGGCTCTAGCTGGGGCCGTTAGCGAGAGAAGAACTAAAAGACATCCAGATTGGAAAGGAAAAGTAAAATTATCTTTATTCACAGAGGGCATGATCTTATATCTAGAAAATCCTAAGGAATCCACTAAAAAACTATTAGAGCTAATTAAACAAGTTCGGCAAAGTCGCAGGATACAAGATCAACATACAAAAATCCATTGTATTTCTATACACGAGCAGTGAACAATCTGAAAATGAAATTAAGAAAACAATTCAATTGACAATAGCATCGAAAAGAATAAAATATTTAGGAATAAATTACACAAAAGTGCAAGATTTGTACACTGAAAACTAAAAAAGAAAATATTGTTGAAAGACATTAAAGAAAATTTAAATATGTGGGAAGACATTCCATGTTGGTGGAACAGAAGACTTAATACTGTTAAGACAGCAATACTCCCCAAATTAACTATGGATTCAACACAATCTCCATATCAAAATCCCAGCTGGCTTTTTTCACAGAAATTGACAAGCTGATTCTAAAATTCATATGGAAATGCAAAGAACTCAGAATACCCAAAATAATATTGAAAATGAAGAAAGAAGTTGGAGGAATTAGACTTTCCAATTTCAAAACTTACTACAAAGCTATAATAATGAAGACAGTGTTTGCATAAGGATAGAAATGTAGATCAATATAATAGAACTGAGAGTCCAGACATAAACTCGAACATTTATGGTCAATTGATTTTTGACAACGGTGCCAAGACAATTTAATGGGAGAATAGCACAACCGGATATCCACATGCAAAAAATACCTGTTTGGCCCCGTCTCAAACTATACACAAAAAAGTCAAATTTTACATTATTAATATAAGGGATATACAACATGGTGATACAAAGCACCAAGAGGGACATTTAAACTTGGTTTTTCTGGGAAGGTCTCTTGAAGGAATATAATGATCAATGAGGCTGGAAAGGCAGGAATGCGTCAGATTGTGAAGGGCCATGAAGACCACAATTAAGAATTTGAAACCTTAGTCTGGAGGCAAATTTGTAGTCCAGAAATTAAGTTTGGGAAACTGCCATGATTATGGGTCTGTGGATATGTTCCTTACAAATAGTATAACTCCCATTTAATAAATCGAACTATATTTTCAATGTCATAGGAGTACAGAAAATTTAAAGAAATTCTGTTGTGAATCCATTCGCTCATATATCCATTAAATGAATACTTATTAAGCACTGGTGTCAGACGCTATGCTAGTTCCTAGAGATTCAGTGGTGGTGTGGACTACACGTGTCTTGGTGCATTTGCCAAAATAAGATTTGGGCACAAAGACTATGATAGTTATTATGGAATATAGTATTTTTTCTGGTTGCCACCAAGCCTTGGTCAGTGTCAGGGCATGTCATGGGACAGTGTGCAGAGAGGAGGGGAAAATGTACAGCTATTTACCCAGTTGGAAATCTTGACGCAGTACCGTTTCAGTAAGAGCTAATCAGCTAATTCTTGGCTGAGGCAGAAAGCTCTAATACAGAAAGTGTATGTTTAAAATTGTTTGATGCCATAAAATGTATGACCTGTGAAATATATGACAATAAGAAGTATTTTAACAAAAATCCAGGCGCTATATATGTCTTCATAAAAACAAAGGATATTTCTGACATCAAAAAATTTTAAGAAGTGGTTGGTATAAAGTGATTCAGAAAGAGTAGTGATAATTTCGGATCTCCTATGATTTAAGCATCTAACTTTAGATCCTAGAATGAGATCCCATACTTGCTGTCTGAGATAGTTCAGAAAACCCTGCTACAGCATTTGTGTTAAAAGTATTTGCTCAAGGGCACAACTTAAAGAAGCTGAAGAAACTCGTGGCATTTCCAATGCTACCTTTGAGCCCTACAAGGCTTCTGAGAAGTTTTATGCCGACGTGTGTGGGGGTGTGTGTGTGTGTGTGTGTGTGTGTGCGCGCGCGCGTGCGTGTGTGTGTGTGTGTGCGTGTGTGAAGAAACCTATGGGGAGGACTATGACATTGGAGTGGAACAGAATTTTTTCTTCTAAAGATAAAAAAATTTCAAATCCTCTAAGTCATGAGCCTGCTGATTTTAATGTATAATTAAGGATATCAAAATGTTAATAAATTTAAGTATCTATTAAGCACATGCCCTATCTATTTAGACCCATCTATGAGCATCATTTTATAACTTGGAGGTATAGATGGCCTTCCTAAGCATGAAATGAAATCCTAAAACCATATAGGACAAGATGTCCAATTTGAATGTGAAAAATACGAGATGTCTTATATAAATCACAAAAGGCTCCAAGGTGGTAATATTACTCCGTGAAAGAAGAACAATTTTCTCTGAGTGAACAACTACATGTTAAAATTTGCAAAGAGGTAACTAATGGAAAAGCAGACATAGGAGTCAGACAGCTAGAGATCAAAATTAGCTTCATTACTGGAAAAGCTGAGTAGGAGATGGTGGTTTGGATGTGAGCCAGATGCACTTCCCAATACATCCTCCTTGAACAGAATTTACTTACCCAGTCACTGACACAGCGGGGCATCTCCAGGTCTCCCTTGTGGGGATGGGGGAGCTGAGAATGAGTCTGGAGGACTGGCCACTCCAAAAGAGGGAGGACTCAGAGCTTATTCTCCACATCTTACCCATCGGATAGGTCACTTTTTGCTTGGGGAAATGGGAGAGGAAACAGAGACTATATATCCTTAAGGGGAATGGAAGTTCCCTCCATTTCTGTGGAAATGTGATAAGAAAGGAATAGCATTCCTCACCAACACCATGCAGTACTGATTATAAAAAGATTTATTTCAATAATCTAGTGAGAGAAAACTGAAAAACTTCATTTAACTAATGTCAAAATATACGCATAAGTAGATTTTATAAAGTCAGTAAACCCAGAAAATACTTTTGAACACTTTGTTAGAAGCCCTAGAGAACTGTGTGCCAAGAACAAAAGTTAGCCAGTACTTGTACTGAAAACCTATTGTTTCTGCTATATTCCACTTATTTTCTGAACCAATTCCTAGAAACTGTCCTCCACCCTGATTCACAGGTTTACTATGGAAGTAGTCATTTTATACAAGGTCATGGTGTCCAGCCCCCCAAACCCCACCCCACCAGGACAGTCCTTGGTGCACATCTAACACCAACAACTTTTCTCTTCCAGTGTAGTTTGGGAAGTTGGACCTAGGGAGAGTCTGAGGTTGGACCTCCAACATGTAAACTCAGCAGCTATTGGTTTTCTGTCATGTGAACTGGGAAAATGATCTGAGCTCAAAGGAACAATGAAGCTAACGTGCAGATAAAAACAAAGACAAACATGAAGCGGGTCCATTGTTTCAACTTTAATTTATTCTTGATGCTTATTTGCACTCCTGATCTTGAAAGACCACAACTTCTTTTAATTATTTCTCTTTTTGCTTGAGCTAGTTAAGGCAAGTTTTTAAATTTTGTGATTAACACATGAGAAAAGCCAGGAAAACTGTGACAGTGGAAAAATGGTCATTATATTAAGATATGGGATCAAAGAGACTTGAGATTCAAGACAACCACTTCATCTTTCCAGACCTCAGTTTTCACATCAACAAAATGAAGGAGGTAAATTAGATGATCTTTGTAGTACTCAAAAAATGTTGTTCCACTTCCATCTGGCTTTCATGGTTTCTAATGCAAAATCCACAGTCATTTGATTCATTGTTCCCTTGTAAGTAATATATTCTCTGCAGCTGCTTTCAAGATGTTTTTCATTGTTTTAGTTTTTAGCTGTTATCATGTGTCTAGACTGGGATTTCTTTAAATTTCTCCTGTTTTGGATTCACTGAGCCTTTTATATCTTCCATCAAATTTGAGCATTTCAACCATTATTTCTCCAAATATATATATTTTTCTGCATCACATTCTTTCTCCTCTCTTTCTTGGACTCTAATGACACAAATGTTAGACTTTTTTTTGGATTTTCCCACAGACTCCCCCTGCCCCCCCATCTTTCCAATTGTTTTTCTCTCTGTTGTTTAGATTGGATAATTTTTTATTGATCTATCTTCAAGTTTACTGACTCTTTCGTCTGTCATCTCTATTCTGCTACTGAGCCTGTGGTAGACAGAATGACCACCCAAAGATGTCTACTTCCTAATCCCAAGAACCTGTGAATATGTAGCCTTAACAGCAAAAAGGGATTTTGCAAATGTTAATTAAATTAAAGACCTTAAGATAGGGAGATTATTCTGAATTATCTGAGTGGGACCAATGTAATCATAGGGTCCTTACAAAACAGAAACAGGAATGTGAGAGACAAAAAACAGGAAATCTACAGCAGAAGCAGAAGTTGGAGGGATGCACTTTGAAGATGAAGGCTGCCATAAGCCAAGAAATGTAGGCAGCCTCTAGAAGGTAGAAAAGGCAAAAAAAAAAAAAAAAAATGCATTTTTCCCTGGAGTCCCCAGAAGAATTGCAGCCCTGCTGACACCTTGATTTTAACTTTATAAGATTCATTTCAGACTTCGGACCCTCAGAACTGTAAGTTACTATGTTTGTTTTGTTTTAAGCCACTACAGTTGTAGTAATTTGTTACAGCAGCAATAAGAAACTAATACAAAGCCCAGTCATTTAAAAATTTTTTGGTTATTGTATTTTTCAGTTCTAAAATTTCCATTTGGTTCTTTAAACTTTCTGTTTCTTCACTGAGACTTTTCATCTTTTCATTCATTTCAAGAGTGTTCCTACTTATTCATGACTTTTTTTTTTGGCATGTGGGATTTTAGTTCCCTGGCCAGGGATCAAACCCACACCCCCTGCATTGGAAGCACAGAGTCTTAACGACTGGACCGCCAGGGAAGTCCCCCTCATGACATTTTTATAATAGTGGCTTCAATGTCTTTTTCTGATAATTCCAACATCTATGTCATTTCAGCATTGATGTCTGTTGATTGTTTTTTCCCATGTGAATTGAGATTTCCTGGTTCTTCATATGCCATGTAATTTTGGATTGTATCCTACCAAATAGGATAATTTGACATAATATTTGAATATAATATTTGAACATAATATTTGAATATTATGTTATGACACTCTGGATCTCGTTTAAATCCTATGAAAAATACTGATATTTTTGTTTTAGCAGGTAATTGACCTAGTTTGGTTCAGGTCACAAGTTCTGACCAATCTACTGTGGATTGTATTTTCAATACCAGTTCTTTTTTCAAAGGCTTGTGATGCTATTCATATCTACTGCATATATGTGCCACCCAGTGGCCAGTCTGGGACCTGGGTGATGGTCTACGTCTTAGTGCAGTTCTCAAAGTTTATGGTATGCTGTTTAAGGTCAAATCTGTGCACATACAACTGGAAGAGCTCCCAGGATTTCATAAAACTCTATGAGTCATCTTCCTGAATTCCTTCTCTCTGAAGTTACTCCAGTTCCCTTGAAATAATACTCTTGTCAAAGTAGCATGCACATAACACACTTATATCCATCTTTATTACATGTGTTTTTAAACATTTCTTTAAATGAAATAGAGAATGGCAACCACATCCATTCCTTCAAAACACTGTTCTCGAACCTAGGGGTAAGATGGGAATAAAGACACAGACCTACTAGAGAATGGACTTGAGGATGTGGGGAGGGGGGAAGGGTAAGCTGTGACAAAGTGAGAGAGTGGTATGGACATATATACACTACCAAACGTAAAATAGATAGCTAGTGGGAAGCAGCCGCATAGCACAGGGAGATCAGCTCCGTGGTCTGTGACCACCTAGAGGGGTGGGATAGGGAGGGTGGGAGGGAGGGAGACGCAAGAGGGAAGAGATATGGGAACATATGTATATGTATAACTGATTCACTTTGTTATAAAGCAGAAACTAACACACCATTGTAAAGCAATTATACTCCAATAAAGATGTTAAAAAAAACAAAACAAAAACAAAACACTGTTCTTTTTGTAGCATGTGGGTAGCACTCATAACCATTATTATTACAGTTTTAAAAAGCACTTCTCTAAATGCATTACAGAGAAGTTTAAGAATATTCTCAAGTATTCTTAGAACACTCAAGTTATTCCCTTTTTGTGGTACGCGGGCCTCTCACTGTTGTGGCCTCTCCCGTTGCGGAGCGCAGGCTCAGCGGCCATGGCTCACGGGCCTAGCCGCTCAGCGGCATGTGGGATCCTCCTGGACCGGGGCACGAACCCGTGTCCGCTGCATCGGCAGGTGGACTCTCAACCACTGCACCACCAGGGAAGCCCCCAAGTTATTCCCTTTTAAAATATTCTTTACCGGATAAAATCCAGCCTCCTCAAGTCTAATTGGTTTAATGAGCTAGGTGGAGGCCATTTCATGGGTCACAATTGCCAGTGGGAAGTAAATTAATCACACAATACCCAAGTCAAATAAAAGTGAGGTTGGGTACCACTCTCTCTCCTTGTATCTTGGGTAGAATTTAGTTTGGACCTTTATCTCAGAGCTCAAGAAAAATCCTACCAAATAGGATTCTGTATTCAATTAAGAGCCTACTGTGTTTGGGCAACAGCAGAATATCTACATTAAAAATATGAAAGTAGGGCTTCCCTGGTGGCGTAGTGGTTAAGAATCAACCTGCCAATGCAGGAGACACGGGGTCAAGCCCTGGTCCAGGAAGATCTCACATGCCATGGAGCAACTAAGACCGTGCACCACAGCTACTGAGCCTGCGCTCTAGAGCCCACGAGCCACAACTACTGAGCCTGCATGCCAAAACTACTGAAGCCCACGGGCCTAGAGCCCGTGCTCTGCAACAAAGACGAGACACCACAATGAGAAGCCCACGCACCACAACGAAGAGTAGCCCCCTGCTCGCCCCAACTAGAGAAAGGCTGCGCACAGCAACAAAGACCCAACGCAGCCAAAAGTAAATAAATAAATAATAAATAAAATTTTAAAATATATATGAAAGTAAGGAAATTCCCTGGCAGTCCAGTGGTTAGGGCTCTACGCTTTCACTGCCGTGGACCCAGGTTCGATCCCTGGTCAGGGTACTAAGATCCTGCAAGCAGCACAGCGCGGCCAAAAAAAAAAATTATATATATAATATATATGTATATGAAAGTAAGCAAACGAACAACGTAAGAAAATTAAAGTGGCTCTGATTTTGGATTATCAGAGCAATGCTGGCTTGTCAAAAAAAATGTAAAACAATTGAGAAATGTGTAACTTAGAGACTGAAAGTACTTATGGCTCCCTTTCTGGTCATAAAATGAACCAAACTATATACCTTGCTTTTGAGTTGTTTACCGAAAAAGTGTTAGATTTCCTTTTTTTTAAAATAATGAAATGACCTCAACTTTTCATGTTGCTCTCAAATATACACACAAAAAGAAATATGCAAAGAAGTTGTTTTTTACTTGAACGTGGTTCTCAGATTGTTTTTCTTGAGAGTCTGTGAATTCAAACAAAATTTTAGACAGGAAATGTATTAAAGAATGGCCCAAGAAGTGAAAACAACCTCATATCTGTCAGTAGTAGAATGGATAAACAAACTGTAGATAGCTTTACTTCCATACTTTAAAACCACACAGAAATTAAAATGAACTAGATCTATATGTATTGATATAGATCAACCTCAAAACAATATTGAGTGTAAAAAATATTGTAAGAGGTTAGGAACAGCGGGATACTATTTAAGTATATACATACACACACACACACACACACACAAGCACAAAAAACAGTACTATATTGAATCTGGATATGAACATATGTAATAGAAGTATAAAACAGGAATAGGAATAATAAACAACAACAAGATAGTGGCTAACTCTGGGAACAAATGGGAAAGAGATGGTGCAGAGCTGGAGCTTTAGCTGAAACATTTTTTAAAAAGCTATGAAGCACATATGGCAAAAGATTAACATGTGTTAATTACTGGTGGTGGGTGTATGGATGTCAAGTATATTCCTCTCTATATGTGACAGTTAAGATGGATAATGATGAAGATGATGACGCTAGACAGAGGGATGAGGAACCTTTCCCGGTCTTGACCTTGACTGTTAAGACAGCATTTGATTCATCCTTACGCTTTTTCTGCTAAAATATATGTATATATATATTATATATAAATATATGATGCAATATACGATATGTCTTTAAAAACACATAGGTGTCAAAAACAAAAACCCACATAGATGTCTTTTTTTCTTCCAGTTTGAATCATTTTAATATTTAAAGACAAAAAGTGAATGCTGACTATTTTTTCTATTATTTTTCTACTTTTTTTTTAAAACACATGCACAGAGGTCTAACAGCCAAAATGCACGTAGGAAATGAGCTCCTGCTCTGTCCCCCACAGTCCCATCCGGTGTTCGACACTGCTGCCAGCCCACCCTCCTCTCCGTTCACAGTGGCTCATTTATGCTAAACTCTAATGCATCTGGTCTGTTTCGTAATGTGTGCATGTCTCTCCCCAGCATCTCCATCCTAAAATAAAAACCCAAGAGTCATTAAGGGCAGAGTACATCCCTCCCGCTGGTACCAGCTCCTACCCTACATCTTCAGGTTAGGAGCAATTCCGTGAAAGGAGTGGGTGGCCAGGGCTGGAGTACTGGTCTGCACTCTGTTGTCAGAGTGAGGACAGAAGATATTGGTCAGAACAGTGTGGAGAGCACAGATGAGCTTGGGACGCGCTCAGTGAGATAAAGTAGGGAGAATTCTCCTCACCAGGTTTAGAGAGATCAAGGTGTCAACATATAAAATAGAAATAAAAGTAATCCAAATGATCAGCAATTTGAACACTAATGAATTTCAAATGTTTCCTACCAAGACTCCTCAGATATAGCAGTAACAATCTAGACCTTTCCAGGAAGTGAAGGTAGAGCTCCAGGCATTCCTCCTGACAGCCCTGTGATGGGCCCTAGAAGCATCTTTTCAGTCTGGAAGACAACAGGAAAAGCCCAGATCAGGAAGGAAGTGGCCTCAACCCACAAGGCTGCTCTGCAAAACCTGTACTTTATTGGAGCCACAAGGAGAGAGAAATGAAAAGAGGCTCCTGCCTTGGACTGGAGCCTCTCGGGGAACATCTCTGTCAGCCATGGTCTCCCATGTGGCCTCACCTCGCTCCTGTCTTGTCCCTGTCCAGCTCCTCCTCAGCTTCTCAGGCACCTTTCCAGAGCAATTCCTCTCCAGGGAGGGGACAGTGCGACAGCCGCCTCAGGGACCCCAGCCACAGATGCCTTCTCTTATGAGAAAAGTATGTCTTCTAATACACACCTAGGCTTTCATTTCTAAAAGAAAAGGCTTTACTTCTAGCAATTTATAAAATTTAAAGGGCAGTGCCTGTACAAAGATGGGATTTAAAAAAATTACCTATAAGAAGTGTTTTATCCTACTTAATCCTCCCTTTGGTTTTTACCTATTTTCTTATTTGCAAGGCTTATTCCTTCACAGCAATTTGGGCTCTCGAGTCCATCTTAATGCCACCATTCTTTATTTCAATTTCTCTAGAGAAGCTGTTAATTCACTTTTTCCTGATTATCTGCCTACTGCTTTCAAGAGGGAACTTGCTGGCAGCTACTTCAAGCACTTGCTTCTCAAATTATCCCTTTAGCCTTTCCTATTCCTATTCTCATGCCAAACTAGGAAGAGAAATCCAATATGAGTAATGTGATGATGCTTAGACCAAACCCTTATGATTATCTCCCCACCAATAAAGCACAGCTTATCCTTAACAGCCACGCTGGTAACACAACGGCCTGTTCCCTCCTACTTTATAAAATGGTAGAAATTTATAGTTTTATACTATATTTTAGAACTTTATAGTTATACAGTTTTATCTTTGTACAACTTGCTATAATGTGCTGGCTGATATGCCTTTTAAAGTACTAAATTTGAAAGAGCTTTACCTAAAATGATAACAACCCATTAATTAAAAATCCCGAATTCATGATATTCCTTTGTCTTTCCCTTGGTTGTAAAAGAAGTATGTATGTGTTATTTTGTGCTTTTCTTTTTATTATAACACCAATAATCCACTTTGCCTTTTTTTTTGAGATGAAATTCACTTAACATAAAATTCACCATCTAAAGGGTACATTTCAATGGTTTTTCATATACATTCACAGTGTTATTCAGCCATCACCATGACCTAAGTCCAGGACACTTTCATCACCCCGAAAAGCAACCCCATACCTGTTAGTACTTATTCCCAATCCTCCTCACCCCCATTCCCTGGCTATCACTAATTTATTTTCTGTCTGTAGAGATTTGCGTACTCTGGACATTTCATATAAATGGAATTATACAATATAAAAAAAGCAACGTAATATGTCTTTATTTCCTTCCATCAATTTAATTCAACAAAAGCTTACTGAGGGCTTATTGAGGACTAGGCATTATGCTAGGTTCAGAAGTATACGGATGTGGTCCTTACCCACCAGGCACTTATAGTCCAGTAAAACAGATAAGAAAACAGATAATTTCATAACATGTAAGTATGAAGGAAGAGGTATGCACAGGATGCTGTAGGAGCACAGAGGAACAGGATTGTCTTTAGTGAGGGGAGGTAGGCGTAGGCTGGAAGGAAGCAATGAAACTTAAGGTGAGTCTTGAAGACTGACAGGGAGTTAGCCAGGCATCAACAAAGGAACAGAAGCTTTAAAAGTACAGCCTGAAGTGGTTGAGGATTTATGAATAATCCTGTACTTCTGGGAGATCAAGTGTGTGTGTGTGTGTGTGTGTGTGTGTGTGTGTGTGTGTGTGTTGGGAGGAGGGGTCAGGGGTCAGAAAGAGAGAATAAGGACAAGAGTAATTCGAAGCAATCAAAGGAGGAGGAAGTTTCAAGGAAATAACAGTAGGCAATGTAAGCTGATGAAAAATCAAATAAGACTGAAAGTGCCCATTTGATTTACCAAGTAAGTGGAGGAGCCTGGAAGTAGCCATTTCAGTGCAGCTGGTGGGCTTGGAAACCAGACTGGAGAGGGTTGAACCATGAGTGGAGGTTTGGAAGTAAGGGACAGCTTGACTAAGCCTTGTGACGAGGAGTTCTACTGATTTAATTTCTTTTGTCATTCTTTTTCTGAGTATCTTAAAATAATTCAAGCATCATTCAGTGGTTTCCAAATCTCTTCCTAATGAAATTTACTGTCTTGTCTTTTAGCAGCTAATCTGAAGTGGTAGATTGTTTGCAAAGAGGGTCGCAATAACTCCTCCCATCCTTCTGCGCAGGCCTCAGGACCAGGTAACTTTGCCATTCCATCCATTAAGAGGTGGAATCTATTTCCCTTACCGTTAATATGGGTTGGCCTTGTGATTTGCTTTGTCCGGTACAACGAGACAGAAGTAACACTGTGTGACATCTGAGCCTCAGCCTTGAAAACCTTGTAGCTTCTACTTCTAACCTCTTGGAATAATAAGTCCAGCAAGACCAGCAGAACTGCCCAGCTAAGCCCAGCCTAAACTGCTCACCCACAGAATTATCAGTAAATAAAATGGTTGTTATTATAGGCTACTAAGTTTTGAGCAATTTGTTATGTGGCAATAAATCACTTTGGCATCTGCTCAAATTTTTTCAATCAAAAAAAAATTTTTAATTAAAAGATTTTTTTTGGCTGGGCTGTGCGGCTTGTGGGATCTTAGTTCCCCGACCAGGGATTGAACCCGGGCCCTCGGCAGTGAAAGCACAGAGTCCTAACCACTGGACGGCCAGGGAATTTCCCTGCTCAATTTTTTAAAGTGTGTTTTCTTGCAGCTTATGCCCACCAATACAACATTTCCTTATGAAAGGCTACGTGTCATTAGTATACTCAGAGTTTTTTCTGCACTCCATCAAAATACAAAGTCAATTCCTACGAAATCTCAAAGTCTTTACCTAATTTTCTTTTGATTCCAACCATTTGTTTCCTGTCTTCAAGTCAATTCTCTGTCCAAGACTTTAACAGCGAATTTTTAAAAAGGAGAGGAGGGGTGAGAGGAGGAAGGAAGAAAGGGGGCATCTGTGAAGAGCCAGGGCATTGGATAAGACCAGCCATTCACAGAATGTAGTAATATACTCCTTGCCTGGGGTCCATGTTTTATCCAATTTTTTATCTCCAAGGTATGTCATGGTATCTGGATTTGGTGCACAGCTAATGTTCAACAAGGACACATGAAGAGATAATGAAGTTGCTATTTTTATACATTGTTTCATATTTGTATGTCTTGTTCCCTAACTTCTGCTAGAGTTCTAGTCAAGCAGGCTGCACAGCCTTGGGTATATCATGAAAGATTTCAAAGCTTTACAGTAGTAGATAATCTATGTTGGCAACTATTACCTCAATCCCTGCCCCAGGTTTTTGAGGATTCTTACAGGAAAATGGATCACAGCAAACTTTCCTACTCACTTGCTCCTCTTAGGGTTTTTTGTTTGTTTGTTTTGTTTTGTTTTTGCTAGTATCTTTCTCTTCCACCCAAACTAAGTAACCATCCATCTCAACTCCAATTATCTCAAAGTTTCATGAGGACAAAAATGATCCCTACCCAAAAATGGAGTCCCTTGCTTGGCTGTATGTTCAAATTGAAGAAAGAAAGAAAGAAAAAAAAAAACCAAAGAATAGTGGTTACATTTGGTTATATTTACAGGCCCGACCTTAGATGAGGCAAACAGGAATAAGGAGAGAGGCATGACAGGGGTGAAACCACTATGGCTACCCATCTGAATGATTAGTACTTGGTTTACCTAGAGTTCTGCTTCCATTTTATTTTATTTTTAAAAAATATTTATTTATTTATTTCTTACTTCCATTTTAGTGTAGCAATAATGGGAAGGAGGATGTGTGTGTAGGAGAGGTATCAATTATCTCTCTACTCAGAAAATACAGATGTTGGGTCACTATCAGAACTTCAGAGAATGCTGACTATAAGACTCTGCCCACTGTAAAACTTTGCTGAGATCAGTTTTTTAAAATAATTCTCCTTTTATTTAATAGTCATGCTCATGAATAATGGATTTACAAGAGAAATAATCACTCATCTTCAAAACAAGAATGGCAAGTATATAGAGGGTCTGGATTTTATTCTTACCTCATATCACACTGGGCCTCCAGGTCCCTCTGAATCTTTACACTGCTTCTTTTGGTTTTGAGTGACTATTGACACCACTGACTTGGTGGTGTTCAAAGGTTAAGAGCACAAAAATGGCCAGAGAACCATTGGAGAACCAATGGAGGTGGGTGGGATGATGAGTCACGGAATCATGGAGATAATACCCTCCTCCACTGACATGGGAAGTAGAAGGTACAGAGCAGCCGTACTTTATGCTGAAACTCAGTATACTGCACAGCCCTTTTCTGTGATAAAGCATTTGATTGTCCCACTCAAATACAGTACTCAGTACATTCTTATCTAGTAGGATTATTTTTGAAAAATGTAAAACACAGCAAAAACCGGGCAGACAAAACCCAACCTGAGAAGGTTTACGCTAGCCAGGGAATTTCATTTTTAAGAAACAACGAGCAACATAATGACTCTGTTCGGTTCTTTCCTAGTTCCCCCCCCGCCCCAGACTTGATTAAAAACTAACCTGTGAATTTTCTTTTTTAAAACATCTTACCATGGTAACTCGTAGAAGCATGGTGCAGTGGAAAAGTTATTCAACTAGAAGTTTGATGACCTGTTCTCTTATTCCAGTTTTACCATAAACTTTTGGGCAAGTTTTCCCAAAAACTTGCCCAAATGTAATTCTTCTGTTGTTCTGTTCTGTACAATTAGAACAACTACCCAGCCACGGTGCAGGGTTGTTAGGATGATCTAATGAGATGTCAAACTGCTTTGAGTTTATGAATATAAGGCTTTATCATTGTTTAAAAATAAAAACCCAATCAGTATCTTTTTACAAGCTTCCTTGGGAAGTCTTGACTATTTTTATGTCTTTAATAACTTATATTGGAGTTACTAACTGTATTAGTCCTTAACTAACTCCCAATTTTCTAGATATCTCCATTTATCTGACTCCGTCTTACTTCTGACTAAGTAAAACAGGAATTGTAGGAATTATGCCATTTCCCCCACACCCCAACCCAGGTTATATTAGGAAATTGATAACACTGTTCTAGCACAAATATCTTTTATGATCATTATTCTGGAAGGCAAAAAGCCTGACCTTGAGTGTATGAGATAAAGAAGAGAGGAACTTCAGTGGATGAGGAGGCAGACCAAGGAAGCAAGCAATAGCAAACTGTGCTCGGTACTGTGGTGCAGAAGGAAGAGACAGCATGGGGTATAGAAGGGACTGGCCAGGCCAATATGAAGTGGTCCCTGGCAGCTCTGGGCTGCCTTAGGGATAAATACGCCCTCGAATGGAATTCAGGAAAGAGGAGACGGGAAGGTGATTCACTTGCAAAGGCAAACTTGTTTACTCGACAATTTTCTCTTCCTGGGTGAGAGTACCTGGTAAAACTCACCCAGGTCCAGAATTCATGGGGTTTTGGAAAAATATCTTATATTTGTATGGGCTTAATTTAACAGGCTTACGCCATACCACTTCACGTGCTCTATGAAATAACTATAAGGTAGGACAAGAATTATGATCACTTTACAGATCAGTTGATTTCATCTTAGAGAAGTTAAATGATAGAGTTTAATTAAATTTCAGAGATAAATAGGATCTTAGAGATTTAGTCTAATGCCCACTCTTTAAAAAAGAGAACATGTTATGTGACTTCCCTGATGGCACAGTGGTCAAGAATCCACCTGCCAATGCAGGGGACACGGGTTCGAGCCCTGGTCCGGGAAGATCCCACATGCCGCGGAGCAACTAAGCCCATGCACCACAACTACTGAGCCTGGACTCTAAAGCCCACAAGCCACAACCACTGAAGCCCGTGCGCCTAGAGCCCGTGCTCCGCAACAAGAGAAGCCACCACAATGAGAAGCCCGCGCACCGTGACAAAGAATAGCCCCCACTCACCGCAACTAGAGAAAGCCCGCGCGCAACAACAAAGACCCAACGCAGCCAATAAATAAATAAATAAATAAATACTCAATGTGATTTAAAAAAAAAGAGAGAAAGAACACGTTTAGGTGAAGTAAGCTGTCTAGGATCACACAGCCAGTATGTAACAGATGTCAAAGTATAAACAAAGTTCTGTGTTATGTTTTAGTTTAGAAATTCTCAGACTGACTCATAATTGATTCAAACTTGTTACAATCTTCTGCAGAAGAGAGGCAGCAAATTGTAACTGCTTTCACAAAATTAAAAGCTGCTCTTTTTAAAACACTGCTTTTGAAGAAAATGTTAGAGAGGTAGGAAAAAATTTTACAAAATCAGAAGTGTCACTTTGAATTTGCTTCATCTGAAGTGATTAACAATAACTGCAGTTTATGAGCTACTATTAGGTGCATGTACTCAAGTCACATTTTATGGCTTTTCACAATTAACTAAATATCTTTTACAAGTATGAAGTTTATATGCCAGATCCGTAACCACAGGTCTTACATTAAAAATCATTTAGGGCTTCCCTGGTGGCGCAGTGGTTAAGAATTCGCCTGCCACTACAGACGACAGGGGTTTGAGCCCTGGTCCGGGAAGATCCCACATGCTGCGGAGCAACTAAGCCTGGGCGCCACAACTACTGAGCCTGCGCTCTAGAGCTCGTGCGCCACAACTACTGAGCCTGCGCTCTAGAGCCCGCATGCCTAGAGCTTGTGTTCCGCAAGAGGCCACCACGATGAGAGGCCCGCGCACTGCAATGAAGAGTACCCCCCGCTCCCCACAACTAGAGGACGCCTGTGTGCAGCAACGAAGACCCAACGCAGCCAAAAATAAAATAAAGTGGATTTCTATAAAAAAATTAAAAATCATACAAGTATTTTCTCTCTCCATATCGATTAAAAGAAACACATAATAGAGGAAATCTATAGTGTATTACTTGGGAGAATAGCTTCAGTCTGATTAACAGATTTGTCTAAAATTCCAATTCAGTTTTCTTATTAATACACAGAGAGGATTTAAATACAGTACCTGCACAAAGAAAATACTTTTATAAGGAGGTGGTTTCATAGTTTTCCTTTCATTAGAGCCAACTTCCTTCTTAAAGGGAGGTTCACATTTCCAATGTCCTTTTCAAAGCTGGGCACTTCACAGTGTATCAGAGATCTTTGCTCACTCATTCAACAGAATGTGTTGACCATGTACCATTTGCAAGCTGCTAAGAGATGGGACATGGGGAAAATTAGGTTGTATAAGATACAAATCCTCCCCTTAGAGCAAGTGAGGGAAAATAATACCCAAATTTATTGCTCATCTACCATGCCCCAAGTATGATGATAGATGTTTTATATCTATTACCTCGTAAGAATCTTTATTTATTTTTGGCTGTGTTGGGTCTTCGTTGCTGCACGGGTTTTCTCTAGTTGCAGCGAGTGGGGGCTGCTCTTTGTTGTGGTGTGCGGGCTTCTCATTGCGGTGGCTTCTCTTGTTGCGGAGCATGAGCTCTAGGTGCGTGGGCTTCAGTAGTTGTGGCACACGGGCTCAGTAGTTGTGGCTCTCAGGCTCCAGAGTGCAGGCTCAGTAGTTGTGGTGCACGGGCTTAGTTGCTCCGTGGCATGTGGGATCTTCCCGGACCAGGGCTCGAACCCGTGTCCCCTGCATTGGCAGGTGGATTCTTAACCACTGCGCCACCAGGCAAGTCCCTATCTCGTGAGAATCTTAAAGTTTAGAAGGTAAGACATATGCAGAAACAATAATATACTTGACATATATTGAGTCCTCAATTAGTATTTGTTGAATGAATGAATGCAAAGAACATAAGAGATCTCAAAATAATTGCCCTTGTTTCAGAGTCCCAGAGAGATTGAGAGGCTCCCTTATGTGGTGGCTTTCCATACCAGAGACCAAGTTTGGGTTGACCATTTCCGAGCTGTGTAATTAAGTGATCCTGGTCAGGTTAGGTAGTCTGAGTTTTGATTTCCTAATCTGCAAAGTGGGTAAAATGCCTTCCGTTTCTCACCGTGTTGTTACAGGGGTTGGTGATACGCTATGTAAATTTCCCCACCTATAAGGCGATCAATAAATGCTGGCAACTATTACCATTATTCAATTTTATTATTAGTCTGATACACACTAGCCATAGATCTAGTGTTCTTTCCATAATTGTCTCCAGTTATGTAAACGCACTTCTTGCAAACGCATTTAAGGACCCCTAGAGACTCAGGGATCAGTGTTTTTATCTGGTCGGGAGACACTGGCAATCTTCATTTGGAACAGAGCAATAAATAGAGCGGAGTGTGCCCAAGGTTCACAAACAACGCTGTCCCTAGGGGCTTGTCTCCAAAGCTCTTTCACGCCCCTTTACCGACTGCAAAAAGCCTCTCACTGGCTTCTCTACAGCAAATTACGTTCACTAAGCTACTGCGTGCAGCGCACTGTGCCAGGAGCTGTAAGCGGGCTGGGCACAGACGCTTTGTCTGCTTTTACTTCACGGCTTGGGGGAACTAAGCCCTCTTTCCTGAGGTACTGCTGAACTGATTCGCACGCAATCACCCTACCCCACCCCCCCAAGACTAAAAAGGTAACCCCAAATCTCTACCCAGGCACAGATGCCACATCACCGCCAGCACACCCCAAAGACGAAGAGCAAGGCCTCCTGGGAAACTGACCTTTCACCTCCCCTCTTGCCTTACCTCAACTCACCAATTTTGACGCTAGCTAATAAAGCGACGAGGAAGCCTAGAAGGCGGAACTTAGTGGCTCCCGATCTACGCTGATTGGACTGCGACTGCGCGAAGGGGGAACCGCGTGAGCCTGCTAGCTACACCCCCTCGGTGGGCGGGGAGAAGTGGGGGCTGCGCTTGCGCTCTGGGAGGCGGCGGAAGTGGCTGGGGTGGTTACGCGTGCGCGGTGGGCGGAGCACGGCTTTTCCAGCTCCTTTGCCAGCCCAGGTCTTCCCAGTCTTGCCCAGCTGGTGTGGTGCTCGTGTTTCCCCATCTCGTCGTGGAGCGTCGCTGCCGAGTGGGCGCTAGTGTTCGCGTCGTCATGGCTGGTTACGAATACGTGAGCCCGGAGCAGCTGGCCGGCTTTGATAAATACAAGGTAGCGCGGGCCCCGCGGACGCCACTCTCCCTGCTGGTCCCGGCCTCTCCTAGGCGCCTAAGGGGCCGGCGCGGTCCGTGTCACCTTGTGCCGCGTGGCTCCGGGCAGGCTGGCGGGAGTTTCTCCGTGGGTCCTGCCGAGTGCTGGGGCTTTGGGGTCGGGGAGCGTGGGAGCATCCTAGGCCCGCCGCTCCGACTCGGTACCCTCCCGGGGGATTGCCTTTTCCTTAGGAGACCGGTCGACGAGAGTGGAGCGAGAGAATTCCCTTCGCTTCTTTACTTCGTTATTATTATTATTTTTAGTCCCCTGAGAGGTGATGCAGTTCCCTTCTGTGGTGTCTTAATTGTCTTCATTTTAATGAAGAAGTTTCTACTCGGCTCTCTTGCGTTCAACTCCGGAGATGGAGAGAATCATTTGGCAGATGAGGCCCGGGGAGGGAGAGTGACTGCTGGGGCCAAACTGCTGATGCGCTCGCTTCCACTCCCAGCAAAGAGGCGCCTGGGCGGCCAGTGAAGTACGTGTGCACAGGCAGGAACTGGAACTGTGTAGTGGAAAGAGCGCGGGCTTTGGAGTACATATAAACCTGATACCGAACCTGATACCAGAATCTAATTTCTTTATTTGGCTTTGGGCCAAATAATAGTCTCTACGATGCAAAATGATTATGAGAATTGGAGAAGCGCCTAGTACATAATGGGCCTCCAGTAAATGCTGGTTGTTCACTTTCCTTCACGTACGGTTCTCCTCCACGACTCCCTTATCAGTGAATGACTCCACTATCCGTCCAGTCAGTTGCCCAAGCCCCACATCTGGGCAGTAACCTTTCGTCCTTGCTACCTGAGTCGCTTTCACTACTGAGTCCTCTACCCCACCCACCAGCCGGTGAATCACCAGGTCCTGTATGTTCTGTCATTTTTAGCCTGAAGTAGGAAGATGGTTCCATTACCACTCTCCCCAGATATACTTTAATCTTTTAATTTTAGAATGGTTCTAGAATATTTTAGAATAGATTTACAGAAAAATTGTGAAGATCGTACGTACAGAGTTCCCATATACTCCACACCCGGTTTTCCCTGTTATTAACATCTTATGGTACATTTGTCACAATTAATGAAGCGATATTTACACATTATTATTAACGCATGCGCATACTTTATTCAGATCTCCTTAGTTTTCACCTGATGTTCTTTTTCTGTTCTGGGATCTCATCCAGAGTACCACATCACATTTACTCATCATGTCTCAAGGCTCCTCTTGGCTATGACAATTTCTCAGACTTTTCTTGTTTTTGATAACCTTGACAGTTTTGAGGAGTTCTGGTCAGGTATTGTGTAGAATGTCCCTCAATTGGGATTTGTCTGATGTTTTTCTCATGATTAGACAAGGGTCATGGGGTTTGGGGGGAAAGACCACAGGGTTGAAGTGCCTTTCTCGTTGTGAGAAGAGTACATGTCATCATGTCATCGGCATGACTTACCACTGTTGATGTTGACTTTGATCACCTTGCTGAGGTAGTGTTTGTCAGGTTTCTCTTTGAAAGGAAGTCAGTATGCGCAGCCCTCACTTAAGGAGTGGAGAGTTATGCTGCACCTCCTTGAGGGCAGAGTGTTGACATAATTTATTTGGATTTCTGCGTGGAAGATTTATCTTTTCTTCCCAATGTATATTTATTCAGTGATTTATTTATATCAGTATGAATTCATGGATATTTATTTTACACTTTGGATTATAATCCAATACTACTTGATATGGTTGCTTGCGCACATCCACTTTTGCCCTTCCAGTTCTTTCTCTATGCTTCGTAGTGATCTTTTAAAAAAATGTACATCTGGTCACATCACTCCTTTGCTTAAAATCCTCCATTGTCTTCCCTTTGCTCTTGGAATGAAGTCCAAAAATCCAGAACATGATCTGCATGGCTCTGAATGACCTGGCCCTTGTCTGTCTGTATCATCAGCTTCATGTCATGCTGCTCACTGTCTGCCCCTCCCAACATTAGCAGCCATCTCCCTCGTCCCCTTTTTTTCAGATCTTCAAGTAATGTTGTTACGTCTGCCAGGAATGTAGCTGCCCATTTATGTTCATCTTCACATCTTAAATATTCCTCAGAGAAGCATTCCCTAAGTATCTCATTTCCCTTAAGTGTGCTCTCACAGTACCCTCTGCTCCTTTATGGAATTAGTTCTTTAGGTGTCTCCCCATTAGGATGCAGTACCCAAGTGGTTAGACTTGTCTTATGGATCACCATGACCTGAGCACAGTGCTTCTGTGCATAGGCATCCAGTAAACATTTGTGGAATGAATGAATAACTGAGAAGAGTCATAGTGGATCTTGTCAAACTGGAATTGGGATAACTTTAAGAGACCTTACAAGGTCACATAGTACGTTCCTCTGCTTTCAAGCAATGTGGTGCCATACCAGTTTGAACTGAGGTGCTGACTTGTCTGAAAATTTTAAGTCGAAATTTAACCCAGTGCAGGGCTTTCACTAAAGAAGGTTGTTAACCTAGATACCTCTTGTTTTCCCTTAAGCTCTACCACCTTTCTGTTACCTCTTCTGCACTGTAAATATTGTAAAAAAACTTTTTACATAAATATAAAACTTTTTCTTCTTTACTAGGATCTGGCTTTCTAGTAGGTGCCAATAGCCTAGCTGTTTCATTTGCAGCATTGTCTGTAATAGGGAATCTTCTTTTTTTTTTTTTTTTATAAGCTGTCTTTCCTAGATTTGTATTTCCGACTAGATAGGTGTCCTAATTTACAGAAAATTTTAGTGTGATTTTTCCATTCCTATTTTTCCCTCTTCTGTTATCTGACTCACTTCCTGTGTCTGAGAGCAGATTTCCTATCATCTTGGAAAACAAAGGTCAATTTAGCCAGCATCCAATGTTCACTAAAACGTAGTTTATTGAGGCTTCCTTTAAAAAACTGGGGGTGGGGGTGTGTGGCACAAATTTATAACCTAAACTTCTTCTAGTAGAAGGTTCTTTACTCAGTACTGCGTTCATATTAAAAAAATATGAATCCAAAGGTCCAAAGGAAAAAAGTCTGTGTGGTCAGTTTAACTGGAACATGAATTGCACCTAGAGACCTTTGCTTCCTGAAGATCACCCATTCCCATTATGTGGGCTTCGACAGTGAGTGCTTTGTAAATGCTGATCGCATTAAAACAGCTTTTGAGGAAGATCATCCCATAAATGGGTAAAGACCCAAAACACTCAAAAGAGATTTTTATTCCCTGATGTGACCCTGTGTATTAAAACAAAGAGTTGTAGAGAAAAATTGGTACTATAAAAGCAGCTGGTGGAAAAATTACTTTTGAACCAGTTTAATTTCTTTATCTTCCCTAGAGGTACATCTGAGGAGCTACAGTTGGAAACCTGGCGGTTATTCAGAATAACTCCTGAAAGGAGCGCACACATAGAGTAGTAATTAGGTTTCTGTAGTAAGAAACTGTTAAGACAATTGATTTTGAGTATAGAAGAAAGCGTGGGATGGATTCTGTGTTATATGCTCTCTAAACACTTGTGTTCTTCATTGTGTTACCCCAGCCTTATCAAACAGTTGAATAATTAGTTGAGTGTCTGCCCTCTCCGTTAGGATATGAGCTCTGGGAGGGCACATCCTACAGCCCTCTTGTTCAATGTGACCAAGGTCTGGCACATGAACAGAGTAGGCATTTGACGAATATTTGTTGAAGGAATGCAAGTGTAAAAGAATAAAAACCATTTTGGAAGTGTGGTAAAATGGAGCTGTGCACCTCCTGGAAATTCGAAGGATACTTTTGTATTTTGAATGTGAAGATGTAGAAAGTTTAACCGCCATTGTTCTCTGTTGCTTATTAAGCTACCTTCAGACAGTTATGTTGAGGGATTTCGCTCTCATGAGGCTTATCATTCCTCCTCTCTTCTTACCCTATCTTCAGTTGAAGGATTTCCCCACTTATCTAAGGGTGGAACTTCTGTTGTGGTACCTAATCTGACCTAAGGAAGGCTTAGTTTTAATTGATAGCGTAGCAGCTAGTTTCAAATTGTATCATATCATTTTGCTTCGGGGAGGAAGTGTTCTGTGCAATGTCTTGTTTGGTTTCAAGAATATAATTTTATGATGAATTGGTTTCTGCTCTTATGGTAGTTAATTAACTTGACTGTCAACAATAGCCTGATTACAGGAATTGTGATAATTGTGAATTTAGGTGGGAAGGAGAGGCTGCATACATCTTGAAGGTAACGCTAAAGAACTGGAATCTGGCCTGCACCCTTACTGGTTCATGCAGTTTGATTTTGTTTATTCAGTGAGCATTTATTCAGGGCCTGCTCTGGGTCAGACATGGCACTGGGGCTGCAAAATTAAGCTAAGCTAGAATTCCCGACTTCAAGGAACTCAGTTTGGTGGCATATGGGCAGAGAAATAAACAGATATAAATAATTAATAAATACAGTTAGGTAAGTGTTGGGTGCTGTGGGAGAGAAGGAAGCAGCTCCAGGGAGTAAGGGTTAAAGCTGAGAAAGGCTTCAGAGAGGGGATGGAGGGGAAGGCAGAGCTCAGTCTAGAGGATGAAGCTGAGTAGGCCCCAGTTCTTACCAGGTGAAGAGGGGAGAAAAGGCATCCCAGGACTGGAGAGCAGTGGGGTGAGTGCACAGGGGTTGAGGCCTGAGAGTATTTTCTGGGAACCATAAGATGTTAGGTGTTGGGACTTAGTGGTGGAGTGTCCAGAGAAGAGACTGGAGAGGGAGGCGGGGCCCCCTCAGAGGGAGATGATTTGATGTAAAGGATTTCTGGATTTTACCCTGTAGATCATTGTTTCTGTGGTCCAAGGACTATTGGCTTTAGAATCACCTGGGGAAAGTGTTTAGCCAATTTCTAGGTCCATTTTGGGAGGTTCAGATCGGGTAGGTTGCTGTGATATTCATGTTAGACACATACCTCAGGTGGTTCTTAGGTACATGGTAATGCTATAGGTTTGGGGAGCCACTTACAAATTTTAAACAGGATCAGATTTTAATTTTAGGAAGCTCACCCTGGCAACTAGAAAATGAATGGAGAGCAGGGGAGGTAGGGGTGATCTGGAGACGTTTTAGGATCCTCCCAAATAAAATTGGGTCAGAAATGAGGAAGGCTTGAATCAAAGCAGTGGGGATAGAAGGGTAGATGGGAATCTAAAGGAGGTCAGAACTGGTTAACCTGCCCACTGAATTTGGCTAGCAGATATATTTAATTTGGCTCACACCTACTTTGTTTCAAAAATTAGTATCTTCCCCATAAAAGCCCAGATTTCTGGATTCTCTTGAAAAACTAAAATAGTGGATAACATAGGCCCTGAACTTCTTCCTGACAAGAATCTCCTGAAGCTGAATAGTGCTTGCCCTCTTCAAAAAGGGTATTTGTAATACTGCCACTATGGAGAACAGTGTGGAGGTTCCTTAAAAAACTACAGATAGAACTACCATACGACCCAGCAATCCCACTATTGGGCATATACCCTGAGAAAACCATAATTCAAAAAGAGTCATGTACCAAAATGTTCATTGCAGCTCTATTTACAATAGCCAGGACATGGAAGCAACCTAAGTGTCCATCATCGGATGAATGGATAAAGAAGATGTGGCACATATATACAATGGAATATTACTCAGCCATAAAAAGAAACGAAATTGAGTTATTTGTAGTGAGGTGGATGGACCTAGAATCTGTCATACAGAGTGAAGTAAGTCAGAAAGAGAAAAACAAATACCATATGCTAACACATATATATGGAATCTAAGAAAAAAAAAAGGTCATGAAGAACCTAGGGGTAAGACAGGAATAAAGACACAGACCTACTAGAGAATGGACTTGAGGATATGGGGAGGAGGAAGGGTAAGCTGTGACAAAGTGAGAGAGTGGCGTGGACATATATACACTACCAAATGTAAAATAGATAGCTAGTGGGAAGCAGCCGCATGGCACAGGGAGATCAGCTCGGTGGTCTGTGACCACCTAGAGGAGTGGGATAGGGAGGGTGGGAGGGAGACAGAAGAGGGAGGAGATATGGGGATATACGTATATGTATAGCTGATTCACTTTGTTATGCAGCAGAAACTAACACACCATTGTAAAGCAATTATACTCCAATAAAGATGTTAAAAAAAAAAAAAGGGTATTTGCTTTCTAGTGTGCCATTTCCCTACCAGTCCCTGTGCTCCACGCAGGTCTGCTTTGTTCAGTTTACCTGCCTGATCCCTATGTACATTTTTCCCCCCTATGTACATTTGATTGTGATG